>NC_050074.1:50030021-50351419 GCF_009764565.3 Dermochelys coriacea
TCCCATTGCTCAGAGTAATCATTGCAAGATGTGTGTGTGGAAAACATGTGCAGCAAGTCATGGAGTCACCGGGACGATGCTCTGGAACTACTCCCTACAAAGCCAGTCAGGACTCCGGGGGAGCCTCCTCTCTCTGAGCAAACTGTTTCCAGGGAAGAAGCTTCCACAGCTTCTTCCTGGGTCTGACCTCAGAGCATTCAGCCTCCCCTTCCACACTGTGCGCTTCCCGCAGCGAGTCCATCCAGGCGGGGCTCCTGGAGAAGCCAGAGAGCCCTGCACCCCAACTCCACAGTCAGATGTGACTCTCGGCCAGCCAGTAAAACAGAAGGTTTATTAGTCGACAGGAACACAGCAGAACAGAGCTTGTTAGCACAGAAATCAGTGACTTTCATCTTGGGAGGAGGGGAGACCAGAGCCAGTGCTCTGTACCTCCCCCTGTGCCCCAAGCAAGCCGAGGCTGATTTGCTTCCAGCTGCCTGGCCCCTGCCCTGCCTGTTGCTCCTCCTCCAGCCTTTGTCTCATTTCCCAGGCCAAGAGTCACCTGGTCGCATCCCTCTCCTGGGTCTCAAGTTACAAAGGGGCGGTCATAGCATCCATGCAGGCAGTTGGAATAACCCCTGCAAAAGTCACACACCCTTATTCCCACCACCTAGACATTGGTGCAATACACAGGGAAACTGAGACACACAGAGTATTCATGCAAAACAGTAAGACTCAAATAGGCTCACATACAACATAACAAGGGAAAATCCTCACTTCATCACACAGCGTTATGGCTCAACACTGACCATTACCTTCTCCAGGTCCTGTAGTTATAGGCAGGTCACGCCCAGGCAGTGGGGCTGAGAGACAAACTCCTCCAGCCAGGAGTTGGGAGAGACACATCCAGGAGTGGCAGGTTTGTATAATTTTTGGTGGTGCCCAGAATGGGTCCAAGTCCTGCCCTCCCCTCCCCCCATCACCTACCTAAGATTCTGGGAAGAAGTTTGGGAGCGTGAGGGGTGTGGGCTCTGGGGCCGAATTTGGGTGCTGGGTGTGGGCTGAGGCAATGGGTTGGGGTGCTGGAGGGAGTGCGGGGTGCAGGCTCTGGGAGGAAGTTTGGGTGTGGGAGGGTGTTGGGGTGCAGGCTCTGAGAGACAGTTTGGGTGCTGGGTGTGGGCTCTGGGATGGGACAGGGGTTGGGGTGCAGGAGGGGATGCGGGAGGGGATTTGGGTGCTGGGTGCAGGCTCTGAGATGGTGTTTGGGTGCTGGGTGCGGGCTCTGGGCTGAGACAGAGGGTTTCTGTGTGGGAGGGGGGAGGGTGTGGGGCTGGGCTGGGGATGAGGAGTTTGGGGTGTAGCCGGGTGGCTGCCTTGGGGCTGTGGGGGGGGGCGAGACCAGAGAGGAGGACTCCCCCCAGCCCTCTCCCCACTGGCAGCAGCGAGCTCCCGGGGGAGAAGGCACTCCCTTCCCCCACCCCGGCATGACACTCACCCAAGTCCCCCCAGGCTGCTACTCAGGAGGTCAAGCCAGGAAAAGCCCATCCCCTACCCGAATTGACTCAGAGTCACCTGCGGGGGGGGGGGGGGTTGCCATGCACCTCCTCCCTGCCTTCCTCTTCTGGTGCAGGCTGGGGAGGGTGTGCAGCATGAGGGAGGCACACAGAGGTGGCAATCAGGGCCACGGGACACTCGGGGGGGGCCCTGTGGAGGTGGCAGGCAGGGACGGGGGAGAGACCCGGCCCTGAACATTGGTGGAGCCGGGCCCCCCAGGCTCTGAATTTGCTGGAGGTTCTGCACCATGGACCCATATAACTTGCTGCTGCTGGACACATCATCCTGGTGGTTCATTGTGTGTTGTGTGTCTCACAGCACAGACAGGTCTATTAGCATCCTGAGTCAAAGGCTAACAAGGCGTTTGTAAGGGCATCAGAAGGAAAATAACAGGAAGTGGTAAACAGCAGCGGGTGGGTAGGGGGCACCCTGCTTTCTGATGAAGTTCAAAGGTCTGGTCTGGTATATTTGGGGGTGTGGAGAGACACCCTGGCCTTTTTCAGTCTGTTAGGCCAAGCCGCCAGCCACCTTGATCTTATGAAAGGGGGATCTCAGACATCTGGGTTGAAAACACTGGGACAAAGAGTTGATGAAAGCTTTCCTGTAGCAGGCAGGGGAATGAGTTTAGGCTTTAGTAAGCGTGTTACAACTATGTTTGATAGGCAACCATTTGTTTCCAGTCTTCTTTCTCACTATCTTCCACTCCCTGGTTTTGATAATAAATGTATTCCGGTTTGCACTGTAAACATAGCTAGGTGGTGAATAGAGTGGGGACCGTGAGTTAACACTAGCTGAAGTTTGCTATGCCTTTGGGAGTGGTGAATCTGAGCGATCTGGGGCTGTTCAGTGGACAAGGGGCTGGGCCCTCCAGGGGACACTCAGGGGTTGGTGTAGGCCTACTGCTAACCTGCACCGAGGGCACAAGGCCTGGGAGATCGTGCTGGCGCTGCCAGGGGCTATTGGAATCAGCGAGCTGATCCGCAGTGGGCAAAGACAGGCCGTCCTCATGCTAAGGGCAAGTGACAACCCCAGGCACTCCTGGGAAGGGTCACACAATGAGAACTCTTGCCACACCCTTTTTCCAATCATCCAAACTGCAGTATGCAAATTAGCTGGAGAGGAAGAGGGATGATTGACTGAGTCATGTCACAAGGATGCTCCTTGAGGATGACTGTGAGCCCCTGTATTCACACCATGCACACAAATTTGGGGTAAGCACCCACTGGCTGATCATGTCATTGCCAAATGCAGGGGTTAGTATTACATGTGGGGGACTGAATTCTCTGTATGATGTTACCAGAACATGCTGGAGACCAGACAGCCTAGCCTAGGGGAAGTTGATCAATGGGTCTGGCTTAGACAAAGGAAGGGGGCTTTGCCTCAATTCCTACATTAGCTGTAAATAAAGCTATTGAGTGACTCCTGGGTTATCCTGAGCTTCACCTCAAGAGACAAAGAATTAATGGGGCTGCTGCACCCCAGAGAGACACAGGAGGCTGAGTCCCCGGGAGTCCTTCTTGACTTGTAAGACAAAGACATCCCTTTGGGATATAAGGAACAGAGAGACCCAGTATTTGTCCTTCACCTTGAGAGAGACAAAGAAACCAAGCACTTTCATCTCTGCGATAGGCCCTGGTCAGGCTAGCCAGCAAAAAGTCAGAAAGGAGATTGGGGTGAGAGAAACCATCTTGAACAAAGAGCCCTGGCCCAAAGCTTCACAGCTCCAAGACAGCTAGGGTTACAAGGCAGATGGTGACCAAACTCCTTACTGGCCTGCGTGAACCCCAAACTTCACAATGACTTAAGCTGCTGACCTGGCTCCGACCATGTCAATGCTGGGTCCTCAAGCACCAGAGCTCCACTGATTTCACTAGGGATTTATAGCACTTGAGGGGCCAGCCCAACAGTTGTTAATAGCGTCACTTAATTACAATCTAATTGCTTCAAATGTAACCTACGCATACTATTTCACTGAGTTGTGACTCTCTGGGGAGTTTGCAGAGTCTTCAATACTCTATTATTAAGATCACACAGGACCAAAAAAAAAAAAGTGATGCACTAAGTGCTGAAGTTTTAAAAAATGATGATTTTTAAAATGTTTATTCTGTTAAAGTAAGAACATATTTCATCCAGAAGATGACCTAGAAAATGCAATTAATCAGCCAAATTTGGAAGTAAAATTAAATTTTTAATTTAAAGTGTGAATTGGAGGGATTTTAATCCTGCTTTAAACCCAACTCTGGAGTCATCTCCAGGGCCTCGATAATATTAAATAGCACTGGTCCTGGGATGGGATCTTCCTCAAGACACCTGCTGTAAACTTTTGCCATGTTGAGACCTGGCTGTTTATTCCTACTCTTTGTTTTCTGACCCTCTTTATTTCAGCCCAGAATTGTTATGGAAGGCATCACCAGGTGATCGTGCTCTTACAGAATCTTCCAAGCTCTTTTTTTTTTGTAGTGTGCGAGCAAATGTTCAGGCTTGGGAAGACATGTTTGTTGTCACTTGGGCTATACAAAGCTCTGGGGAGAAGAAGCAACGAGGAAGTTTGTTCTGCCCTGAGTTCTGTTCAGTTAATTCTTGAGGAAGAGTCAATCCATGGGCACTGGGCAGTGGCGTTGTGTTGAGATCCCTGGGAAAGGGTACTTTTCATAGATTCATAGATACTAAGGTCAGAAGGGACCATTCTGATCATCTAGTCCGACCTCCTGCACAGCGCAGGCCACAGAATCTCACCCACCCACTCCTATGAAAAACCTCACCCATGTCTGAGCTATTGAAGTCCTTAAATCATGGTTTAAAGACTTCAAGGAGCAGAGAAGCCTCCCTCAAGTCAACCATGCCCCATGCTACAGAGGAAGGCGAAAAACCTCCAGGGCCTCTCCAATCTGCCCTGGAGGAAAAATTCCTTCCCGACCCCAAATATGGCAATCAGCTAAACCCTGAGCATATGGGCAAGATTCACCAGCCAGATACTACAGAAAATTCTTTCCTGGGTAACTCAGATCCCATCCATCTAATATCCCATCTCAGGGGATTTGGCCTATTTACCCTGAATATTTAAAGATCAATTACTTACCAAAATCCCATTATCCCATCATACCATCTCCTCCATAAACTTATCAAGTAGAATCTTAAAACCAGATAGATCTTTTGCCCCCACTGCTTCCCTTGGAAGGCTATTCCAAAACTTCACTCCTCTGATGGTTAGAAACCTTCTTCTAATTTCAAGTCTAAACTTCCTGGTGGCCAGTTTATACCCATTTGTTCTTGTGTCCACATTGGTGCTGAGCTGAAATAATTCCTCTCCCTCTCCTGTATTTATCCCTCTGATATATTTATAGAGAGCAATCATATCTCCCCTCAACCTTCTTTTAGTTAGGTTAAACAAGCCAAGCTCCTTAAGTCTCCTTTCATAAGACAAGTTTTCCATTCCTCGGATCATCCTAGTAGCCCTTCTCTGTACCTGCTCCAGTCTGAATTCATCCTTTTTGAACATGGGAGACCAGAACTGCACACAGTATTCTAGGTGAGGTCTCACCAGTGCCTTGTATAACGGTACTAAAACCTCCTTATCCCTACTGGAAATGCCTCTCCTGATGCATCCCAAAACTGCATTAGCTTTTTTCACAGCCATATCACATTGGCAGCTCATAGTCATCCTATGATCAACCAATACTCCAAGGTCCTTCTCCTCTTCCGTTACTTCTAATTGATGCGTCCCCAACTTATAACTAAAATTCTTGTTATTAATCCCTAAATGCATAACCTTACACTTCTCACTATTAAATTTCATCCTATTACTATTACTCCAGTTTACAAGGTCATCCAGATCCTCCTGTATAATATCCCAATCCTTCTCCGAATTGGCAATACCTCCCAGCTTTGTATCATCTGCAAACTTTATTAGCATACTCCCACTTTTTGTGCCAAGGTCAGTAATAAAAAGATTAAATAAGATTGGTCCCAAAACCGATCCCTGAGGAACTCCACTGGTAACCTCCCTCCAACCTGACAGTTCGCCTTTCAGTAGGACCCGTTGCAGTCTCCCCTTTAACCAATTCCTTATCCACCTTTTGATGTTCATATTAATCCTCATCTTCTCCAATTTAACTAATAATTCCCCATGTGGCACGGTATCAAATGCCTTACTGAAATCTAGGTAAATTAGATCCACTTTTCTGCCCAGGCCACAATTTAGATCTTAAATAAACTCCCTTTGCCCAAATTTTTCCATGCACAAATCTTTATCCAAGGAGGTTATTTTTGCCCCATTTGAGTTGATCCAGGCAAGCTGCTTTGTAGTTCTGAGACAAGAAAATCTTGGCATTTGTGAAGATTGCCCTTACATCCTTCTGCCTATTCATTGTTGCAGCCCAGCCTGCCTGTGGAGCATCACACTTGCTTTAGTCACCAGCTGCCAGTGAGAACTAGCACAAAGGGCTATTTTTACCGAGGAGGGAGACAAAAGCCTTTAGTTCTTGAAGCTCCCGATCGCCTGGGAGGTACACGAGAGTCTATGTGACTGTTGCAGCTTCCATCTGCAGCCTCGCAGAAGAGGAAAATGATTGTCACTTCATCTGGGAGACCAAGCCCACTCTGAAACTGGGTTTGATCCATTCTTGCTTGCTGAATGAGCTCCTCTTTACCTGTAACAGTTCATGTGCAGTTCCAGCCCACACAGGAATTTTTCTTTAAATGTCATATGGTATGGCCAACCTGCAAATTCAAAAAGCATGTGACTGGCTCTCAAAATTGTGAAACTGGCATAAAAATTCCAGCCCCCCCCTATATTACAAGACTCACAATCAGCTCATGAAAAGAAAAGGAGTACTTGTGGCACCTTAGAGACTAACAAATTTATTAGAGCATAAGCTTTCGTGAGCTACAGCTCACTAAGCTTATGCTCTAATAAATTTGTTAGTCTTTAAGGTGCCACAAGTACTCCTTTTCTTTTTGCGAATACAGACTAACACAGCTGCTACTCTGAAACCTGTCAATCAGCTCATGAGAGCTCAAGGTGACATGGCTGAGCCATTTGAGAGCAATGGTAATGATACACCTGTTGAGTTTTCTCCCTTTAGGGGATTGGCTCTGCTTGCCAAAGCACTTGTAACTCACAGACACCTTACAGGAAATATATCAGCCTCTGGAGATGGCATTTCCCATGTAATTGAGATCAGTGTAATTTGTGTCCGCAACACCTGGTCTGGGAAAGGGGAGGGGGTAAAGAGCCCCTGCAACCCCCCCCCGGCCCCACCCTGGGAAGGAGAGTGAAGAGCCCCAGGAGGAGTCAAGGAGAGGCTGTAGGGATGAACTGATAGGGGCTGAACTGAAGGGCAGCTGTGAGGAGGCAGACCTGATGCAGGGACTGGGAGGAAAGGATGGATTTGGAGGCTGGGGACTAGAATTCATTGCTGGGCAGATGTGGGGGTGAGAGCTTCTGCAGCAGGGGCCAAAGTCCCCTCCCCCATACAGTTGGGAGAGTGGGTGACACTAATTGTCACCTCCATGCCTGGGGGAGGGAGAAGGCGTTCAACAATCAAACAACAGACCCAAACCACGACAGGTTTCAGAGTAGTAGCCGTGTTAGTCTGTATTCGTAAAAAATTTGTTAGTCTCTAAGGTGCCACAAGTACTCCTTTTCTTTTTTCCAAACCAGAATGTAATCTTACAAATCTCATGATTTGGGGGCCTGAGTCATGCTGTGACTTGGTCTGATGAGGAGCAGCTAGGGCATGCAGATGAAGGCTTAAGCTCCATGAGAGAGCCTGGGATCAGGAGAGGGCAAGGAGAATGTTCTCCTGTAGCTTCAGTCCCAGGTGCAGGCATCGGGTTGCCACTTGGCCGGTTTTTATTGGCCTGGCCAGTTTTTCTGCTGGTTTGCCAGCTGTCAGTTGCAATGTGTCCCTACCCCTTGTAACTTACAAGACATTTATAAGTTACAGGAGATAAGGTATGTATGTGGGGGTCTTTTACTGGACCAACCTCTGCTGATGAAAGAAACATGTTTTGGAGCTCCCCAGAGCTCATCTTGGCAAGGTGCAAACAATACTTCTAAGTTATTTGTAAGTTACAGGAGGAAACAAACAACCCTGGCATAGTGCAATCCACACTGAGGCTCTTGTTCTTCTCACCCCTGGGGATTGGGGAGCGGGAAGGAAAAACCCAAGATTTGCCAGCAAGACAGGATCAGCATCAGGGAACACTAGGGGGGCTCCCTCGAGGGCTGAAACTCCATCCCTTATAGCTCAGTGGTTTGAGCATTGGCCTACTAAACCCAGGGTTGTGAGTTCAATCCTTCAGGGAGCCGTTTGGGATCTGGAGCAAATATTGGGGATTGGTCCTGCTTTGAGCAGGGGGTTGGACTAGATGACCTCCTGAGGTCCCTTCCAACTCTGATAATCTAAGATTCTAAGATTCTATGAAGGGGGTGGGGGGAGGGGATTCTGGGCTTCGGAGGTCAGGCTGGTGAGGGTGGCAGATGAGAGGGGATCCAGCCCACACTCCCCACATGGACACTTTATCCCTGAGTCATTCATCCGCTCATGAAGCCAGCCTGCTATGCAGGTCAATTTCTCCAAGTAGAAAAGTCCAGAGAGATCCTTTCATAGAAATCAGGCTCAGCGCCTGGCAACTGCTGCCCCGAACAAATGCTCTGTGCGGCTCCCGCTATGAGCCCTCAGGGATCCTCCTGCATTGCTGCACTTGGCTTTGCTGGCAGAACTTGTAGCTCCAGGACTGTTAGAACCACCAAGGTTCCGATCCCCATGCTCTGTTCCTGTTGCAGTCTGGGCTGGCAAACAGACCTTCTGCGACAGAGCTTGGACAGCTCACCAATGGAGCTTTTCTCGCATTAACCGCAAACAGGAATCCTGCTGTTGTGGGGTTCATACACTGAGGGGTTTGATGTTGCTTCAATGTGCTGCAGAATGTCTTGGGGGGTAGGGCAGCTTTGGCTAGCAGGGCAGAGGTGCTTTGGGGTATCTGGCACCTAGTGGGTATTGAGGCAGCGGCCTCAATGTAGGGTTTTGGCATTGGTGCGGTGTCCTGTCCCTTTAAATGTTTGAGCCCCCTCCCAGGAAGTGTCAGCAGGGACTTTAAACTTAGGGGTGGGTCTTAAACCCAACCCCACTTGGGACATATCCCACTCTCCTGCGGCCCCAGCCTCAGTTCTCCACATCATCATCGGATGCTAGCAGGGTCGTTGGATGTTGCCACTAAAACAATCAGTGGTGAATTAGTGAAGTGTGGACATTTCAGTGTTCATTATTAGGTTTCGGAGTCATCATTTCATTGAGTTAACAGGAGCAGCTTCTGTCTCTCATAGCTGTTGTTTCAGGCTGGTGGCAGATGCCGACAGATGTCACCGCATCATCACTTTAGATTAAACTCCTGTATGGAAGGGTTTCTTTGCAAGTTAGAAACAGAATTAAAAAAAAAAACCCAGCAAGATGAAAGTTTAGCTTTTGGAGAATAGTTCTGCTGCAGGTGGGTAGATTCTGCTGTCAGGAACTCACGCAGTACAAGAGGGCTGATTAGAATCAGGGCTCCTGGTATGTAATTTGTCCCATTCAACACTGTAGACTCATGCTCCACAATCTCAGGGTTCAGTTTTTAACAAAATTACATTTCCAGCCCTTAGGGTGGGAAAGAGAACCTCAAATCCATGAAAAGCCTCTAACAACACCTGTCTGTATCTGCGAAGAGCCTGAAGCAACAGCTCTGGGAAGTGTGAACTGCCCCGTCATCTCACTCAGCACTAGATGGACTCTGCAGTGGGGTGATCCTAGAGTGTAGGGCAGTTGGGTCCCCAGCAGGGTTTGATTTTAGGCCAGTACAGTAGTGAGGCCTGGGGATGACAGCTGGGCATGGAGGGGAGCTGTAGGCAGTTGCCCGTTGAGAGAGGGCAGGGTCGAAATGAGGAAAGCAGCCAGACTTACTGTCATTAAAGGTAGACGGCGGAGCAAACAAACACACTAGCAGCGCTCTTTATTTTTTCTTGCAGACGGGGTGGGGAGCTATGTAAGAAGAAATCCTGCTGGCTGTTTCCATTGCAAACATCCAGTCTCAGCTTCCCGGCATTGGCTGGAGAGCTCTATGGAGGGCTGGAGAACTTACTCTGCCTGGTGCCTTCCATCCACAGCACTCAAGGCACTTTGCAAAGGAGGCGGGTGTTGTTAACTCAACTTTACTGATGGGGAAACTGAGGCACGGGGCTGCCCAACATCATCCAGTGGCAGAGCTGGGACTAACACTCAGGTCTGCTGGCCCAGTGCCCTAGCCACTAGGCTGCACTGCCTCATAGCGCTGGCTCTTAGCTGCACAGAAACAAGACTAGAAAGGGCTAGTGATGTCCCACCGTGGGCCTGTTCCTCAGGCAGTGTACATGGGCGTAGCTGGCCCACTCACTGACTCAACCACAGCCCTGAGGGGTTGTAGTTCCCAGCCTTTTGTGCTTTGACTACTGCACATGAGGAATGCTGCCACCATTAGAGGCTGGCCAGGACGTAAAAGGACATTGGGGGCCTTGCTCCATCATGTAGCCCTATTTCCCCATGGATGCCCCTCGCCCCAGCAGTAGCACTGGCACTGACTGCCTGCTGCAGCTAGGGTTCTGGCCGAGCAGCCGATCTCAGGACCTGCTTGCTGGAACGGGTTGAAGGGATCCAGGATGCCTGTCCCAGGAGCATGGCTGTGTGGCTCATTTGGAAAAGCAGGCACCTCGTGGCCCGGGCCCACTATCAGCGAACAGGACGCTTCACGTAGAGCAACACGTTCCCTCCCACTGGTAGCTGCACTGAGCAAATCCATTACCAGCCCCTTGGGGAGGCTGTAATGCTCTGGTGCGTGTCCTGTGTCAACCCAACAGCCGGGCTGGATATCAGCGAGCTGTCCTGGTGGCAGGAGGTGGCTGACAACTCAGAGTGGCACCAGCAGGCCAAAGGGTCAGGATCCCAGTGGGATTGGGAGGGGCAGCAAATCGGTATCCCAGTAGCACAATCCCAGGCCCACCATCTCTGCAGCAAGTTCCCCTCATTTCTGCTTCCTGCCAGAGCATCCATGACAGCGCCTCGTATAGCCAGGAACAATTAAACCTGGCTGGAACGACTGTGACTGAGGCTGCGCCCTGGCACCATTTAGCATGCTAAATGCCATCCGTTTTGTACCATCCCCAAGTTTTCAATGAGCCACAGACTTCTATACTGACTCCAAGTAATTACATTGCAAAAGTCCTGGGGGGAGCTGGCTGTCTTGTTGCTGGGGAGAAGACAGGTGGAAAGATCTTGGAGCTCAGACAGGCATAAGAACTGTGGCAGAAGCAGGATGTTTCTGCTAAAGCAATGTTGACTTGCAATTAATCATAATTAGGCACCAGGATTAACAAACTATGGCTATGAACGGGGATGTTTGCATTGTTTCAGAGTGACCGTTCCAAGCTCTCTGCATACTCAGGCAGCTGTCTTGGCAGCATTCACTCTTGGGTCATGGTTGGCAAGGTTTACTCTATCAGTGGACTAACAAGAAAACAGAAGTGTGTGTGACTGAGGAAAGGCAGGGTGCCCACTGCCCTGGCAAAGAGGTGATCCAGGCAAACAGCAAGACAGCCGGAAAACTGGAGCACTGAAGGTCTGTACCCACAGACAGACCCGCAGGGGCCCTGTGTCCACAGACAGGACCCTCAGCATTGAGAACCCACAGACAGACACGCAGGTGCCCTGTACCCCACAAACAGAGATGCAGGCACCCATTACCACAGACAAACCTGTGAGCACCCAGTGCCTACAGACAGCACTGTGGCACCCAGAATCCACAGACAGACCCATGGGCACCAAGTACCGACAGACCCATGGATACCCTGTACCCACAGAGAGACCCATGGGCACCCTGTACCCACAGACACACCCACGGGCACCCAGTGCCCACATACATACCCATGGGCACACAGTACCCACAGACAGACCTGCAGGTGCCCAGTATGACAGATGGACTTGCAAGCCAGTATCCCTAGACAGACCCGTGGCTGCCAAGTACCCACAGATACACTTGCGGGTGCCCTGTACCCACAGACAGTCCCGCAAGTGCCCAGTATCCACAGACAGACCAGCAGGCACCTAATACCCATATACAGACCTGTGGGTTCCAAGTACCTACAGACAGACTCGTGACTGCCCAGTACCCACAGAGAGACCTGCGAGCACCCTGTACCCACAGACAGACCAGCAGGCACCCAATACCCACAGACAGACCTATGGGTGCCCTATAACCACAGACAGATCTGTGGACATCCAGTACTGACAGACAGACTGGGTGCCCTGTACCCACAGACAGACCCGAGGGCACCCAGTACCCACAAACAGACCTGCGGGCACCCGGGATTGCTAGGATTTCTAGGAAGAGATGGGATCCACCTAACGAAGAGAGGGAAGAGCATCTTCACAGGCAGGCTTGCTAACCTAGTGAGGAGGACTTTAAACTAGGTTCGCTGGGGGATGGTGACCTAAGCCCAGAGGTAAGTGGGGAAGTAGGATACTGGGAGGAAGCACAAGGAGGAGAGTGCAAGACGGGAAGCCTCCTTATTCATACTGAGTAAGTAGGGAAATTGGCTAGTTATCTTAGGTACAAGTACACTAATGCAAGAAGCCTGGGAAACATGCAGGAAGAATTGGAAGTCCTGGCACAGTCAAGGAACTATGATGTGATTGGAACAACAGAAACTTGGTGTGGCAGTTCACATGACCGGAGCACTGTCATGGTTGGCTATAACTGTTCAGGAAGGACAGGCACAGGAGAAGTTGCATTGTATATAACAGAGCAGTATGATTGCTCAGAATTCCAGTATGAAACTGGAGAAAAGCCTGTTGAGAGTCTTTGGGTTAAGTTTAGAGGTAAGAGCAACAAGGGTGATGTCATGGTGGGCGTGTGCTATAGACCACCGGATCAGAAGGATGAAGTAGATGAGGCTTTCTTTGGACAACTAACTGAAGTTTCCAGATCACAGGCCCTGGTTCTAATGGGGGACTTAAATCACCCTGACATATGCTGGGAGAGCAAGACAGCAGTGCACAGACAGTCCAGGAAGTTTTTGGAGAGTGTTGGGGACAACTTCCTGGTGCAACTATTGGAGGAACCAACCAGTGGCAGTTCTCCTCTTGACCTGCTGCTTACAAACAGAGAAGAATTGGTAGGGTGCTCGAAGCACCACAGGCCTAGCAGGAGTACTCTGAGGAAAAGGAGGCTTACACACAGCTGTGAGTTATTGGCTTTACTGAAGGTTAGTGACCCACCTGCAACAGGGACTCCAAGCGTTGCAGTCACGGAGGCAGGGAACCCAGCACACCAGAGCTTTGCCTGGGACAGAGTCCAACAGAGGGGCAGACAATCAGCGTTAATAAGCATTACACAAAAACAGCTCATGAATATAGAATTAGGTACTCCCCAAAGGGGGGGACCGGTCCCAGCTGCTTTCCTGTGTCCTTCAGTAACTATCTATGTTTCTGTGTCCTTCAGTAACTATCTATGTCCTACAGTAACTCTCGGCTCGAGAAAGAGGAAATTCCCTAGCTAGGCTGTAACAAAGTCTTCCGCAGACCCCTACACTCCTCCCCTCGCTTTCTCGAGCGATATCAAGGACCATGAGGATACAGTGCAGAGGGGAAACCGCGCACAGCACTGGGAGACTAGGCCATGGCTGCAAAGGCAGCAAAAATACAAGCCAAGAAGACGGAACGAATACATAGATGCATCTACATTGTATTGGGCGGGACCCAAAGCATACAAATCCGTATATGTAATAGTCTTATCAATTGTCTTCAGTAAGGAATAGTGCTGGGCGAGGGTCAGGTCTGTGTAGACACCAATGAAACAGGTCTCCATCATGGCACCCACGGCATACGTACGCGGTAAGCAAAACGACGTCGCATTAACAGCACTTTGGACTAACACCAACCAGGTATTCACGGAGGAGGTGGTAGCTCTTGCAGCATGATTCTCATAAGGAGCGCTGCAACAAACGGGAGAGCGACACCATGCGGGGATAGTCTTCCCCTTCCGGGAGTATGTATGCCCATCCTTCCCTGGTGGTGAGGACTACAGCGGCCTGCGATTCTCACTGCGGTACCGTCCACCACACGTTAGCCAATATGTGCTACTCAGTCTTGCTTGGGGCGCTTGTTTCTAGACCTACAGGAGGTAAAGGGAACAGATTACACGGGGCCTCCCCTTGCTCCCATTGCATCGGCTGCCACATTCCAGTGGGCCTCGGAGGTTTTAGTCTTTGTGTGGGCGTCTACATATCGCACGGCCAGAGGGGCTCATCGGGCATAGCGCAGGAGTTGCTGCCAGAGCGCCGCTCCCCACAGGGGCCGGTCTGCGAGTTCCCAACCCTTCACCTTCCACGCAGTTATCCAGGTCCGGAGGCCCTTGTATAATACCCAGCTGTCTGTATCTATCAATGCCAACACATGTTGGACTCCTCCCCTCAGCCAGTGAATCGCTATGGGTACATAGGGGTGTCGGTCCCCCGCCTCCCTCCCGTGTGTGGCTGCTGTGACACACGTAACGGAGGACCTGCCACGCCCTCAATATGGGCGCGGCAGTTTCCACTCGGCTGGCGGAGCAGAGGGCTCCGCTGGCTTGGTTCGCTCCACACTCTTCTCCCCTTGTCCTCTGGCACTACGTTTGGTAAGGGGCAGCTGCATCCATCGCTTATATAAGTCCGCTGTTGGCTTTCCATTGATTTCCTCACGAGAGACACCAGCCTGCAAGAGATCTAGCCACAAGGTCTTCCGGGGCACCCACAACTCCCCTTTCTCCTGTCCCCCACTTTGCTGCCCCTTCGCAGCCCATATGGCTCTTGGCCTAGCACCCGCCAAGGCGGCCTCCAATTGAATAAGAGTGGCTGCCAAGTCTCCCATGCACCCATTCTCTGCCATGACGACTGCGAAGAGGGAAGGTTTTAACTCATCAGGGGCCAGGCGTAACACTGTGGCTTTAATCGATTTTGTCACCGGTACATCGTCCGGCCCCATCTCCCCGCCTGTGGAGACAGCCCAGGCCATTCCCAATTGACGGAGGGCTTGTACCCCTTCCGGAACGGTCTTCCAGGGGCGCGCCTGTGCTTCCAATTCCCCCACCGAGGGGTAGGCCGCCTCCACTGCAGCTGCCAGCCAGTGGTACAACGAGGGGCTTTCGATGTCTTGCCCCCCGGCATGCGGCCATGGCGGGTTTGCCAATTGTGCACGTACTTGAGAGTCTTGCGATAGGACCCCTAACTGTTGAAATTCATAAGAAAGCAACAAAACAGTGTTACCTGCATTGTCCCAGACCCTCACGAGCCACTGCAGGACGCTCTCCCCGGGCTCCTGTCGGAACGTCTTCACAATTTCCTGCAACTCACTCGTTTTAAACGTGTGGAGAACTTCTGATTGTAGGGCTCCTCCTTGCACCCACAACTCCTGGACTGGGCACGCCAGAGCCACGGCAGGGGACTCCTCCTCCCCCTTGTCTGAGGATGAGGAGTCCCAAATGTTCCCATCCCAAGTCTCGGGGTCCCAGTAGGGGGCAGCGGTCACCGTACGCATCTGGGCGATGGTTACTGGCTGCCGCCCGTGCCTGAGGTGCCTTTTATTCGCTACCCAGGCAACCAACACTTTACAGAGTCGTGTCAGCTCCTGGGCGCGCTCCACTTGGGAGGTGACAACTTCTTGAGCCACGGCACGGGCCTCTGCCTGCGCAGTGCATTCCTGAGTCTTCCCTTCCAGTGCTCGTTGTAAGCGGACCACCTCCTCATCCTGGGCCCAGACGGCGGTCAGCAGGAGCCACCCTAGCTCCCCTATCACCCGCCTCTCCGCCCCAGAGTGTCGGTTCGCTCGCAACTGGTGTAATCCCTCAACCAGCTGCACGGGCATAACCCCCGCAGCCTGTTGGAACTCCGGCCAAGACGCCGGGGCAGCCCACCAGGCCATAATCCGTGCTACCGGCCCCCAGTGCTCCGTTGGGGCCATCAAGGTATGTGCTGTAGGGACTGCGACGGCTTCCCCACTTCCCCTACCTTTGGCCAAAGCAGCATCGCTTCTCAGAGTACCCTGCTTGCTGCTCCAAAGGTTCTGGGCCAAGGTGCTCGAAGCATCACAGGCCTGGCAGGAGTACTCTGAGAAAAACGAGGCTTACACACAGCTGTGAGTTATTGACTTTACTGAAGGTTAGTGACCCACCTGCAATGGGGACTCCAAGCATTGCAGTCACAGAGGCGGGGAACCCAGCACACTGGAGCTCTGCCTGGGACAGAGTCCAAGGGAGGGGCAAACAGTCAGCACTACACAAAAACAGCTCATGAATATAGAATTAGGTACTTCCCAAAGGACCGGTCCCAGCTGCTTTCCTGTGTCCTTCAGTAACTATCTATGTTTCTGTGTTCTTCAGTAACTATCTATGTCCTACAGTAACCTCTTGGCTCGAGAAAGCGGAAATTCCCTAACTAGGCTGTAACAAAGTCTTCCGCAGTCCCCTACATAGGGGAAGTAGAAGTGGGTTGCAACCTAGGCAGCAGTGACCATGAGATGTTTGAGTTCAGGATCCTGACAAAAGGAAGAAAGGAGAGTAGCAAAATACATACCCTGGACTTCAGAAAAGCAGACTTAGACTCCCTTAGGGAACTGATGGGTAGGATCCCTGGGAGGCTAATATGAGAGGAAAAGGAGTCCAAGAGAGCTTGCTGTATTTTAAAGAAGCCTTATTGAGGGCGCAGGAACAAGCCATCCTGATGTGCAGAAAGAATAGCAAATATGGCAGGTGACCCGCTTGTCTTAACTCAAAAGGGAAGCTTACAAGAAGTCGAAATTTGGACAGATGACTAGGGAGGAGTATAAAAATATTGCTCAAGCATGCAGGGGTGTAATCAGGAAGGCCAAGGCAAAATTGGACTTGCAGCTAGCAAGGGACATGAAGAGTAACAAGAAGGGGTTTCTACAGGTATGTTAGCAACAAGAAGGTGGTCAGGGAAAATATGGGACCCTCACTGAATGGGGGAGGCAACCTAGTGACAGATGATGTGGAAAAAGCTGAAGTACTCAATGCTTTTTTTGCCTCGGTCTTCACAGACAAGGTCAGCTCCCAGACTACTGCACTGGGCACCACACTATGGGGAGGAGAAGAGCAGCCCTCAGTGGTGAAGGAACAGGTTAAGGACTGTTTAATCCTTGGGCACAAGTCCATGGATCCAGATCTAATGCATGAAGGAGTTGGCTGATGTGGTTGCACAGCCATTGGCCATTATCTTTGAAAATTTGTGGTGATCAGGGGAGGTCCCGGACAATTGGAAAAAGGCAAATATAGTGCCCACATTTAAAAAAGGAAGAAACAGAACCTGGAGAACAACAGACCAGTCAGCCTCACTTCAGTCACCGGCAAAATCATGGAGCAGGTCGAGGAGAGGAAGGTGATCAGGAAAAGTCAACATGGATTCACCAAGGACAAGTCATGCCTGACCAACCTGATTGCCTTCTATGATGAGATAACTGACTCTGTGGATATGGGGTAAGTGGTGGATGTGATATATCTTGACTTTAGCAAAGCTTTTGATGGATGCGGTCTCCCACAGTATTTTTGCCAGCAAGTTAAAGAAGTATGGATTGGATGAATGAACTATGAGGTGGACAGAAAGCTGGCTAGATTGTCGGGCTCAACGGGAAGTGATCAATGGCTCAGTGTCTAGTTGGCAGCCAGTATCAAGTGGAGGGTCCCAGGGGTTGGTCCTGGGGCCAGTTTTGTTCAACATCTTTATTAATGATCTGGATGATGGGATGAATTGTACCCTCAGCAATTTCGCAGATGACACTAAGCTGTGGGGAGAGGTAGATACGCTGGAAGGTAGGGATAGGGTCCAGAGTGACCTAGACAAATTGGAGGATTGGGCCAAAAGAAATCTGATGAGGTTCAAGAGTCCTTCACTTAGTAAGGAGGAATCCCATACACTACTATAGGCTGGGGACCGACTGGCTAAGCAGCAGTTCTGCAGAAAAGGACCTGGGGATTACAGTGGACGAGAAGCTGGATATGAGTCAGCAGTATGCCCTTGTTGCCAAGAAGGCCAAGGCGTATTGGGCTGTATTAATAGGAGCATTGCCAGCAGATTGAGGGAAGTGATTATTCCCCTCTATTTGGCACTGGTGAGGCCACACCTGGAGTATTGTGTCCAGTTTTGGTTCCCCCACTACAGAAGGGTTATGGACAAATTGGAGAGAGTCCAGCGGAGGGCAATGAAAATGATCATGGGGCTGGGGCACATGACTTACGAAGAAAGGCTGAGGGAACTGGGGTTATTTAGTCTGTGGAAGAGAAGAGTGAGGGATTTGATAGCAGTCTTCAACTACCTGAAGGGGGGCTCCAAAGAGGATGGAGCTAGGCTATTCTCAGTGGTGGCAGATGACCGAACAAGGAGTAATGCTCTCAGGTTGCAGTGCGGGAGGTCTAGGTTGGATATTAGGAAACACTTTTTCACTAAGAGGGCAGTGAAGCTGTAGCACTGCCTCTGGGAGCCAGCTGAGGTCACTCAATTAGGGTGAACTGCAAACAGAACGGGGCAGAGAAACCCCAAACGCCAGTGAGTATTCCAATACTTAGATTTACCAAACCAGCACAAAACAGCTTCCGTATTACCTCCCTGGTTACTCTGAAGTCCAAATAATGCAGTTCCCTTAAAGTGCCCAGCCTCAGGCCTCCATCCAGACATATATGTCATGTATGGTTACTGAAAATTTTATCTCATCATATAAAAGAAAAGGTTCTTCCAATCCCAAAGGATCAACCACACACTAACTCAAATGATAACTTAGATCTTACCCAAAATACATGCTTATAGCCAATTCTTATGAGCTAAATTAGAATTTATTAAAAAAGAAAAGAGAGAGAGAGTTGGTTAAAAGATCAATATACATACAGATTTGAGTTCAATTCTTGAGGTTCATGGCGTGCAGGAGGCTCAGAGGGGAAGGGGGAGGAGCGAGGGCATAGCAAGCTCGGGGAGGGGGCAGGAAGGGGTGGAGTGGGTGCAGAACCGGGGGTTGAATGGTGAGCACCTCCCAGAACATTGGAAAGTTGGCACCTGTAGCTCCAGCCCCGGTGCCTATACCGGAGCCACAGGTTGGCCACCCCTGAACTAAGTCATGCATGGACATGTGACTTGCCCACGTGACACCAAACTCCATTTTGTGGTAATTTTCCACAATAAGAAAAAAGAGGTGTTCTTACACCTGGAAGAGATGATAAAAGGCAGCTGCCCCATCTCCATCTTGCCTTTAATCATGCTTCTTACCTCTGGAGGAACTTTGATACAAACGGATGTACTCTAGAGATTTGATTTGAACCTGCAGTTTATTCCATCCCTGCTACAAGCCTGAACCAAGAACTTTGCCATTACTGTATGTAGTTGATTCCATTTAACCAATTCTAGCTCTCATCTATATCTTTTTCCTTTTATGAATAAACCTTTTGATTTTAGATTCTAAAGGACTGGCAACAGCGTGATTTGTGGGTAAGATCTGATTTGTATATTGACCTGGGTCTGGGGCTTGGTCCTTTCAGATCGACAGAACCTTTTCTCTTTTACTGGGGTATTGGTTTTCATAACCATTTGTCCCCATAACAAGTGGCACTGGTGGTGAAACTGGAGCGTCTAAGGGAATTACTTGTCTTATTTATGGTTAGCCAGTGGGGCAAAACCAAAGTCTTCTCTGTTTGTCTGGTTTGGTGTGCTTTATTAATATAGGAACTCCAGCTTTGGGCTGTAACTTCCCTACTTGAAGCAATTTGTTCTGAATTGGCACTCTTAGTTGGGTCTCACCAGAGGCAGCATCGTTACAAATGGCCACTCATCACTGGCAAGGGGGTTGGACAAGCTGTGGCTGCTTGTCCCTGGGCTGCACTTCTGCAGCCCCACTACCTGTTTAGACCTCGACCAAGGCCTCAGCCTGGGGAGTTGCCAGGCTGGAGCTTCCCAGCTCCTCTTGCCCTTTTCTCCAACACTGCCTGCTTCAGGTACCATATGCTCCGCAGCAGCTAAGCCCTCTCCCTCCAGGACTGGAGAGAGACTACCTTGCCTTCTAGCTCTGCAGCTCTTTTATAGGGCCCAGGCTGACCCTGATTGGCTGCCTCCCAGCCTTTTCCTATTGGCTCCCCAGGGGCAGCCCTTTCCCAGGGCTGCTTTTAACCCTTTCAGGACCAAAGTGGGGTGACTGCCCCACTATACCAACCCATTGGCACGGAGTATCCACAGACCGACCCATGGGAACCGAATACCTAGAGAGAGATGCGCAAGTGCCCAGTATCCACAGAGAGAACCGAGCACACACAGTAGCCACAGACAGACCAGCAGGCACCTGCTACCCAAAGACAGACTTGCAGGTGCCCGGAACACAGAGACAGACCCGTGGGTGCCCAGTACCAACAGACTTACCTGTGGGAAGCCAGTACCCACAGACAGACCAGTGGGAACCTAGTACTCACAGACAGACCTGAGAGTGTCCAGTATCCACAGATAGACCCGTGGGCACACAGTACCCACAGACAGAACTGCTGGCACCTAGTACCCACAGACAGACCTGAGGACACTCAGCACGCACAGTCAGACCTGCCGGTGTCCTGTACCCACTTACAGACTGGAGAATGCCCAGTACCCACAGACTGAACCATGAGAGCCCAGTATCCACAGACAGACCTACAGGCACCCAGTACCCACAGACCGACTCATGAGAACTCTGTACCCACAGATGGACCCACGGATGACCTGAACCCACAGACCGACCCACTGGTGCCTTGTACCCACAGACTGACCCACGGACCTGGAGTGTCCACAGACATACCAATGGGCACGCTGTACCCACAGACCCACCTGCAGGCACCCTGTACCCACAGACTGACCCACAAAGGCACTGAGTATCCACAGACAGGCCCATGGGCACTGAGCATCCACAGACCCACCAGTGGGTCCCCTGTACCCTACAGACTGACCCATGGGCACCCAGTACACACAGATAGACCCGTGAGCATCCAGAACACACAGACAGACCTGTGAGTGCCCAGAACCCATAGACAGACCTGTGGGCACACAGTACCCAGAGAGAGACCTGCTGGCACCAATACCCACAGACTGACCCACAGGCTCCCATTACCTACAGACTGATCTATGGTGCCCTGTACCCAAAGACCAACCCACTGAGTATCCACAGACCAACCCATGGGCACCCTGTACCCACAGAGAGACCATGAGTGCCCTGAACCCAAAGAAAGACCACAGTACCCACAGACAGACCTGCAGGCACCCAATACCTACAGATAGACTCGCAGGCACCCAGTACACACAGAAACCCGTGGGAACCCAGTATGCAGAGACAGAGAAGAGGATGCCCACAACCCACGGACAGACTCGAGGGTGCCCTGTATCCACAGATAGACATGTAGGCACCCAATAATCACAGAGAGACCCGTGCGTGCCCTGTACCCACAGACAGACCTGAGCGCAGCTAGAACTCACAACCAGACCTGCCGGTGCCCTGTACCCACATACAGACCCAAGGGTGCCCATTACCCATAGACAGACCTGCAGGCGCCCAGTAACCATGGACAGACGCATGGACACCCAGTACCCACAGAGTGTCCTGTGGGCACCCAGTACCCAAAGACTTACCTGTGGGCTCCGAGTAGCCCCAGACAGACCAGAAGGCACCTACTACTCACAGACAGACCTGTGGGTGCCCAGTAGACACAGACAGACATGTGGGTGCCCAGTACCAACATATTTACCTGTGGGCAGCCAGTACCCACAGACAGACCGCTGGGAACCCAGTACCCACAAACAGACACATGGGCACTCAGTACTCACAGACAAACCCGCAACTGTTTAGTATTCTTAGACCAGTGGCACCCAGAACCCAGAGAGACCCATGAGCGTCCAGTACCCACAGAGAGACCTGTGGGCACCCAGTACCCACGGACAGACCTGTGGGCACCCAGTACCCACAGAAAAACCCAGGAGTGCCTTGTACCCACAGACTGACCCGCAGGCACCCAGTACCAACAGATTGACCCACTGGCAACCTGTACCCACAGACAGACCCACCCATGGGCACCCAGTACCCACAGACCAACCCGTGGGCACCCAGAACCTACAGACCAACCCGTGGGCACCCAGAACCCAGACTTATCTGTGGGCTCCCAGTAGCCACAGACAGACATGCAGGCACCTACTACCCACAGACAGACCTGCAGGCATGCAGTACCCACAGAGAGACCTGTGAGTGCCCAGAACACACAGAGACCCGTGAGTGTCCAGTACCCATATACAGACCCATGGGCACTCAGTACCCACAGAGATACTGCTGGGGTACCCAGTACCCACAAACTTACCTGTGGGCTCCCAGTAGCCACAGACAGACCAGGAGGCATCTACTACCTGCAGACAGACCTGTGGGTGCCCAGTACCACAGACTTAGTTGTGGGCAGCCAGTACCCACAGATAGACCAGAGGGAATCCAGTACCCACAGACAGACCCACGATCGTTCGGTATCCACAGAGAAAGCCGCGGGCACACAGATCCCCACAGAGAGACCCATGAGCATCTAGTACCCACGGACAGACTCGTGAGTGCCCAGAACCCACAGAGGGACCCGTGGGCACACAGTACCCACAGACAGACCCGCAGGCACCGAGTATCCACAGATCAACCCATGGGCACCCTTTACCCACAGAGAGACCCATGAATGCCCAGGACCCACAGAGGGATCTGTGGGCACACAGTACCCAAAGACAAACTGACAGGCACCCAATACCTACAGACAGACCCGCAGGCACCCAGAACACACAGAGAGACCCGTGGAACCCAGTACTCACAGAGAGACCCATGGATGCCCACAACCCACAGACAGACCCGAGCGTGCCCTGTATCCATGGACAGACCCGTTGGAATATCCACAGGGAGACCCGTGGGTTCCCTGTACCCACAGACTGACCTGTGGAGACTCGGTAGCTATAGGCAAACCCATGGGCACTCAATACCCCTTGACAGACCATGGGTGTCCAGTATCTACAGACAGACCTCAAGCGCCCAGTACCCACAGACAGGCCCGAGGTCACCCAGTACTCACAGAGAGACTCATGGGTGCCCAGTACCCTTAAACTAACCTGTGGGCACCCACAGACAGATCTGCAGGCACGCCTTACCCACAGTCAGACCTGCCGGTGCCCTGTGCACAGAGACACCTCTGAATACCCAGTACCCACACACAGACCCACAAGTGCCCAGTACCCACAGATAGACTCTTGGGCACCACTACCCACAGACAGACCCTGGGTACCCAGAACCCACAGAGAGACTCGCTGGCACACAGTACCCACAGAGAGACCCCCACGTGCCCTATACCCACAGCCTGACCCGTGGGCCTAGTAGCCACAAAGAGACCAGCTGGTTCCCTGTACCCACAGAGAGAGCCATGAGCACCCACTAGCTAGAGACAGACACGTGGGGACCCAGTACCCACAGAGACCCATGGGCACCCAGTACCCACAGGCAGACATTGCCTGCCCAGTACCCCTGTTACGATGCTGGCTTTGGTGGAACCCAACTGAGAGTACCAATTCAGGATAAATTGCTTAAACCTGGGCAGTTACAGCCTAAGGCTGGGGTTCCTTTGCACAACAAGGCAAACCAAACCAGCCAAACAGAGAAGACTGGTTTTACCCCACTGGCTAACCATAAGTCACACAAGCAATTCCCTTAGACACTCCAGTTTCCCAGTATCACCACCAGTGCCACTCATTATGGGGACAAATAGTTATGAAAACCAATGCCCCAGTAAAAGAAAAAAGGTTCTCCTGATCCCAAAGAACAAAGCCCCAGACACAGGTCAATATAGCAGTCAGATCTTACCCACAAATCAAGCTGTTGCCAATCCTTTAGAATCTAAAGGTTTATTCATAAAAGGAAAAAGATATAGATGAGAGCTAGAATTGGTTAAATGGAATCAATTGCATACAGTAATGGCAAAGTTCTTGGTTCAGGCTTGTAGCAGTGATGGAATAAGCTGCAGGTTCAAATCAAATCTCTGGAGTACATCCACAGCTTGGATGGGTCATTCAGTCCTTTGTTCAGAGCTTCAGTTTGTAGCAAAGTCCCTCCAGAGGCAAGAAGCAGGATTGAAGACAAGATGGAGGAGCTGCAGAAGCCTTTTATAGTCTCTTGTCATTTGGCCTTTCTTTCTTTGTTCCAAAGACAAGCTACCTAGCACAAGGCATGGAAAAACCTTCTGTCCATAGGCATGTCCCTGCATGCCTTGCTGAGTCACAAGATGTATCTGCCTTCTCTTAATGGGTCAATTGTATAGCTGATGGTCCTTAATGGGCCATCAAGCAGGCTAGGTATTGCTGACACCAAATTGTTTGGGGTGTCACTCAGACACTTATGACTAAAGTCACTTATGACTTTAAATACAAAATGATACATGCATACAGATAGCATAATCATAATCAGCAAATCATAACCTTCCCATAGACACCTTATTTGACCCCCTTGTACAGGATTTGGTGCCACTACAGGACCTCGGTTGCAAGAATGATCTATATAATCCCAGTTCATGTCAATAACATCACACCCATAGACAGACCTGTGGGCAACCAGTACACACAGTGAGATCCACAGATACCCAGTACCCACAGGGAGTTCCACAGGCACCCAGTACTCACTGACAGATCCGTGGGCACCCATCACCCACCGAGAGACCTGTGGGCACCCAGTACCCACAGAGAAACCCAGAGGTGTGCAGTACCCACAGAGAGACCCATGGGCACCCAGTACCCACAAATGTATCTGTGGGCACCTAGTACCCACAGACAGACCTCCGGGCATCCAATACCCACAGACAGAGCCACAGGCAGCCAATACCCACAGACAGAGCCGTGGGTGCCCAGTTCCAACAGACAGACCTGTGGGCATCCATTACTCACAGACTGACCCACGAGTACCCAGTACCCACAGACATGCCCACTGGCATACAGTACCCACAGCCAGACCCTTGGGCAACTTGTACCCACAGAGTGACCCGTGGGTGCCCTGTACCTGCAGCCTGATCCATGGGACCCCAGTACCCACAGAGAGACCCGTGGGAACCCAGTACTCATGAAGAGACTCGCAGGTGCCCTATACTCACAGAGAGATCTGTGAGCGCCCAGTACCCACAGACAGACCTGTGGGCACCCAGTACTCTCAGAAATACCTGGGAGCTCTCAGTATCCACAGAGAGACTTGTGGGCACCCAATACCCATAGTGAAACCCACAGGTACACAGTACCTTCAGAAAGACCTGGGGACACTCAGTTCCCACAGACAGACCAGTGGGAGCCCAGTACCCACAGAATTACCTGTGGGCACCCAGTACCCACAGACAGACCCGCGATCACCCAGTACCCAGACCAGCGGGCACCCAGTAAATACAGACAGAGCCCTGGGCACCCAGTACTCATAGATAGAAACTCTGATGCCCTGTACCCACAGATAGATCCATGGGTACCCAGTACCCACAGAAAAACCCACAAGTACCCAGTATCCACTGAGAGACCCACGGGTACCCAGTGTCCACAGACTGACCCATGGGAACCCAATACCCACAGACTGTCCTGTGAGAATCCAGTACCCACAGACAGACCTGGGGGCTCCCAGTATCATTCGACAGACCCACGGGCACCCAGTACCCACAATCCGACCTGTGGACTCCTAGTACCCACGGATAGATCTGTGGGCACCCTGTACCAGGAGACAGATGCACAGGCATCCAGTACCCATAGACAGACCCATGGGCACCCAGAACCCACAGACAGACCCACAAGTGCCATGTAATCATAAACAGACCCATGGGCAACCAGTAGCCATGGACAGACACACGAGCATCTTGTTTCCACAGACAGATCTGTGGGTACTCAGTATCTACAGACAGACCCATGGGAACCCAGTGACCAGAGCCAGACCCACAGGTGTTCTGTACCCACAGGGAGATCTGTGGGTACCCAGTACCTAAAGACAGACCTGTGGGCACCCAGTACCCACAGGGAGACCCACAGGCACCCAGTACCCACAGACAGACCTGCGGGCACCCAATATCCATAGTCAGAAACGTTGGTGCCCTGTACCCAAAGACAGACCCGTGGGTACCCAGCAGCCACAGACAGATCCCTGGGTGCTCAGTATCCCCAGACAGACCCGCAGGTGCTTGTAACCAAAGACAGATCTGTGGGTACCCAGTAGCCACAGACAAACCCATGGGCACCCAGTACCCATAGTGAGATCCATGGACTCCCAGTAACCACAAACAGACCTGTGAACGCCCAGTATCCATAGGCAGACTCATGGGCACCCAGTACTCACAGACAGACCCGCAGGTGCCTAGTACCTACAGAGAGACCCGTGGGTACCCAGTGACATTATTGATGTGAACTGTAACCGTATAGATCATTGTTGAAAGCACTGTTATATATTTGCAGCAAATATTGTACAAAGGTTGTGGAATGAGGTGTGTATGACAAGGTTAAAAGAGAACTAGATAAATTCATGGAGGTTAAGTCCATTAATGGCTATTAGACAGGATGGGTAAGGAATGGGGTCCCTAGCCTCTGTTTGTCAGAGAGATGGAGGTGGAGATGGATGGCAGGAGAGAGATCACTTGATCATTACCTGTTAGCTTCATGCCCGCTGGGGCACCTGGTATTGGCCACTGTCGGCAGACAGGATACTGGGCTGGATGGACCTTTGGTCTGACCCAGTATGGCCATTCTTATGTTATGTTCTTATGTTCTTAGGTTATGATTTGCTGGTTATGATTATGCTATCTGTATCAATAGAATCATAGAATCGTAGAATATCAGGGTTGGAAGAGACTTTAGGAGGTCATCTAGTCCAACCCCCTGCTCAAAGCAGGACCAATCACCAAATAAATCATCCCAGCCAGGGCTTTGTCAAGCCTGACCTTAAAAACCTCCAAGGAAGGAGATTCCACCACCTCCCTAGGTAACCGGTTCCAGTGCTTCACCACCCTCCTAGTGAAAAAGTTTTTCCTAATATGCAACCTAAACCTCCCCCACTGCAACTTGAGACCATTACTCCTTGTTCTATCATCTGGTATCACTGAGAACAATCTAGATCCATCCTCTTTGGAACCCCCTTTCAGGTAGTTGAAAGCAGCTATCAAATCTCCCCTCATTCTTCTCTTCTGCAGACTAAACAATCCCAGTCCCCTCAGCCTCTCCTCATAAGTCATGTGCTCCAGCCCCCTAATCATTTTTGTTGCCCTCCCCAGGATTCTTTCCAATTTTTCCACATCTTTCTTGTAGTGTGGGGCCCAAAACTGGTCACAGTACTCCAGATGAGGCCTCACCAATGCCAAATAGAGGGGAATGATCACGTCCCTCGACCTGCTGGCAATGCTCCTACTTAATACAGCCCAAAATGCTGTTAGCCTTCTTGGCAACAAGGGCACACTGTTGACTCATGTCCAGCTTCTCATCCACTGTAACCACTGGGTCCTTTACTGCAGAACAGCTGCCTAGCTGCTCAGTCCCTGGTCTGTAGCAGTGCAGTCCTAAGTGCAGGACTCTGCGCTTGTCGTTGTTGAACCTCATCAGATTTCTTTTGGCCCAATCCTCTAATTTGTCTAGGTCTCTCTGTAGCCTATCCCTACTCTCCAGCATATCTACCACTCCTCCCACTTTAGTGTCATCTGCAAACTTGCTGAGGGTGCAATCCATGCCATCCTCCAGATCATTAATGAAGATATTGAACAAAACTGGCCCCAGGACCAACCCTTGGGGCACTGTATGCATGTATCATTTTTGTATTTAAAGTTATAAGTATTGGCTGTATACTGTCTGTATTCCAAACTTGTGCTATGCTTCTGAGTGACACCCCAGACAATTCGGCATCAGCACTGCCTAACCTGCTTGATGGCCCATTAAGGACCATCAGCTATACAATTGACCCATTGAGAGAAGGCAGATACATCTTGTGACTCAGCAAGGCATGCAGGGACATGCCTATAGACAGAAGATTATTCCATGCTATGTACTGGGTAGCTTGTTTTTGGAACAAAGGAAGCACAGGCCACATGGCAAGAGACTATAAAAGGCAGCTGCATCTCCTCCATCTTGTCTTCAATCCTATTTCTTACCTCTGGAGGAACTTTGCTACACTGAAACTCTGAACAAAGGACTGAATGACCCATCCAAGCTGTGGATGTACTGATGGATTTTCTTAGAATCATAGAATATCAGGGTTGGAAGGGACCTCAGGAGATCATCTAGTCCAACCCCCTGCTCAAAGCAGGACCAATCCCCAATTTTTGCCCCAGATCCCTAAACGGCCCCCTCAAGGATTGAACTCACAACCCTGAGTTTAGCAGGCCAATACTCATAGATTCATAGATACTAAGGTCAGAAGGGACCATTCTGATCATCTAGTCCGACCTCCTGCACAGCGCAGGCCACAGAATCTCACCCACCCATTCCTATGAAAAACCTCACCTATGTCTGAGCTATTGAAGTCCTTAAATCATGGTTCAAAGACTTCAAGGAGCAGAGAAGCCTCCCTCAAGTCAACCATGCCCCATGCTACAGAGGAAGGCGAAAAACCTCCAGGGCCTCTCCAATCTGCCCTGGAGGAAAATTCCTTCCCGACCCCAAATATGGCGATCAGCTAAACCCTGAGCATATGGGCAAGATTCACCAGCCAGATACCCAGGAAAGAATTTTCTATAGTAACTCAGATCCCATCCATCTAATATCCCATCTCAGGGGATTTGGCCTATTTACCCTGAATATTTAAAGATCAATTACTTACCAAAATCCCATTATCCCATCATACCATCTCCTCCATAAACTTATCGAGTAGAATCTTAAAACCAGATAGATCTTTTGCCCCCACTGCTTCCCTTGGAAGGTTATTCCAAAACTTCACTCCTCTGATGGTTAAAAACCTTCGTCTGATTTCAAGTCTAAACTTCCTGGTGGCCAGTTTATACCCATTTGTTCTTGTGTCCACATTGGTGCTGAGCTGAAATAATTCCTCTCCCTCTCCTATATTTATCCCTCTGATATATTATAGAGAGCAATCATATCTCCCCTCAACCTTCTTTTAGTTAGGCTAAACAAGCCAAGCTCTTTAAGTCTCCTTTCATAAGACAAGTTTTCCATTCCTCGGATCATCCTAGTAGCCCTTCTCTGTACCTGCTCCAGTTTGAATTCATCCTTTTTAAACATGGGAGACCAGAACTGCACACAGTATTCTAGGTGAGGTCTCACCAGTGCCTTGTATAACGGTACTAAAACCTCCTTATCCCTACTGGAAATGCCTCTCCTGATGCATCCCAAAACCGCATTAGCTTTTTTCACAGCCATATCACATTGGCAGCTCATAGTCATCCTATGATCAACCAATACTCCAAGGTCCTTCTCCTCTTCCGTTACTTCTAATTGATGCGTCCCCAACTAATAGCTAAAATTCTTGTTATTAATCCCTAAATGCATAACCTTACACTTCTCACTATTAAATTTCATCCTATTACTATTACTCCAGTTTACAAGGTCATCCAGATCCTCCTTTCAGAGTAGCAGCCGTGTTAGTCTGTATTCGCAAAAAGAAAAGGAGTACTTGTGGCACCTTAGAGACTAACAAATTTATTAGAGCATAAGCTTTCGTGAGCTACAGCTCACTTCATCGGATGCATTTGATGAAGTGAGCTGTAGCTCACGAAAGCTTATGCTCTAATAAATTTGTTAGTCTCTAAGGTGCCACAAGTACTCCTTTTCTTTTTCCAGATCCTCCTGTATAATATCCCGATCCTTCTCCGAATTGGCAATACCTCCCAGCTTTGTATCATCTGCAAACTTTATTAGCACACTCCCACTTTTTGTGCCAAGGTCAGTAATAAAAAGATTAAATAAGATTGGTCCCAAAACCGATCCCTGAGGAACTCCACTGGTAACCTCCCTCCAACCTGACAGTTGGCCTTTCAGTAGGACCCGTTGAAGTCTCCCCTTTAACCAATTCCTTATCCACCTTTTGATGTTCATATTGATCCCCATCTTCTCCAATTTAACTAATAATTCCCCATGTGGCACGGTATCAAATGCCTTACTGAAATCTAGGTAAATTAGATCCACTGCATTTCCTTTATCTAAAAAATCTGTTACTTTTTCAAAAAAGGAGATTAGGTTGGTTTGGCACGATCTACCTTTTGTAAAACCATGTTGTATTTTGTCCCATTTACCATTGACTTGATTTGAACCAGCAGTTTATTCCATCACTGCTACAAGCCTGAACCCAGAACTTTGCCATTACTGTATATAATTGAGTCCATTTAACCAATTTTAGCTCTCATTAATATTTCTTTCTTTTTATGAATAAACCTTTAGATTTTAGATTCTAAAGGATTATCAACAGCATGATTTGTGGGTAAAATCTGACTTGTATATTAACCTGTATCTGGGGCTCGGTCTTTTGGGATTGGGAGAATTGTTTTTTCTTTTACTGGGGTATTGGTTCTCATAACCATTAATCCCCATAAGAAGTGACTGCTGGTGGTGATACTGGGAACTAGAGTGTCTGAGGGAATTGCTTGTATGACTTCTGGTTAGCCAGTGTGTTGAAACCAAAATCTTCTCTGTTTGGCTGGTTTGGTGTGCCTTGGTGTGCAAAGAATCCCCAGCCTTGGGCTGTGACTGTCCTGCTCTAAGCAATTTGTCCTGAATTGATACCTTTAGTAGTGTCCCACCGAAGGCAGCATCGTTACAGAGGTGTAGGATCCACAGAACCAGGTCAATTAAGCTTTCGATCAGAACCCCTCACTATCCAAATTTGAATTTTGGGATTGAGAGTTTTGTTGGGTTAAAGATCAGTGACCATGAGCCAGAAAGCATCAGCAGAAACAATGAAACTGCAAGCCCTGAGAGACAGCCTGCTATTTGAACATAATCAAAAACTGGCAGAAATTTTAATGAGAGAGAAGCAAGCCTTGGCCCAGCTGAAAAAAGAAGCTGAGGAAAGAATGCTGAATTAGAAAGAGAAGCTGCTGAAAGATAGAGAAAAGCTAAAGAAAGAAAACCTGAAGAAAGAATGGCTGAATTGGAAAAAGAAGCTGCTGAAAGACAGAAGGAAGCTGCTGAAATAGAGGAAATGGCTCACAAAAGGCAGATGGAGTGTATAGCTGCTGAGGAGATGGTTTCCAGACTTAGGCTCCAAGTCAAAAAAGCAAGGGAAGAACAGCTGAAATTGTATCCTCTTGGAAGTCCTATTTATAACAATGTTGGTATGTTGTATGACTGTAAGCAGTTTTCTGTGTTTAACCCATTATGCTATGACCAGGGGGAGGGGGACTCTAGCCTGGTGGGAAATAGTTGTTTGTCTGAGCAAAAAAGCAGTTTGGCTGTGAATGAAGTTTCTGAATATCTGTCTAATGTCTCAGAAGTGAAGCTGGAATTAGATCAAGAACAGAAAGATCTCATTGGTCAGGAAAATGTTTCTCAGGGACAGATTAAAGTGGATGGTCAGGTTAAAGACCTAACCGAGGAAGGAAAGGGTAGATTTTTGATGCGTGATGGATTGTTGGCTAGTACAGCTTGTGAAAGTGAACCTGAAAAGGGAAACTGTGAGTTGCTGGCAGTAGCTCAGGGTAGTGTGGAGAGCAGCAGTTTACCTGGTAAGGAAGCTGCCCCACTCTCCCAGGACTTGTCTGTAACCAGCCCTGTGTTCTGGGGCAAGGGAGAGGAAGCCAGGGAAAGTTTGGATGAGCCTAGGCAGCCTTTTGAGCTGATGGCTTTGTCTAGTCAGCAGTACTGGATTTACCATGGCACCAGGCCCAGAGTCCTAAGGGGGCCCAGCCTGCTCTTCTCTGCCGCCCCCCCCCCGCTCTCTCCTGTGGGGGGCAGAAGCTTGATGCTGCAGGATCCTGGGGCTCCTGCTGCAGTAGGGCAGGGTCCCCGGCAGCCGAGCTCCTCCCCCACCTCTTCCCCCAGCGTGCTTCTTTCCCACCCCTCCCCCTCTCCCTGCTGCCAATCAGCTGTTTGCTGGCAGGAAGGAGGGAGAAGAGCAGAGCCTCAGCACACTCGCAGCTCCGGGGAGGAGGAGAAGAGGTGGGGGTGGGACCTTGGGGAAGGGGCTGGAATTGGGGCATACCACCTTCAGCCCCCTGATGTGAGCACCCCTACGATCCAGGCCACACCCCCAGCCCTCTGTCTACCCTGACCCCTGCACCCCCTCACACACTGCCAACCCCCTGCCCTGACTCCTGCACCCCATTACACCTCCCCTGCCCTGACTCCTGCACCCGCACACATAACCAGCCCCCTCACACCTGATGCCCTGACTCCTGCACCCCCCACATCCCCACCCCCATCCTGAGCACCAAACGGAGCTCCTGCACCGTGTCCCCCCCACACATTCCCACCTGCACACCTTGCACCAAACAGGAGCTGCCCCAGGTAAGCACTCCACACCCCAATCTCCTGAGCCCCCTCGCTCACCCTGGCTCCTGGCCAGACTCCGCTCCCCAATGTTTTTTTTACAATATTTGGAAAGATCATTAAGTGGTCCATCGAGACCCTCTGTGATTTTCAAGTAGTCTGTGGAAAAATAAGTTAGACTACAAGAACAATAAAGGTACCTCACTTTATTTTCATTTACTTGCTATTACTTATAGGAGGAGGCTGAAGAAAAAAGAATGAAAAATGGGGGTGGGGGAGATAAGAGAGAATGTTCTTTTTCTTGGCTGGGTCCCAAGGAGGGGCCCCAAAAATAAAATTGAGGACAGGGCCAGGGGCCCCCACTAACTCTAAATCCACCACTGGCTGTCACATCACCTGGGCTGGGGATACTGTGTCAGCTGATTCCTCACAGTCTCCAAGTTACCTGGGCAGTATAGCAGACATGGCCCTGCGGGAGGAGGGGCAGCTCAGTGCAGAGAGACACAAAGAGAATGGGCTAGAACCAGGTAGGTACTCGCTCTATGTGGGGTGGGGTGGGGGGGATCCTGTTTACCCCCTCCCCAGCCCTGCTGCATTTGCAGTTTACCCCTGGCCCCTCCTTGCTCCAGGGACCAACCCTAGCTCCCGCCCCACTGTGCTTTTGCTCCCAGACCCTTTTACAATCATTCCCCAGGGGGCCCACAAATATGTTTGGCACCAGGCCCACAAAAAGTTAATCCAGCCCTGCTAGTCAGCAGTTTGGGAAGGCAAGGATAGTGGAAGATGATTGTCCCTACACCTTACCTGTTACCTGTGTGGAGAATTGTGACAGTTAAGGAAACGTGCCTGTGTCAGTCAGGGGTAATGACTTGCCCATGGAGGGAGCTACCCCAGTCTCCAAGCAGTTGTCTGTGAACAGCACTGTATGCTGGGACAAGGGAAATAAGATCCCAAGCTCTGAGTCTGGTAAAGGAGAATGTGTCTCCAGTCCTTTGTCAGTGGAGCAGACAGAATGTGCCTTTCAGCCTGTGATGGTTGAGGGTAGTGCAGTTGTCTCAGAGTTGATTCTGGATTCAACTAAAGCCCAGGAAGGAAATGGTCCTAAGTTTGTGTCTGCTAGGGAGAATGGCACTGTAACTAGGTTGCGTCCAGTTAGGGTCCTAGCAAAATCCTAGAGACCAGACAATTCTGGTGCTTGTATTTTGTCTGTTGTTAATGTATTGCTGGGAAAGGGTGTAGCAACTCTGTTTAATCAGGGTGATACCCTAGCCATGGCACAAGAAAAGTATAAAGGTGATTTGACTGTGTTACTACTGACAGTTTGACAACTTGTAGCAAGAAGGAAACGATTCCTGAACTTGTGTGTGGCAAAGGGAAGGAGAATGCTTCTGATCTTTTGACTATGAAATCTAGCGGTTTGCCTGAAAGGGGACTGTGTAGGAATCCTCCTGATAAGCCAGAGGTGATTCTGGATGTAAGTGAAACTCAGGATGGTAGTGGCTTAGCAGAGCAATGCTTCTGTGGAGCAAGGTAAAGAGGAACTGATGCTTAGAAAGATTGCTGAAGAAAAAAATTTTCAGGGTAGTCTTTGCAAGCAGTTTGCTGCAACTGAAGGGTGTGGAAGAGTTTTAATCAAGGAAGTTTCCGTTCCTAACAGCCAGAAATTTTATGTTGTGAATGGATCCACTGACTTTCCTTTTGAAAGATCCAGTGTGGATAGCTTTAAGGTCTCAGATGGAGTAAAAGCTGTTAAGAAAGTTAAACAGCCCTATAACCAAACTACAATACCCACCTGCTGAAGTGAAAAAACAGTTTGACAGAGCCAGAAGAGTACCCAGAAGTCACCTATTACAGGACAGGCCCAACAAAAAAAACAACAGAAGGCCACTAGCTGTCACCTTCAGCCCCCAACTAAAACCTCTCCAGCACATCATCAAAGATCTACAACCTATCCTGAAAAATGATCCCTCACTCTCACAGATCTTGGGAAACAGACCAGTCCTCGCTTACAGACAGGCCCCCAACCTGAAGCAAATACTCTCCTGCAACCACACACCACACAACAAAAACACTAACCCAGGAACCTATCCTTGCAACAAAGCCCGATGCCAACTCTGTCCACATATTTATTCAAGTGACACCATCATAGGACCTTGTCAAGGTTCCTTCCCCACTCTGAACTCTAGGGTACAGATGTGGGGACCTGCATGAAAGACCCACTAAGCTTATTCTTACCAGCTTAGGTTAAAAACTTCCTCAAGGTACAAACTTTGCCTTGTCCTTGAACCGTACGCTGCTACCACCAAGTATTTTAAACAAAGAACAGGGAAAGAGCCCACTTGGAGATGTCTTCCCCCAAAATATCCCCCCAAGTCCTACACCCCCTTTCTTGGGGAAGACTTAATAAGAATCCTCACCAATTTGTACAGGTGAGCACAGACCCAAACCCTTGGATCTTAAGAACAATAAAAAAGCAATCAGGTTCTTAAAAGAAGAATTTTAATTAAAGAAAAGGTAAAAGAATCACCTCTGTAAAATCAGGATGGTAAATACTTTACAGGGTAATCAGATTCAAAACATAGAGAATCCCTCTAGGCAAAACCTTAAGTTACAAAAAGAGGAATATACATTCCATTCAGCACAGCTTATTTACCAGCCATTTAAACAAAAGGTAATCTAACGCATTTCTAGCTAGATTATTTACTAACAAGTTCTAATACTCCATTCCTGTTCTATTCCTGGCAAAAACTTCACACAAACAGACAGACCCTTTGTCCCCCCCCGCCCAGCTTTGAAAGTAACTTGTCTCCTCATTGGTCATTTTGGTCAGGTGCCAGTGAGGTTATCTTAGCTTCTTAACCCTTTACAGGTGAAAGAGTTTTGCCTCTGGCCAGGAAGGATTTTATAGTTCTGTATACAGAAAGGTGGTTACCCTTCCCTTTATATTTATGACAGTTCCATTCTATGCATCCGTTGAAGTGGGCTGTAACCCACAAAAGCTTATGCTGAAATAAATTTGTTAGTTTCTAAGGTTCCACAAGTACTCCTGTTCTTTTTGCGGATACAGACTAAGACAGCTGCTACTCTGAAACCTTGCTTATAGTTGTTAGCAAAGAGAGCACACCCAGTCAGCGAATGGATTCTGTTAAGCAAGAGAAAACAGGGTTTGGTCCTTCAGGACAAGGAGGAAAGAGAGAACTTAATTTTGCAAAAGGAAGCCACAGGTTAACCCTAAAATGCCAAAAACCCAATGGTATTGAGCCAAAGGTGTGGCATAACAAACATGATTGTGAAAGGACACTTGCAATGAATTTGTTGTTATTGCTAATGGTAATTTTTGTAACTAATGTGTTGCTATTACCAAGAATTGTAAAAATGTACAATGTGCCTAATCTTTTGGAAAATCCCTTGAACATGTTAAGAGTGATACATAAGAACACACTTTATGTTAAATGGCCTTATAATGCTGATGTGCACAGTTAGTGCCTGTAAACAGTCTTGGAACTTTTCACAGGGGAAAAGACATCCCAAACCTAATGAGCTATATGAGAAGGGAAAGTAAGGCACACTACCATATTGCTTTCATGGCTAAATGCCAAGATTCCTATAGTGTGGACAACGTTAATATCTACATTAACTTGATGTTAATTGGGTTCCAAACATTTGCTAGAGCTTGTATGAATAAAGTAGCTTTGTTCTTTAGCTCTTGACAAGATCACATGAGACATACAGGAACCATGCTGCAAGAGCAGATCCAATCCACTGTTGTTCTAATCAAGTTTTACCTTGTAAAGAGATTCAATCATGTTATTGAACATGAGTTGAATAAACCATTTCTGTTATACACCAATACCAGCTGTAGTAAGACAAAATCAAGGGTGGGGAGCTCTTGGAATGCAGTCAGTGATGTTTGTGTCATCCCTTCCTGCAGCAATTTTGTGTTGGTAGTGTGACATTATTGACAGGAACTGTGACCGTATAGATCATGGTTGCAACCACTGTTATATATTTGCAGCAAATTTTGTACAACGGTTGTAGAGTGAGGTGCCTATGACAAGGTTATGATTTGCTGGTTATGATTATGCTAGCTGTATGCAAGTATCATTTTTGTATTTAAAGTTGTAAGTATTGGCTCTATACTATCTGTATTTCAAACTTGTGCTATACTTCTGAGTGACAACCCAGACAATTTGGCATCAGCACTGCTTGGCCTGCTTGATGGCCCATTAAGGACCATCAGCTATACAACTGACCCATTGAGAGAAGGCAGATACACCTTGTGATTCAGCAAGGCATGCAGGGACATGCCTATGGACAGAAGGTTTTTCCATGCTATGTGCTGGGTAGCTTGTTTTTGGAACAAATGAAGCACAGGCCACATGGCAAGAGACTATAAAAGGCAGCTGCATCTCCTCCATCTTGTCTTCAATCCTATTTCTTACCTCTGGAGGAACTTTGCTACACTGAAGCTCTGAACAAAGGACTGAATGACCCATCCAAGCTGTGGATGTACTCCAGAGAGACTTGATTTGAACCGGCAGTTTATTCCATCACTACTACAAGCCTGAACCAAGAATTTTGTCATTATTGTATATAATTGATTCCATTTAACCAATTTTAGCTCTCATCTATATTTCTTTCTTTTTATGAATAAACCTTTAGATTTTAGATTCTAAAGGATTGGCAACAGTGTGATTTGTGGGTAAGATCTGATTTGTATATTGACCTGGGTCTGGGGCTTGGTCCTTTGGGATTTGGAGAATTGTTTTTTCTTTTACTGGGGTATTGGTTTTCTGTTTTGGGCCATTGGGTGGCTGCTGTGGTGATACTGGGAACTAGAGTGTCTGAGGGAATTGCCTGTGTGACTTGTGGTTAGCCAGTGGGGTAAAACCAAAGTCTTCTCTGTTTGGCATGCCTTAATAGTAAAGGAAACCCAGCTTTGGGCTGTAACTGCTCTGCTCTAAGCAATTTGTCCTGAACTGATACTCTCAGTTGTGTCCCACTGGAGGCCGCTTCATTACAGCCCAGTAACCACAAACGGATCCGTGGGTGCCCAATATCCACATGCAGACCCATGGGCACCCAATACTCACAGACAGACCTGCATGGCTGGTAACCACAGAGAGACACGTAGGCATCCAGTATCCACAGACTTACCTTTGGGCACCCAGTAGCCACACACAGAGTCACAGGCACCCAGTATCTACAGAGAGACCCGCCAGCACCCAGTACCCTCAGAAAGACCTCTTGGCACTCAGTTCCCACTGACAGATCCACAGGTGCCCAGTACCCCGAGACAGACCCGCGAGCACCCAGTATCCACAGACAGACCCATGGGTGCCAGGTACCTACAGACCTACTTGTGGGCACCAAGTACCCACAGATAGACCTGCAGGCACCCAGTACCCACAGGGAGACCCACAGGCACCCAGTAGTCAGAGGCAAACCCATGGTCACCCAGTACCCACAAAGACCCGTATGTGCCCTATACCTACAGAGCCATGAGCACTAAGTGCTTAGAGACATATCCATGGGTGCCCAGTGTCAAGACTCAGAAGTCATGCTCACTCTTGGCCCGTACGGTCCCTGGGGGGAACCCCCTTCAGTGTGACAGCCCTTCTCAGATGTCCACTCTCTCTCAGAGGTTAAGCCCCTCTGCCTCCTGGAACCACACCTCTCTGAGCCTTAGCACACCTGTCTCTCGCCCTTGGCGCCGCCCCCTCCCCCAGAGGGAATAATGCAACCCCATTCTCTAGACTGGAGAGACTCTCAGCTAACGTAAAACAGGAGGGTTTATTGAGACTCATCAAGCCCTCAGATAGCTATCCCTTCCTGCTTCTCCTCATGGGCACCAATGATACTGCCAAAAATGACCTTGAATGGATCATTGCAGACCTGAGAGTGGCTATCCTTCAACAAAAAAACTTCAAAAACAGACTCCAATGAGAGACTGCTGAATTGGAATTAATTTGCAAACTGGATACAATTAACTTAGGCTTGAATAGAGATTGGGAATGGATGAGTCATTACACAAAGTAAAACTATTTCCCAATGTTATTTCTCCCCCACCCCCCACTGTTTCTCAGATGTTAACTGCTGGAAATAGCCTACCTTGCTTGTCACCATGAAAGGTTTTCCTCCTTTCCCCACCCCTGCTGCTGGTGATGGCTCATCTTAAGTGATCACACTCCTTACAGTGTGTATGATAAAACCCATTGTTTCATGTTCTCTGTGTGTGTATATAAATCTCCCCTCTGTATTTTCCACCAAATGCATCCGATGAAGTGAGCTGTAGCTCACGAAAGCTTATGCTCAAATAAATTTGTTAGTCTCTAAGGTGCCACAAGTACTCCTTTTCTTTTTGCGAATACAGACTAACAAGGCTGCTACTCTGAAACCTGTCATTGCAGACTACATGGCTCTGGGAAGGATAAAGGAGTTTGAGGTGCAAGTGGTGTTCTGATCCATCCTCCCTGTGGAAGGAAAAGGCCCGGGTAGAGACCATCGAATCATGGAAGTCAACGAATGGCTACGCAGGTGGTGTTGAAGAGAAGCCTTTGGATTCTTTGACCATGGGATGGTGTTCCAAGAAGAAGGATTGCTAGGCGGAGACAGGCTCCACCTAATGAAGAGAGCGAAGAGCATCTTTGGAAGCAGGCTGACTAACCTAGTGAGGAGGGCTTTAAACTAGTTTCACCTGGGGAAGGAGACCAAAGCCCTGAGGTAAGTGGGGAAGTGGGATACCAGGAGGAAACACGAGCAGGAGAGCGCAAGAGGGGAGGACTCCTGCCTCATACTGAGAAAGCAGGATGATCAGCGAGTTATCTTAAGCGCCTATACACAAATGCAAGAAGCCTGGGAAACAAGCAGGGAGAATTGGAAGTCCTGGCAGAGTCAAGGAATTATGATGTGATTGGAATAACAGAGACTTGGTGGGATAACTCACATGACTGGAGTTCTGTCATGGATGGATGGATATAAACCGTTCAGGAAGGACAGACAGGGCAGAAAAGGTGGGGGAGTTGCATTGTATGTAAGAGAGCAGTATGGCTGCTCAGAGCTCTGGTATGAAACTGCAGAAAAACCTGAGAGTCTCTGGATTAAGTTTAGAAGTGTGAGCAACAAGAGTGATGTTGAGGTGGGAATCTGCTATAGACCACCAGACCAGGGGGATGAGATAGACAAGGCTTTCTTCAGGCAACTAACAGAAGTTACTAGATCACAGGCCCTGATTCTCATGGGGGACTTCAATCACCCTGATATCTTCTGGGAAAGCAATACAGTGGTGCACAGACAATCCAGGAAGTTTTTGGAAAGTGTAGGGGACAATTTTCTGGTGCAAATGCTGCAGGAACCAACTAGGGGCAGAGCTTTTCTTTGTGATGCTCACAAACGGGAAGAATTAGTAGCGGAAGCAAAAGTGGATGGGAACCTGGGTGGCAGTGACCATGAGATAGTCGAGTTCAGGATCCTGACACAAGGAAGAAAGGAGAGCAGCAGAATACAGACCCTGGACTTCAGAAAAGCAGACTTTGACTCCCTCAGGGAACTGATGGGCAGGATCCTCTGGGAGAATAACATGAGGGGGAAAGGAGTGCAGGAGAGCTGGCTGTATTTTAAAGTATCCTTATTGAGGTTGCAGGAACAAACCATCCCAATGTGTAGAAAGAATAGTAAATATGGCAGGCGACCAGTTTGGCTTAACAGTGAAATCCTTGCTGATCTTAAACATAAAAAAGAAGCTTACAAGAAGTGGAAGCTTGGACCAATGACCAGGGAGGAGTATAAATATATTGCTCAGGCATGTAGGAGTAAAATCAGGAAGGCCAAATCACACTTGGAGTTGCAGCTAGCAAGGGATGTTAAGAGTAACAAGAAGGGATTCTTCAGGTATGTTAGCAACAATAAGAAGGTCAAGGAAAGTGTGGGCCCCTTACTGAATGCGGGAGGCAACCTAGTGACAGAGGATGTGGAAAAAGCTAATGTACTCAATGCTTTTATTGCCTCTGACTTCATGAACAAGGTCAGCTCCCAGATTACTGCACTGGGCAGCATGGTATAGGGAGGAGGTGACCAGCCCTCTGGAGAAAGAAGTGGTTCAGGACTATTTAGAAAAACTAGATGAGCACAAGTCCATGGGGCTAGATGCACTGCATCCGAGGGTGCTAAAGGAGTTAGTAGATGTGATTACAGAGCCATTGGCCATGATGTTTGCAAACTCATGGTGATCAGGCGAGGTCCTGGATGACTGGAAAAAGGCTAATGCAGTGCCCATCTTTAAAAAAGGGAAGAAAGAAGATACAGGGAACTACAGGCCAATCAGCCTCACCTCAGTCTCTGGAAAAATCATGGAGCAGGTCCTCATGGAATCAATTTTAAAGCACTTCAAGGAGAGGAAAATGATCAGGAACAGTCAACATGGATTCACCAAGGGCAAGTCATGTCTGACTAACTTAAATGCCTCATCCTTTACCATGTTGCAGCACACGTTTAATCTGGAGAAAGCTGCCTTTGCCACAGCCATCCGGGTAAGGCATCTATGCCAACAGGGGAAGATGTTATGCTATGTTAATAATAAAGCCAAAACCCATTATTGGCTAGTGTATGCAATTGTTGCGGTCCTAACAATTTTGTGCATCTTATATTGCTGTTTATATAAAAAACCAACAAAACCCTTGCCACCATATCAAAAAAAATAAAAACAAAAACCTAAGTGGTGACTCCTCCCAACAAAATGTTGATTCAGCATCAAGGGGGGGACTGTCACACCCAAGCCCCCCCCCCATGGGATCTCCTGGGGGAGGCAGATTAGCATTGCATGTGCATTATATATTGCTAACACTGTTGCAAGCATCGCAGGGCAATTTGGGAAGGGTCAAAGGTGTGAGTGGGGAGTGGAAGATTCTTTTGCAGGCTGCAAGAGGCCAAAGTAGGAAGGAGAAAGAGAGCAGAGAATGAATTAACTCAAATATTCAGCTAGCTCGGTCCAAAAATAAGACGCTGGCTCCAGCTCAAGGCCACAGCACACAACTGATGCTCAGTGGCCTGCCAAGAAAGATGGAGGAATGGGGGGGAGCCTGGATTCCAACTCCGACCAGCTGAGAGAAAAGAAGATTCCACTGCATGAACCTCCAATGGCTACAAAACCGAGCAAGACAGTAAAGGCCAATGAGGGGGAAAACAACTGATGTAGCGTCCCTAAAGCCAGGATGTTTTGGAAAAAGCAAAGAAGGCAGAAAAGGCAGGCTCGAACCAGAACAAAGTGCACGGGGTGGGGGGGGGGGGGAAGTCCCGGACTGACGTGCCCCCAAAGGACCCTAAGGTTTAAAACTCTCCCAAGAGCTGAAGCAAATTGGAGATTGGCAGCGGACCCTGGACGACCTGAGTGCACAGGACAGAACTCCCAACCACCCTTCCCCCTCTTCTTCTGACGTTACACCCAGGCCTGGCCAGCCTCGGGTAGTGCGTGTGTGAGTATGAAAGTGGGTTAGGGCTACGGCACTAAAGCTTTCTTCCTTCCTCTGAGTGACATGGGGAGCACCTATCACTCTCTGCTGTTATTTTATTATTTTATCAATAAAGCTTTAAAACTCAGTTGCTTGATGTGCTCCGTCATCTCCCCCTCAATGATCCTGTGGCCTCAGCCTGATCACCTGACGCCTCAGGCAGATTGGTAACAGAAATCTATCACACTGGCTCTGTGGATGAAGGGAAGAAAGCAGTGGACATGTTATTCCTTGACTTTAGCAAAGTTTTTGATAGAGTCTCCCACAGTATCCTTGCCAGCAAGTTGAAGAAGTATGGGATTGATGAATGGACTATAAAATGGATAGAAAGCTGGCTAGATAGTCGGGCTCAATAGGTAGTGATCAATGACTCCATGTCTAGTTTGCAGGTGATATCAAGCAGAGTGCCCCCAGGGTCGATCCTGGGGCTGGTTTTGTTCAATATCTTCATTAATGATCTGGAGGATGGTGTGGATTGCACCCTCAGCAAGTTTGCAGATGACACTAAACTGGGAGGAGAGGTAGATATGCTGGAGGGTAGGGATAGGATACAGAGGGACCTAGACAAATTAGAGGACTGGGCCAAAAGAAATCTGATGAGGTTCAACAAGAACAAGTGCAAAGTCCTGCACTTAGGAAGGAAGAATCCCATGCACTGCTACAGACTAGGGACCGAATGGCTAGAAAGCAGTTCTGCAGAAAAGGACCAAAGGGTCACAGTGGACAAGAAGCTGGATATGAGTCAACAGTGTGCCCTTGTTGCCAAGAAGGCTAACAGCATTTTGAGCTGTATAAGTAGGAGCATTGCTAGCAGATCAAGGGACATGATCCCCTCTATTTGGCATTGGTGAGGCCTCATCTGGAGTACTGTGTCCAGTTTTAGGCCCCACACTACAAGAAGGATGTGGAAAAATTGGAAAGAGTCCATCGGAGGGCAACAAAAATGATTAGGGGGCTGGAGCACATGATTTATGAGGAGAGGCTGAGGGGACTGGGATTGTTTAGTCTGAGGAAGAGAAGAGGGGGGATTGGATAGCTGCTTTCAACTACCTGAAAGGGGGTTCTAAAGAGGATGGATCTAGACTGTTCTCAGTGATACCAGATGATAGAACAAGGAGTAATGGACTCAAGTTGCAGTGGGGGAGGTTTAGGTTGCATATTAGGAAAAACTTTTTCACTAGGAGGGTGGTGAAGCATTGGAACTGGTTACCTAGGGAGGTGGTGGAATCTCCTTCCTTGGAGGTTTTTAAGGTCAGGCTTGACAAAGCCCTGGCTGGGATGATTTAGTTGGTGTTGGTCCTGCTTTGAGCAGGGGGTTGGACTAGATGACCTTCTGAGGTCCCTTCCAACCCTGATATTCTATGATTATATGTTTGAGTATCTGAACACATCACAGGAAACTCTCAGGGCCCTCAGGACTGGCCTCACTCAGCACAACACATCTCAGTCTCTCCTGCATCTAGGTGGTCTCCGCCTACTCTCTCTCTCTTCATACCCAAGCCACCATGCTTTCCAGGTGGGCATCTGGTATCACCTCTCCTAAGCCCCGCCTCTGTCCACTGTCTTCTGTCCAAGTAAACAGGGTCACCTGGGCTTCCTCTCCTCTCAGGCATCCTTTGTTCGCCTCTGGCTGGAACAGGCTGGTCAGGTCACCGGGGTCCTCTCTCCACAGCCCATTGTCCTCCCACTGGCCAGAACCACCTGTGATTCCCGAGCTGGGCCTCCCCGTCACTAGGTCACCAGTCAGTGGGGTATCCATTCTCCAGGCCATTGGCTGGGGTCCCAAATTCCATCATCAGTCCCCCCCAATGAAACCCATTGTTCTCTGTGTGTGTATATAAATCTCCCCACTGTATTTTCCACCAAATGCATCCGATGAAGTGAGCTGTAGCTCACGAAAGCTTATGCTCAAATAAATTTGTTAGTCTCTAAGGTGCCACAAGTACTCCTTTTCTTTTTTGGGAAACTGGAAGGTCTAAAGGAATTGCTTGTATGACTTATGGTTAGCCAGTGGGGTGAGACCAAAGTCCTCTCTGTTTGGCTGGTTTGGTGTGCAAGAGACCCCAGTTTTGGGCTGTGACTGCCCTGCTCTAAACAATTTGTCCTGAATTGATACTCTCAGTTGTGTCCCGCCAGAGGCAGCATCATTACACGGGGTCACTTAGCCAGTGACTTGGGGAAGTTCAGGGCCCTCACCCTGTGATAAAGGCTATAACATTGGCATTCCCCCTCACATGGACCACCTCCATGTCATAACCCTGGAGGAGCAGGCTCCATCTCAGGAGCTTGGCATTAGCCCCTTTAATTTGGTGCAGCCATGTTGGGGCAAATGGTCAGCGTACACAGTGAAGCGCAGCCCAAACAGATACTGCTGCAGTTTTTTAAGGGCCCACACCATAGCCAGGCATTCCTTCTCTATGGCCTCATAGTGCTGCTCCTGTGGCAGCAGCTTCTTCCTCAGGTACACAATAGGGTGTCTCTTCCCGTTAGTATCAGTTTGCATCAGCACCACACCCAGCCGGGGGGCTCAGGTGTTGGTGAACACTAGGAAGGGTTTGTTAAAATTCTGGTTTACCAGCACCAGGCTTCAGAGAAAGCCCTCTGGCACTGCTCGGTCCAGACCTCCTTATCCATCTTTCCCTTCCTGCAAAGCTCTGTGAGGGGAGCTGCCAGGGAGCTAAACTGTGGCACAAAACTCCAGTAGTACCCTGCCATCCCAATGAAAGCCTGGACCTTCTTAGTCTGAGGAGTGGGCCAATCCTTGATTGCCTCCACTTTGGCCGGCTCTGGCTTCAGGTGGCCACTCCCCACCTTGTGGCCCAGGTATGACACCTCTGCCATCCCCGCCTTGAACTTTCCAGCTTTTATAGTCAGTCCTCAAGATGACCCAGCACCCTCTTTACCTGGGACACATGTTCCTCCCAGGTTTGGCTAAAGACACAGATATCATCAATATACTGGTTTAGTATATTTAGCAAAGTCCTCCATCCCCCTTAGTAACTTGTCCACTAGGCGCTGGAAGGTGGCAGGTGCCCCCTTGAGGCTGAAAGGTAGGACCAGAAACTCGAAGAGCCCTATTGGGGTGGTGAAGGCAAACTTTGCCCTGGCCTCTGCATCCAAACGCACCTGCCAGTAACCTTTGGTGAGATCCATGGTGGTGAGGTACCAAGTACCCCCCAACTTGTCTAGGATCTCATCAATCCTAGGCATGGGGTAGGCATCAGACATGGTGATGGCATCCTTCTTGGGGACCAGCACCATGGGAGAGGCCAAGGGGCTAGAGGATGGCTGGATCACCCCTAAAGTCAGCATGTCTCCGACCTCTCTCTCCAGGTCCTGGGTTGTTTTCCCTGTGATGCTGAATGGTAAACACCGGTTGGGAAAGTTGGCTCCTGTCTTCACCCGGCAAACAGAAAGGTTAGTGAGCCCAGACTGGTTGGAGAACAGCTTCTGGTATGAATGCAGCACCTCTCTGATCTCAGCCTGCTGGGCAGGGATTAGCGGGTCTGAGAGAGGAATTGATTCCAGTGAGGGGTCAGCCCCCACCTCAGAGAGGACTCCCACCAGGAGATCCTCTCCCTTCTACTCCCATTGCCCACACATAGCCAGCACCAACTTCTCCCTGTCCCAGTACGGCTTCATCATGTTGACATGGTACACCTGGTGGCTGTGTGCCCGGTTGGACAGTTCCACTACATAGTTCACCTCGTTTACCTGTCTGATGACCTTGAAGGGGCCATCCGAGCAGCTTGCAGCTTGTTCTTCCTCACGGGGATGAGAAGCATCACCTGGTCCCAGATAGCGTAGGAGCTGCCGTACCAGACCTTTGTGCCCTGGTTAGGTTTCCCCTGGCCAAGCCCATGAGCTCAGCGAGGTTTTCCTGGAAGGTCAGTACATACTCCACCACTGATTCTCCATCAGGGGAGCCCTGCCCCTCACACTCATCCCTCATTAAGTCCAGGGGTTCCCTCACTCTCCTCCCATATAGCAACTCAAACAGGGAAAACCCTGTGGATTCCTGGGGCATTTCCCTGTATGTGAACAGCAGGTGATGTAAATACTTGTCCCAGTCCTGTGGGTGCTCATCCATAAATGTTTACAGCATCATCTTTAAGGTCCCATTGAACCTCTCCACCAGCCCATTGGACTGAGAGTGATATGCTAAGGCCTAGGTGTTTTGGACCCCATACTTCTCCCACAAGCACTGGAGCAGGGTGGACGTGAAATTGTACCCTTGGTCTGTAAGGACCTCCTTGGGGAACCCCACTCTGCTGAAAATGTTCAGCAGCACATTTGCCATGGTGTCTGCCTTGATCAAGGACAAGGCCACCACCTTGGGGTAGCACATAGCAAAATCTATCACCACCAGAATGTATTTCTTCCCTGACCTGGTTGCCATGCTGAAGGGCCAAACTATGTCCATAGCAATCTTCTGGAAAGGCTCCTCTATGATTGGCAAAGGTCTCAGAGCTGCTTTACACTTATCCCAGACCTTCCCCACTCTCTGGCAGGAGTCACAGGATTGGCAATACTGTTGTACAGAGTCAAAGACCCCGGGCCAATAAAGTTCTGCAGCAGCCTCTGCCTGGTGCGCCGGATGCCCTGGTGCCCTGAAAGGAGAATACGGTGGGTCAAGTACAACAGTCTGCAATGGTATCTCTGGGGGACCACCAACTGCCTCCTGGCTTTCCAAGGTTCAGTTTGCCCCAAACCAGCCCATTCCCAGTACAGGAATCCCTTCTCCCACAGGAATCTCTCCCAGTGGTCCTCTCCCTGCACTGCTGTTGCCAGGAAGGGCCCTCCGCTTCTCTAAGGAGGGATCCTCATACAGTTCCATCTGGAATTCAGCTGCTGGATTTGAGGGTACAACCCTGGTTGATGGTGCCTCAGTTCCCTCACCTTGGAACAGAGGCTCTGGCCCTGCTCTGTCAAGCCCTAGCCTCAGTGCTTCAGTCCCCTGCTTTGGAAGGTCCTGCATCCCTCAGTGGCTCTAGCTCTGGGTAAGGACCAGGGAACTAAGAGCCATCCGGCCAGTTCTCCAAGTCATTACACATTAGCACTAGGTAGGCAGGGGATCATGCACCCCAACCTCTTTGGGTCCCTCCTCTTCCCTCCATTTCAGGTGTACCCTCACTACAGGCACCTTGACGGGTGGCCCGAACACTCCCCTCAGGGTCATGTATGCATTGGGCACTAGCTGGTCTGGGTTCACCACCTCGGACCGTGCTAGTGTCACCTCTGCGCCCGTTTTCCAGAACCCCTGGATGCTCCTTCCCCTCACTTCCATAGGGATGATATGGTGATTGTCCCCCGGGGCCTGTCCCACACTCACCCAGTGGATTGAGTACTGGTGCTCTGGACCTGGCGCCCCACTTTCCTCTGCTGACCTGACGGTCCCCTCCTCCTGGCACACCCCTATCGACTGCGGCCCCCTGGACTGGTGGTGCTCCCTCTCGGTGGGCTTAAACCCAGTTGACAGCCCGTGGGTTCTGCTTGTCTGCCATTTCCTTCATCTTCAGGCATTGTGCCTCCTTGTGTCCTTTTTGGCCACAGTAATTACATTTCAGGTCCCTCAAGTCCCACAAGGGGGGTTGGCCCGCCCCAGCATTCACAGGCCCCCTGAATTGGGCTTCCTGGAGTCCCACCTTTGAGCGGTCTCTGGGTGACTCCCGTTCTGAGTCCCCGACGTGGGTCTCCTTCCTCCTCCCGATTTGCTATCCACAAACTCATCTGTCAGTGCACGCACTGCACAGATCTTTAGGCTTCTGGCCCACTAACCACACCTTACCATCTGGAGGGCAGATGTCATAAGCTGCTCCAACCCCACCAGTTTTTACACATCCTCTGCAGTAGTGGCCCCTGTGCCCTTCCCCCACTTGTGAAGATATTCTCCCAGCAGGTTGGCAACCTCCTTGTAAGTAATATCTGGGGTCTTTCATATACCCTGGAATTGTTTCCTGTACACCTTGGGGATCAGTTCAAACTTCAGCAGCAAAGCCTGTTTGAACAGGTCATAGTCTCCTGTCTCAATACCATCCATTTGGCTGAACGCCTCTGTCAGGGCAACTCTAAACTCTGGGGTACAGATGTGGGGACCTGCATGAAAGACCTCCTAAGCTTATATTTACCAGCTTAGGTTAAAACTTCCCCAAGGCACAAATTCCTTTCCTTGTCCCTGGACAGTATAATAAAGTTCTTCTTTTAAGAACCTGGTTGATTTCAGAGTCCTGAAGACAAAGGGTCTGGTCTGTGCTCACACTACTAAGGCAATTAGTTGGTATATTATTCTCAAGCCTCTCCAGGAAAGGGGGTAAAGGGACTTGGGGGGATATTTTGGGGGAATAGGGATTCCAAGTGACCCTTCCCTGAATTTTTGTGTAAATCACTTGGTGGTGGCAGCAATACCATCCAAGGACAAGAAAAGGGTCACCTGGGCCTCTCCTCTCAGTTGTCCTTTGTTCCCCTCTGGTAACAACAAACTCCTTCTCCCATCACCTCATTAAACCAATAACACCCAGAGAAACTGAGTCCCACCCCCTAAGCATGCAAACCATTGGAAAAAAACAAGAAAATCCCCTACTTCATCACAGGTGGAGGGATTCACAGATGGAGGAATCCACAGGTAGATGGTGTGACGTTATTGACATAATCTGTAATTGTATAGATCACTGTAGTGACCACTGTTACATATTTGCAGCAAATATTGTATAAATATGTAAGGGGTCTATGGAGAGGTTATGGTTTGCTGGTTATGATTATGCTGTCTATATGTGTGTATCATTTTTGTAGTTAAAGTTATGAATATTAGCTCTATACTGTCTGTATTTAAAACTTATGCTATGCTTCTGGGTAAAACTCCAGAAAAGTTGGTGTCAGCTCTGCCTATCCTGATTGATGGCCCATTAAGGACCATCAGCTATACAATTGACCCATTGAGAGAAGGCAGACACACCTTGTGACTTAACAAGGTATGCAGGGGCATGCCTATGGACAGAACTCTGAGGTTTTTCCATGCCATGTGATGGACAGCTTGTCTTTGGAACAAAGAAAGAAAGACCACATGGCAAGAGAATATAAAAAGCTGCTGCAGCTCCTCCATTTTGTCTTCAATCCTGCTTCTTACCTCTGGAGGAACTTTGCTACACTGAAGCTTTGAACAAAGGACTGATGACCCATCCCAGCTGTGAATGTACTCCAGAGACTTGATTTAAGCCTGCAGTTTATTCCATCACTGCTACAAGCCTGAACCAAGAACTTTGCCATTACGGTATGTAATTGATTCCATTTAACCAATACTAACTCTCATCTATATCTTTTTCCTTTTATGAATAAACCTTTAGATTTTAGATTCTAAAGGATTGGCCACAGCGTGATTTGTGGGTAAGATCTGATTTGTATATTGACCTGGGTTTGGGGCTTGGTCCTTTGGGATCAAGAGAACCTTTTTTCTTTTACTGGGGTATTGGTTTTCATAACCATTCATCCCCATAACAAGTGGCACTGGGATAACCAGAGTGTCCGAGGGAATTGCTTGTGTGACTTGTGCTTAGCCAGTGGGGTAAAACCAAAGTCCTCTCTGTTTGGCTGGTTTGGTTTGCCTTAGAGGTGGAAAATCCCCAGCCTTGGGCTGTAACTGCCCTGCTTTAAGTAATTTGTCCTGAATTGGCACTCTCAGTTGAGTCCCACCAGAACCAGCATCATGACAGATGGATGAATGGATAGACAGATTGGATGGATACATAGGTGAATGGATGGATGGATGCACAGGTAGATGGATGGATGGACAGATGGATGGGTGGATGGATGCCCTGTCATGATATAGACAGATAGATTTCACATGCCCTCACTTTCTTAGTGATGCCTACAATGTCCCTTCTTTCTTGCTGCAGCCATTAAATAGTGTGATGGGGCAAGGCCAGATGGCTATAGAAAAGTAGTCTTATTGGGATCGGGGAAGCGGGCGGGTGAAAAGGTGGATCCACAGGACCTAGATATCCAAAAAATTCCAGGGGACAACTAATGAAATAACAGGGACAGGAGTGTAGTCAAAGGATCAAATGAAGGGAACCGGACGGGGCCACCAAGCAGAGAACCCCGGACAGCGCCCACTGCTCCTCAAAGGCGTCAAGGGAGTCAGAGGATGCCGCCCAGAGGAACTCTGCCCGGATGTGTGAACGGACCGAGGATCGGAAATAGGCCCCACACTCACAGGAGACTCCATCGGCCGACCTCCTCACTCTGGTTTTATAGATGGCCATTTTAGCTAGGGCCAGGAGGAGGTTGACCAGGAGATCCTGTGACTTTGTGGGGCCACGGATAGGGAGTGCATAAATAAGAAGGTGAGGGGAGAAGTGCAACCAAATATGTAATAAAATATTGGTGAGGAGCCGGAATAGGGGCTGCAGCCTGGCACACTCCAAGTATATATGTACCAGGGTATCCCTCATGGGGCAGGTGTCTGGGATTAAGGTGAACCGCGCCAAGTACACGCCCGTACTCATGGCTCCATGAAGGAGCCGCCAACCGACATCCCCGGCAGGCCTTGGAACTAAGGTGGAATATAGGCTGGCCCACCAGGGCTCCTCACGCTCCAAAGGTGGCAGGAGGTCCCACCGTTTTGTATCGGGGAGGGACACGAGGGTGAGAGCATGAAGGGTGTGGAGCACGAGTGCGTATAGATGTTTTCTTGGCGCGGTTTGAATGCAGACCGGCTGCATCTCTTGCAGCCGGCTTACAGTGAAGGGGTCGGTTGGGTCCACGAGGCAGAGGTCCAATTAAAAGGTCTGGCGGGCCTGGGGTAGGGAGTGGGCGGGGCATGCCCTCTTGCAGGATCCGGTCGAGATAAACCTGAGCAGCGGGCGGCAAAGCGGCCTTCACCTCCTGAAGTATGCGCTGGGGAGTACAAGGTCTGGAAAGCCCCATGCGCTGAGCGAGCGTCAGGGGATCCAGCCAGTCTCCCCGGTCATAGTCCAGGAGGTCTCCGACTCTTGTGACCTCTGCCAGGACCAAACTCTGGCGCACCGAGCGGGACTCCGCCACCTGAACACGGAGCTGCGGGTTGAGTAGCAGGGGCTCCGTGAGGAGATCTGCCCCCTCGGTGGCCGCCACAGACCTGGTCCTTGTAAAGAGTTTCCAGGTCTGGAGGAGGTCCTGGTAGAAGACCGGCAGCCCGGAGAGGTCTTGCGGAAGGCCTCTCAGATGGAGATAAAACAGCTGCCGGTCGTATCGGAGCCCTCGGAAGCGGCGCAGGAAGGCATGCGCCAGTATGCTCCACGCCGGACTAACTGCACCATAAAGGAGCCTCTGCAGGGCCTGAAGGCGGAAGACATGGACCTGAGTGAGCAGACATTTCAGGCCCTGCCCTCCCTCCTCCAGAGGTAGATGAAGAACCCCTGCAGGGACCCAGTGCAGTTCTGACCAAAAGAACTCCAGAATTGATGTCCGGAGGTTGGCCAGGAAAACTGGGGCTGGGACGAGGGTGTTGAGCCGGTACCAGAGCATGGACAGGACTAGTTGATTAAGCACCAGCGCTCTCCCTTGAAAGGAGAGGCACCGGAGTAGTCCTGTCCATTTCCGGAGCTGCTCTATCACCCCGCTCTCTAAATTCTGCCAGTTCTCCAGCGGAGAGGGATGCGTGGCAGAAAGGTAAACGCCCAGATAGAGCAGCGGACCCGTGCTCCACCGGATGGCCTGAAGCGCGGGTGGGGAGGGAGCTCGCCTGCTGCCAGTCCCCTACCACCAAGCCAGAGCTCTTGACCCAGTTGACCCGCATGGAGGAGGCTTCTGAATAGATGGCCTGGCAAGACTCCATCCGCGCCAAGTCGCCCGGGTCCTGGACCACGAGGAGCACATCATCAGCGTATGCCGACAGGACCAGCCGCAGCTCCGGCTCCCGCAGCACCAACCCTGTCAACCTCCTTCGGAGGAGACAGAGGAAGGGCTCAATTGCCAGATCGTAGAGCTGGCCCGAAAGGGGGCACCCCTGCCGTACTCCTCGCCCGAAGCTGACCGGTTCGGTCAGGATCCAGTTGAGCCTGACCAAACACTCTGCGGAGGCGTACAGTGCCCGGAGAAAACCCACAAACTGGGGTCCGAAGCCAAACGCTTGCAGAGTGCTCAGGAGATACTCGTGATCCACTCTGTCGAATGCCTTCTCCTGATCTAAGGACAGAAGGGCGAAAGACAAACCATCCCTACACCTGAGTTCCAAAAGGTCCCGGACAAGATATAGGTTGTGGAAGATGCTGTGGCCTGGGATGGTGTAGGTCTGGTCTGGGTGGACCACGTCTGCCAGTACGGACCCTAGCTGTAGCGAGATAGCTTTTGCCACGACTTTGTAGTCCGTGCTGAGGAGTGAGACGGGATGCCAATTTCATAAATCGCGGAGGTACCCCTTCTTCGGCAATAAGGCGAGCACGGCTCATCTGCAAGAAAGAGGGAGGACCTCGCTCTGTAAAGACTCGGCCCAGACGGTAATTGGGTCTGGGCTGAGGACGTCCCAGAACACGCGGTAGAACTCCACGGTCAGCCCGTCCATGCCTGGAGATTTATTGGTGGGCATGCGACAGAGGGCTTCCAGGAACTTGGTCAGAGTGAGAGGCAGCTCTAACCGGTCTCAGTTGCCCACGCTGACTGTCGGGAGCTCCTCCCAGAGCGCTCTGCAAGCGTTAGGATCGGTCAGATCTGGGGAGAAAAGGCTTGCGTAGAAGACTCTCACCATCCCGCACGTCTCCACCAGATCCGTGAGGGGGATGCCATCTTCTGCCAGTAGGCAGATGACATGTTTTTTAGTCCCCCTCTTTTTCTCTAGGGCATAGAAGAAGCGGGAGCCGCGATCCATCTCCCGAAGGAGACGGATGCGTGATCGAACAAAGGCACCCCGGGCCTGATGGTCCTCGAGGGTCCGGCGCTCCTCCTGCTTCTTCCGGCATGCTCTGCAGAGGGGTGGATCCTCGGGGCTGGCGGCCAGACGCCTCTCCAGCTCCAAGACCTCCCGTTCCAACTGCTCTATCGCCGCATCCCTCCGTCGGCTGGCGCCTCGGGTGTAGTCATGGCAGAAGAGCCGGGTGCGCTCCTTCCCTAGGTCCCACCACCACCGCGCTGAGGGAAAGTCATGCCGCTGCCCTTGCCAGGCCAGCCAGAACTCCCGGAAGGACACCACGAAGCCCGCATCCTCCAGCAAGCTGTTGTTAAAATGCCAATAGGCCTGCCCTGGCCTCTCCGTGCAGAGGGAGGCTGTCACGGTGGCTATATGATGGTCAGAAAATGGGGCCGGCCGGATGCTGGAGGAGTGGTCTCGTGAAAGATGAAAGCGTGATAAATAAATGCGGTCCAACCGGGAATGGCGCGACCGATGGGCATCCACCCGGACAAAGGTGAACGTGGAAGTGTCATCCGGGTGGTGGTCGCGCCAGACGTCCACCAGGGAGTGTTTTTTGACTATCTCCTAGAGGACGGCGACGGCGGCCGGGCTCAGCTCGGTCCTCGAGCGGTCCCGCTCCTCAAGGGTGATGTTAAAGTCCCCTCCCAGGACCAGGCAGTCCTGAGGATCCAAGGTGCCGAGGAAGGCGGACGCCTGCTGATAGAATTGCAGCCGCTCTGGACTCGCTGCTGGGGCATAGATGTTGACGAGGTTGATTATGAGCCCCTCCATGCGGACCCGGAGGTGCAGCAGGCGACCCGGCACAGCCTCGGCGACCCCCAGCACCTCGGGCCGTAGGTCGGGGAGAACAGGGTCGCCACTCCAGCCGTACGAACTATGAGGTGGCTAAAGTAGACCCTGTCCCCCCAATCCAGCCGCCAGCTGTCTTCGGCGGTCGGATCCGTATGGGTCTCCTGCAGGAAAACCACAGCGTACCTCCCCTCCCGAAGGAAGGGGAGCACCTGGGACCTGCGGAGACCCATCCTACAGCCGCGGGTGTTCAATGTTGCGATGGTAAAGGGTGCCATGAGGAGGGCTGGGGGGATCCTCGCCGGCAGGGATGTTCGTGGCTCCCGGCGGGCCACGCAGCAGTCCGTGACCCACCCCGTAGGTGAGTGAGGAGTCACAGAAGAGGCAGACCCGCTGGTAGGCCGTGGCGCCCTGCCTCCCGGTCCTTTTCCCCTCCCCCATGAGGGCCCTTGCGGCCCAGAGGATTTGATTAAAATCCCCCCATCGCTGGAGGGCAAGCTAGACTTTGTTGCGGGAGCCACGGACGTCTTCTAGAAACTCCCGCAAGCAAACTCTTGCAGCGCATGGGGGGCTAGGGTTACGGTCTGGTTACTCCCCAACGGGGCCCTTGCTACAGCCCCATGGCCCACTGAGATGGGCAGACAGGGTGCGGAGCCCTGACGGGGCTCCAGATGGGTTGACCTGAACGCTGGGGCGATAGGGGGCAGCGGAGGGAGGATAGCAGCCCCTGGTGGGTCGGGACGGGTAAACACAAAGGCCGCTCCCTGGGAGTCATCTGTTGGAAAGGGGAAGGAGACAGTCCCAGGGGCGGCAATAACATCTCGGGAGGTGGACGGGATAAGGGCAGGGGCAGGGGTAGAAGTGAGAGTCTGAGCGGGGAGAGGGCTCTCAGTGATGCCGGGCGCAAGCTCTCTGGTGGATTTGGCAGCCACGGCATCAGGAGGTGGACTCCCTTCTGTAGGGCCCTCTCCCAGGAAGGAGGTCGAATGCTCCTCACCAGCGAGTGGTGCCCCTGGTGGCTCAGGTTCCAGCGTGTGGCACTGGCCGTTGCCTCAACAGGCTCGGCAGCTCTCAGCGGGGTGCCCTCTGCAGCCGGGTTGATGGAGGAGTCCAGGGGCTCCTCGGAGGTGGGAGCGGAAGCAACGGTTAGGGGGAGGGAACATGGGGAAAGGGGGGCTGGAGTGAAGTCGCCCAGATCAAGGCCCGCTGGCATAGGGTCATCCTCCCCCTGGGTGACCGGGGTCAGACCCAGGGCCTCAATCTCCTCATATATAGACGGGAAATTGTTTTCCCCAGGATTCTCCCCGCCGGCACCTGACGTGACGGTTGCTTCGGGGCACACTGGGGTTTCAGATGGTGCCTCGGGAGTCTTGGAGGGGAGGGACTCCTGTGGAGGGGAGAAACTGCCTTCTAGTGCTGCCACGTCTTCCCCAGCCGGTTCTGGTGGATGGAACACACCCGTGGGTAGAGCGGAAGGCTCGGCATCAGTGCCCCCCTTCCTGGTCTTCTGGGGGGCCTCCGCATCAGATGAAAGGAGCGGACCTCGAGCCTTCGGCTTGCCCCGCTTCCCCTGGACTAGGGCCCAGCCCTCCATGGCATCATCCGGGGGCTGGCTAGCAGGGGTTGTGTCAAGGGGCAGAGGTGATGGCTTAGGGACTCGAGGGGGTAATGCTGGGGCAGCATAAGGGAGGGAAGATTCCCCTTGGGGCGGGCCCTCTCCCATGCCCGGCGGTGTCCCTGCCGCAGCCTCCTCCACAGGCCCCGCCAGATTGCAAGCAGTGGGGGCGGGGCTCTCCCGCTCATTTGGGCATAGTTGGGGAGGTGCCCCTTGGGCCCGAGCGGGAGCAATGGTGGACTGGGAAGGAGGAATGGTGGTTTCGGGCGCTGGGCAGCCAGGGGCGCCAGTGATGACGGGGCCGTTGCCCTGCCGGGGCTCGGGGGTCCCGGATGCCCCTCCTTTCCGGGCCAAGGGGCAGTCCCTCCGGACGTGCCCCATCGCCCGGCAGAGGTAGCACCGGGCCTCCCCCGTGGAATAATGCACCCGGTAATGGGTCCCCTGGTAGAGGACTAGAAGGACCCCTCCAGTGCTGTGGGAGATGGAGACTATCAAATGTTCTAAGGAAGAATTTGTCAATGGAAGATATCAGAATTTGGCAGAGCATAAAGCTACCCCACGGGTCATGAGTAACGAAGTAAACAAGATTATAAACGTTGGGAATTTGGCTACACTACAAAGCTAATAGCATGAGAAGCAACTTCTAGTTTCCAGCACAGCAGAATAATGAAACACTAAGATAAGAACATTGGATAATGAATTGTAAAAGGATAAACAACTATCATATATATATATATATATGACTGTATAATCAGAAATAAAATGCTTTTACCAGCAACTGTCTCAGTTGTGCTGCAAGCCAGCCTGCTAACAGCGACACAGTGCCTCTCCGTCACGCACCGCCGGCGGCAGTTGAAGCTGCACTTGCCAGCGGAATGAGAGGATGTGACGGAGGGCGGGGTCTTTGCAGCCCAACGGGAGAGGGCTGATGACAGAGATGGGCTTCCCCAAGGTAGAAAGGGTGGGTAACAGGGCAGCATTGGGGAGAAAGGGAGGGACGGAGATCAGGACCAGGCGGACCCCAGGTCCTCTAGCGGCTCTAAGGGGACAAAGACACTCCCTACTGCCAGGCCCTTCTCCACCGCCTCCTGGGCGGCGGCCTCCGATGTTAAGAAGAAGACGACCTTGCCATACATTTTGGAGGCCGCCACAATGGCTGTGGGCCCCACCACCCTCGCCAACGCCTGCACATAGGTCTCCACGTGGGGCGAGGCGGGCACCAGGAGGCAACAGATGCCGTGCTTCCTGGTCATGGTGGGAAAGGGGCCCCGGCCGCTATAGATGGTAGCGGAGGCAGTGGGCGGGAGAAATGACGTAGCGGCAAGCGGGGAAGGCTGCTGCCACCTGGGCGTACGCCCTGGGGGTCGGGGGAGGGACACCCACAGAGCTGGTGGAGGGAACAGCGGGGAGGGACGCCCCAGCCGGCGGTGGGGCTGGGGCATTGGGGGCAGCCCCTGCATGGAGGGCCTGGTCTTCTTAGCAGGGGTCTTCCCTTTCTTCTTCCCCTGGCCCTTCCTGCTGGCTGGGGGGGCTCCCCCCGAATCTGAGGGGGTGAGAGATGTGGCAGCAGTGGAGGTCACCCTGGTGCCCGTCGCTGCTGGTGCCCCAGCAGGGGCGGTGGCAGATGGTTCGGCAGTGGAGGTAGAAGCTTGGGGGGGGTGACGGAGGGGTAGGCGGGGGAGGGGGAGCTCGGGCTACTGGAGGGGTCCCACCCGTCTCATCCCCCGCCATCATGAGCAAGGAGGGAAGGGGGGACACCAGAAGGAGGAGGGGAGAGGGGAAGCAGGTCGACCACTCCTCCCCGCTAGGCTGCAGGCAGGGGAGGAGGGCGCCAAAAGGGGTGGGCTGGACGGGGGGCAATCAGGGGTTAGGGGTCAGTCACCGACACAAGGTGGAATTCCAGCTTCTCTTTGTGCACTAGGGGAGGTGGGGGATACAACAACATTGGGGGTGCAGTGAAGAGGGTTGAAACTAAAATGGGGAATTGCACAAGCGCATGGGAGGGGGCATGGGCACACGGAGCGAGGGGCTAAGCGGTCTGGAGGTAGAACAGGGAAACCAAGGGGCTAGCTTCAGAGGCTGGGGCGGGGCAAACAAACAAAGGCTGCAGAAGGAAATGGGCGGGGCAGGCAAACAAACTGAAGCTAGTACAGGGGGCTGGGACAAAAAGTGGGGGCAAAGCTACAAGTGGCAAATGGGGCAGGTAGTAAAGGGCAAGCTGGGGGGTCGACAGTCCGGGGGGGGCACGTGCACCCACGTGCGCTTGCACAAGTCTCTTTAAGCTAGATGCTGCTTCTGGCCCAAAGGGTGGAAATAGGGCATGGCAAGCCAAGCAAGCAGCTGAGTCCAGAGGCAGGAGCTGAGGCAGATGGTATACAGCCAGTGGGGGTGGTGGAGGGGGCAGTGGGGGTGGTAGTAGTGGTGGGGATTGGGGGGACACACAGATGGATTGGGGGGCAGCTCCACACCACACCCCCTGTGTCCCTGGAAACACAGTCAAGACCCCCACCACAAGAGCACAGTTTGAAAATTACTCAGTCTTACGGCCCCCTCCACGGTGGTCTGCAAAGTCTCTAGGTGCTCCCCCACTGGTAGATGGTCCTTTTCTTCTCCTCCTCAGGCTTCAGCAGCTCCAGGCAGCAGACTCCACAGCAGCAGCTCCAGGAACTCCAGGTGGTGGTCCAGGCAGGCAGAAAGGACCCCTTTCAGGTGGTGGTGGTGGTGTCCACAACAGCAACGGCTGGGATCCCTCACTCTCCCACTCTGGGGAGCAGGCCAGCAGACCCCCCCCCAGAGGCTGCAGTTGGAGCAGTAGCAGCACCCAAGGGTGGGGGGTTCAGCAGCCATCCTGCAAGCAGATAGCAGAGAAGGGGGGTTGGTGTCTGGCCTAGCCAGGGGAGCAGCTAGAGCAGCAACAGCTATAGGCAGAGCCCAGGACCTAGCAGCAGTACCAGTAGCAGCTTTCTTCCTCCAGGCCAGAGGGCTACAGGAGAGTGATTGAAGGGAGAGCGTTATTGATCCCCAATAAAGCAGGTCCCTTTTCCCTGGGTAACGGAACAGAGAAGGTTCCTGGACAATCAGGAACCTTCTGGAGACAATTAAGACAGGCTGATTAGAACACCTGCAGCCAATCAAGAAGCTGCTAGAATCAATTAAGGCAGGCTAATCAGGGCACCTGGGTTTTAAAAAGGAGCTCACTTCAGCTTGTGGTGTACATGTGAGGAACTGAGAGCAAGAGGCACTAGAAACTGAGAGTGAGAACACGGACTGTTGGAGAACTGAGGTGTACAAGCATTATCAGACACCAGGAGGAAGGTCCTATAGTGAGGATAAAGAAAGTGTTGGGAGGAGGCCATGGGGAAGTAGCCCAGGGAGTTGTAGCTGTTGCACAGCTGTTCCAGGAGGTAATCTAGACAGTTGCATTCTACAGGGCCCTGGACTGGAACCTGGAGTAGAGGGTGGGCCTGGGTTCTCCCCAAACCCTCCCAACTCCTGATCAGACACAGGAGGAGTCAACCTGGACTGTGGGTTCAGAAAAATGGCCAAGCTGAAGGCTGCTGTGAAGCTCCAAGGCGAGCAAATCTGCCAATAAGTGCAAGACACAGCAAGGTAGAGCAGGAACTTTGTCACAACTGGTGTAAGAAGTGGGATCTGGTGTCCACAGCACGGCAGAAGGAGGGTGTTGGGGGAAGGAAGAGGGTCTATTTTTATATTTTTTTCACCACAATGGAGAAGGTAGTGTGGGCACTGATACAAGCCACGGCTGCCCAGCAGGAGGCTACTCGTGTTCAGGCAGCAAGAGACTAATCGCCTGCTGACGGACCAGGCTGCTCAAGACCGGGCCATGTTGCAGGAACTGGTAAACCAGGTAAAGGCCCTTACAGAGCTGAACCGTGGCCATGATGGGACACAGATCATGCGGGCCAGCAAATGGCTGCAGAAAATGACGTGGGAGAATGATGTAGAGGCATACCTCCTGGCCTTTGAAAGGACAGCCCTGTGGGAGGCTTGGCCCCGAGATCAGTGGTCTGGCATCCTCACTCCATTCCTGTGTGGGGAGGCCCAGAAGGCCTACTATGATTTGCCTGAAGAGGCTGTGTCAGATTACCCCCAGCTGAAAGTGGAGATCCTGGCCGGATCTGGGGTAACGACCGCAGTGCAGGCCCAGCAATATCATGAGTGGGGGTACGAGGAAAACAAAACCCCGCAGTCCCAATTATATGACCTCATCCATCTCGCACAAAAGTGGTTACGAACTGAGTCCCGGAGTCTGGAGGAGATACTAGAGGTTCTGGTCATTGACTGGTACATAAGAGGGTTAGCGCCAGACCTTTGCGCCTGGGTAAGCCAGAACAAACCCTCCACCTACGACGAGGTTGTCGCGCGAAGGACGGTGAGGGAGCTGACCCGACCAGTTAAGGAAGAAGCACCCTGGGTTAAACTAGCAGCACCAAGCCCTACAGCTCGGGTGACTTGGCCACCAGGAGAGCCTAGGGGGAAAAAGAGAGGGGCTGAAGGACCACCAGAAGGCACAAAGAGTCGGAGCACTGAGGGGGAAGAGGATCGTGATGTTAAACTGCCCAAACCAAGAGACCGGGGAATGCCTAGGGCTCCATACAGATGTTATGCCTGCGGGGAGTGGGGACACACAGCTGCACAGGTTTCAGAGTAGCAGCCGTGTTAGTCTGTATTCGCAAAAAGAAAAGGAGTACTTGTGGCACCTTAGAGACTAACAAATTTATTTGAGCGTAAGCTTTCGTGAGCTACAGCTCACTTCATCGGATGCATTCATACAGCTGCACAGTGTCCCAATGCTGAGGAACCTATGCAGTGTAACCTGGGGAACTGGGCAGACCCACTGCTCCCTAATCCACCTTGTGGGGGTTCACTAACCCCACATATGTACACTAGACCAGTGAAACTAAATGGGGTAGAGACCACGGCACTGGTTGATTCGGGGAGTGCTATCACGCTTGTATTGGGGAAGATCATGAAGCATAGTCAGCCGCTGTGGGCTAAGCGTATGGGGATAACATGTGTCCATGGGACAGTTGGTTATTACCCCACCATCCCAGTAAAAATCGAGATTCAGGGGAACACTACTGAGGTAGCAGCAGGTGTAGTCCCTAAACTCCCATACCCAGTGCTCATAGGGAGGGACTTCCCAGGGTTTGGAGACTTACTCCTGGTAGGGGAATTGGAGAAAGCGGGAAGCCCTGAAAGTAGTGAGGCATCCACAGTAGACTGTCAACCCCCAACCTTCTCTGAAATATCCCCAGATTTGTTCTCCACTCCCAGACAGTGTAGAAAGACGAAAAGGGAAAGAAGGGCAGCTAAGGCCTTGGGAACCCGAATACTGGCCCAAAGTCAGAGGGTCGCTCTCGTAGGTAGGCGGACCAGAGCAGCTGAAAAGGAGGCCACCCAGGAGGGAGAAGCACCCGAGTCGGACCCACACCCTAACGCCTCTAAACCAGTAGAGGCAACAGAGACTGGCCCCCTAGATCTCGGGCAGATTAGCTCCAGGAGAGGAAATTTTGGACGGGACCAGGCAGAATACCCAAGGTACGACAACATTAGGAAGGAGGTGAACGAAATAGATGGGGTCCCCGTGGAAGGGAAAACCCAGGGACCAGGACCCTACTTCATAATGAAGAAGAATCTCTTATACCGGGTTGCACCAGTACAGGGGCAGAAGGTACAGCAGATCCTAGTACCTCAAAAACACCAGAATGCTGTATCAAGTCTGGCCCATAGTCATCTTTTTGGGGTGCATTTGGGGGTAGAGAAGACCCTGGCTTGGGTCCTGCAACGATTCTTCTGGCCCACAGTACATGAAGAAGTCCGGAGGTACTGTGCGTCCTGCCCGGAGTGTCAGCTGCACAGTCCCCGTCCCCACTTGAGGGCACCTTTAGTACCCCTTCCCATCATAGAGGTCCCCTTCGAGCGAATAGCCATGGATCTAGCTGGACCCTTGGAGAAGACAGCCCGGGGCCACCAATATATACTTGTCATTCTGGATTATGCTACTCGCTACCCAGAAGCCATCCCTCTACAGAACACAGCCTCTAAAACGATAGCTAAAGAGTTGGTGGGGATCTTTGCCCGAGTGGGGCTACCAAAGGAGATATTGACAGACCAAGGTATCCTATTTATGTCAAAGCTAATGAAGGACCTCTGTACGCTGCTCCATATACATGCCCTGAGAACTTCAGTCTATCATCCGCAGATCGATGGGCTGGTAGAAAGGTTTAACCAAACCCTCAAGGCAATGATAAGGAAAGTGGTAAGTCGGGACGGGAAGGATTGGGACACCCTACTACCCTACCTTATGTTTGCAATCCAGGAGGTACCTCAGGCCTCAACTGGGTTTCCCTCTTTGAATTATTATACGGATGCCACCCCCGTGGCATACTAGATATTGCAAAAGAAATCTGGGAAGAGGAACCCAATGAGGAGAGAAATATAATTGATCATGTGTTGCAGATGCGAGAACTGATAGCCCGGGTCACCCCTATTGTACGGGAACATTTGGAAAAGGCACAGGAGGTCCAGCAAACCCATTACAATCGCTAGGCAAAAGTCCGACAGTTCCAACCAGGGGATCGGGTGATGGTGTTGGTACCCACGGCAGAAAGCAAGCTTTTGGCCCAATGGCAGGGGCCCTATGAGGTGGTTGAATCTGTGGGGGAAGTAACCTAAAGGTGGGGCAGCCAGGACACCAGAAACAAGAACAAATTTATCACATTAACCTCTTAAAGCCTTGGCACCAACAAGAGGCATGTGTAGTGGCCCAAGAGACCCCAATCTAGGGACATAATATGCAGGAGCAGATCAGGATATCCACTGATCTGACACCAAACCAGAAGAAAGGTAACTGAGATGATCAACCGATACCAGGACGTGTTTTCAACCAAACCAGGTCGGACCACCGAAGCATATCACCACATTATCACAGACCCTGGGGCAAAGGTAACTTTAAGGCCCTATCGGGTCCCAGCAGCAAAAAAGGGAGGAGATCAAGACAGAGGTAAAAAGGATGTTGGAGCTGGGAGTCATCGAAGAGTCCCACAGTCAGTGGTCAAGCCCGATTGTGTTGGTGCCCAAACCCGATGGCACCATTAGATTTTGTAATGACTTTCGTCGGCTGAATGAGATATCCAAATTCGATGCATACCCTGTATCGATGAGTTAGTTGATTGCCTGGGCAATGCCCGCTTTTTGACCACCCTTGATTTAACGAAGGGATACTGGCAGATTCCCCTTGCCAAAGATGCGAAAGAAAAGACCGCATCCTCTACACTGGAGGGTCTGTTTCAATATACTGTTCTTCCTTTTGGACTGCATGGGGCACCTGCCACCTTTCAGCATCTTATGGACAAGTTCTTATGGCCCCATACCAGTTATGCAGCGGCATACCTGGATGATGTGGTTATTCACACCCCCGACTGGGAAACCCACTTAGGAAAGGTGGAAGCGATTCTGGACATGCTAAGACAGGCTGGCCTCACAGCCAACCCAGCCAAGTGTGCTATAGGGCTAGCCGAGGCTAAATACCTTGGCTACATTGTAGGAAAGGGCATGGTCAAGCCCCAACTAAACAAACTAGAGGCTATCCAAAATTGGCCCCAGCCAAATCGGAAAAAGCAAGTCCGGGCATTCCTGGGTGTGGTGGGGTACTACCAACTATTTATTCCCCATTTTGCTACCCGACAGAGTCCCCTGACAGACCTGATAAAAGCCCGGGGTCCAGACATGGTGAAGTGGACAGATGCCACAGAGAAAGCATTCATGGATCTACAAACAGCCCTCTGCAGTAACCCTGTGCTTATAGCCCCAGACTTCAACAAATAATTCATTTTACAAACAGATGCATCTGAAGTAGGATTGGGAGCGGTCCTATTGCAGATGGTCAGAGATGAACACCCAATCCTCTACCTCTGCAGAAAACTCCTCCTGAGAGAGCAGAAGTATGCCATGGTTGAAAGAGAGTGCCTAGCTGTGAAATGGGCCATGGAAACACTATGTTTACCTTCTGGGACAACAGTTTACCCTTGTGACTGACCATGCACCCCTCCAGTGGATGCAGCGAAATAAAGAGAAGAACGCAAGGGTGATCAGATGGTTCCTGTTCCTACAACCTTTCCAATTCACCATACAACACTGGGCTGGAAGCCACCATGGCAATGCAGATGGCATGTCATGAGAACACTGCCTGACATCCCAAGTTGCCCAACCCCATATAGTGTTGAGCTGGAGGGTTCAGAAATACAGCCAAGTTGAGGGTTGCTGTGAAGCTCCAAGGCGAGCAAATCCGCCAATAAGCACAAGACCCACCAAGGTAGAGCAGGAACTTTGTCATAATATACATTGCTCATTTACATACAATACAGAATTAATTTACACAGAACATTTTAAATAGGAACATCAAATTGCAATGCACAAGAAAACAATCATGGCATTCTTTTACTTATTTTAAAATACTAAACCTAAAACAAAGCAGTGACCTTAAAACATCTGTTACTACCTCGAAAGTAGCCCAGACACCAATTCCTGCTGATGCATCTTCACCAAATGGCCCATTAGGCCATTCCTTTCTGATATTCAAAAAGGGTGGCTGGCAGGATATGATTAAATCATACACAAATACATTTAATACTATGAAGTTCCCCTCTAGAGTTATCTGGACCGGTGATCTCCTAGACCTCTCCAATCCTTGACTCTGGGAGCCAGCTTTACCCTGCTCTGCTCTGAGAACCCCCACTCCTGGGCTGTTCACACACAGCCTCTGGCATGTAAGTGAATAACACTAGCCAAGTAGTGATCAATGGCTCCATGTCTAGTTGGCAGCCGGCATTAAGCAGAGTGCCCCAAGAGTCGGTCCTGGGGCCGGTTTTGTTCAATATCTTCATTAATGATCTGGAGGATGGCATGGATTGCACCCTGCCAAGGTTCCTTCCCCACTCTGAACTCTAGGGTACAGATGTGGGGATCTGCATGAAAACCTCCTAAGCTTACTTTTACCAGTTTAGGTTAAAACTTCCCTAAGGTACAAACTATTTTACCTTTTGCCCTTGGATTTCCACAGCCACCACCAAATGTCCGGGTTTATTTTTTGAGAAAGAGTTGTTTGGAAACGTCTTTCCCCCCAAAATCCTCACCAAAACTTTGCACCCCCCTGCCTGGGGAAGGCTTGATAAAATCCTCACCAATTTGCATAGGTGACCACAGACCCAAACCCTTGGATCTTAAGAACAATGAAAAAAGCATTCAATTTCTTACAAGAAGAATTTTAATATAAGAAAAGGTAAAAAAAAATCACCTCTGTAAACTCAGGATGGTAAATACCTTACAGGGTAATTAGATTCAAAACATAGAGAATCCCTCTCGGCAAAACCTTAAATTACAAGAAAGACACAAAGACAAGAATATTCATTCTATTCAGCTCAGTCTAATTTCTCAGCCATTTAAAGAAATCATAATCTAACACATATCGAGCTAGATTACTTACTAAGTTCTAAGACTCCATTCCTGTTCTGTCCCCGGCAAAAGCATCACACAGACAGACACAGACCCTTTGTTTCTCCCTCCTTCCAGCTTTGAAAGTGTCTTGTCTCCTCATTGGTCATTGTGGTCAGGTGCCAGCGAGGTTATCCTAGCTTCTTAACCCTTTACAGGTGAAAAGGTTTTTCCTCTGGCCAGGAGGGATTTTAAAGGTGTTTACCCGTCCCTTTATTTTTATGACACACCCTCAGCAAGTTTGCAGATGACACTAAACTGGGAGGAGAGGTAGATATGCTGGAGGGTAGGGATAGGCTACAGAGGGATCTAGACAAATTAGAGGATTGGGCCAAAAGAAATCTGATGAGGTTCAACAAGGACAAGTGCAGAGTCCTGCACTTAGGAAGGAAGAATTTCATGCACTGCTACAGACTAGGGACCAAGTGGCTAGGTAGCAGTTCTGCAGAAAAGGACCTGGGGATTACAGTGGATGAGAAGCTGGATATGAATCAACAGTGTGCCCTTGTTGCCCAGAAGGTTAATGGCATTTTGGGCTGTATAAGTAGGAGCATTGCCAGCAGATCGAGGGACGTGATCATTCCCCTCTATTTGGCATTGGTGAGACCTTATCTGGAGTACTGTGTCCAGTTTTGGGCCCCACCCTACAAGAAGGATGTGGAAAAATTGGAAAGAGTCCATCGGAGAGCAACAAAAATAATTAGGGGGCTGGAGCACATGACTTATGAGGAGAGGCTGAGGGAACTGGGATTGTTTAGTCTGTGGAAGAGAAGAATGATGGGGGATTTGATAGCTGCTTTCAACTACCTGAAAGGTTATTCCAAAGAGGATGGAGACTGTTCTCAGTGGTAGCAGATGATAGAACAAGGAGCAAGGGTCTCAAGTTGGAGTGGGGAGGTTTAGGTTGGATATTAGGAAACACTATTTCACTAGGAAGGTGGTGAAACACTGGAATGCGTTACCTAAGGCGGTGATGGAATCTCCTTCCTTAGAGGTTTTTAAGTTCAGGCTTGAGAAAGCCCTGGCTGGGATGATTTAGTTAGGGATTGGTCCTGCTTTGAGCAGGGGGTTGGACTAGATGACCTCCTGAGGTCCCTTCTAACCCTGATATTCTATGGGTGCCCTAACCAGCCACTGAGCTTTCTGAGGAAGTGGAGGGAGCTGGCACAGCCACTCACTGAGGTCCCAGGAGGCAGGGTCGAGGTGCCATTTTCCTTGGAGAGGTTCAGCTGTGAGTCCCATGCCCTCATCCTCCGCCTCCTCCATTGGAGGCACAGTAGGGTGACCAGACGTCCCGTTGGGACTGTCACAATTTTTAGGTTTTTGTCCCACGTCCGAACCGATGCACGGTCGGGATGCCATTTGTCCCGATATTGCGGCTTTTTTTTTTGCTTTCCCCATGCGTCCCGATATTTTCTCTGTTTCATCTGGTCACCCTAAGGCACAGCCATCCCCTCATGTCCCATCCCCTTTGCTCTATTGTGGCCCCGACCTGCAGCTTCCAGTAGCCAGAATGAAACAGGCAGGGAGGGGCAGCCCTCGCTCTCTGTGGTGCCCAAGGAAGGCTGCCTCAGCATGGCTTCCCTCTGTGGCCTGGTGCCAGTTCTGGTGATGGCCCAGCTGGGAGATCTTGCTGCCTTTGGGTCCTCTCACGGGCCAGCCCACATCTCCGCTCAACCTCAGGGGCACATGGTGTTCTACCCTCCTTGTTGGTGAAGCCCCTGCACAGACCCAGCCTCAGCCCTTTCCCGCCCAGAAATGACCCTACTCTCAGATGGGCTTTGTGAATGCAGGGCTGGCTGATCTGGATTTCAAGCCAGCAGCACAGGAGCTTGGTTCCAGGTGTGTTAAGGCAGAATCCCCACTCTGGCACTTAGAGTGCAGAAGGTGGGGGCCTGGAAGGACTTTAAAAATTGATACTGGCCACTCCAGGCTTGTATTACACTCTCAAGGTTACAGCTTTTCTCTGACCTTGGTTTGGTAAATGCTGCTACCACCCAAATGCAAAAAGAACACAACAACCCTTGAACCCAGGAAGGAGCATGTGGGAATTTCTCCCTGTGGGGTACCCTCAAGCCCTTTCAAACCCCTCCAGGGAAGAGCTGAAAAAGAAAACAAAGGATATTAGCTGTTGCCACCAGCTAATTAAACAACATGCACAAACTTTTTAGGACACCAAAAATCCAATTCTGTTCTTAAAAAAAGGTAAATTTTATTACAAACAAAGAGGAAGAAAATATATCTGGAATTTAGGCTTTTGCTAGATTTTAAAGGAGCAATTCAAAAAATTAAGCACCCAAAATAGCTTTCTTGGGGGTTCAGCTTAAAGCTTACAAGCAAACAAAAGCAACTGGGGTAAGCACAGGGGAGATCCACAAACCAAAATAAAGAAATAAACCTGATCAAATCTATCTAAACATTCCCTGTCCCAATGACTCCTTTATGGAAGATAATTTTTCATACCTGGTTCAAACCTTACACAGCATTCCTGCTTATAGCACTGCTGCTCCATGTCCCTGCAGTGCAGAGAACAACAGACAACAAAGGGAAGGTGTGACATTATTGACATGAAGAGATCATTGTTGCAACCAAGGTCATATAGTGGCACCAAATCTTGTACAAAGGAGGTCACATAAGGTGTCCATGAAAAGGTCATGATTTGCTGGTTATGATTATGCTATCTGTATGCATGTATCATTTTTCTATTTAAAGTTATAAGTATTGCCTCTATACTGTATTTCAAACTTGTGCTATGCTTCTGGGTGACACCCCAGACAATTTGGCATCAGCTCTGCCTAGCCTGTTTGATGGCCCATTAAGGACCATCAGCTATACAACTGACCTGTTGAGAGAAGACAGATACACCTTGTGACTCAGCAAGGCATGCAGGAACATCCCTATGGACAGAACTCTAAGGTCTTTCCATGACAGGTGCTGGATAGCTTGCAGTTGGAACAAAGAAAGCACAAGCTATATGACAAGAGACTATAAAGGCAGCTGCATTTCCTCCATCTTTTCTTCAGTCCTGCTTCTTACTTCTGGAGGAATCTTGCTGCAAACTGAAGTTCTAAACAAAGGACTGAATGACCCATCCCAGTTGTGGATGTACTCCAGAGACTTGATTTGAACCTGCAGTTTATTCTATCACTGCTACAAGCCTGAACCAAGAACTTTGCCATTACTGTATGTAATTGATTCTATTTAACCAATTTTAGCTCTCATCTGTATTTTCTTTCTTTTTATGAATAAACCTTTAGGTTTTAGATTCTAAAGGATTGGCAACAGCATGATTTGTGGGTAAGATCTGATTTGTATATTGACCAGGGTCTGGGGCTTGGTCCTTTGGGATCATAGATTCATAGATACTAAGGTCAGAAGGGACCACTCTGATCATCTAGTCCGACCTCCTGCACAGCGCAGGCCACAGAATGTCACCCACCACTCCTATGAAAAACCTCACCCATGTCTGAGCTATTGAAGTCCTCAAATCATGGTTCAAAACTTCAAGGAGCAGAGAAGCCTCCCTCCAGTCAACCATGCCCCATGCTACAGAGGAAGGCGAAAAACCTCCAGGGCCTCTCCAATCTGCCCTGGAGGAAAACTCCCTCCCGACCCCAAACATGGCAATCAGCCAAACCCTGAGCACATGGGCAAGATTCACCAGCCAGATACCCAGGAAAGAGTTTTCTATAGTAAATCAGATCCCATCCATCTAATATCCCATCTCAGGGGATTTGGCCTATTTACCCTGAATATTTAAAGATCAATTACTTACCAAAATCCCATTATCCCATCATACCATCTCCTCCATAAACTTATCGAGTAGAATCTTAAAACCAGATAGATCTTTTGCCCCCACTGCTTCCCTTGGAAGGTTATTCCAAAACTTCACTCCTCTGATGGTTAAAAACCTTCGTCTGATTTCAAGTCTAAACTTCCTGGTGGCCAGTTTATACCCATTTGTTCTTGTGTCCACATTGGTGCTGAGCTGAAATAATTCCTCTCCCTCTCCTATATTTATCCCTCTGATATATTTATAGAGAGCAATCATATCTCCCCTCAACCTTCTTTTAGTTAGGCTAAACAAGCCAAGCTCCTTAAGTCTCCTTTCATAAGAGAAGTTTTCCATTCCTCGGATCATCCTAGTAGCCCTTCTCTGTACCTGCTCCAGTTTGAATTCATCCTTTTTAAACATGGGAGACCAGAACTGCACACAGTATTCTAGGTGAGGTCTCACCAGTGCCTTGTATAACGGTACTAAAACCTCCTTATCCCTACTGGAAATGCCTCTCCTGATGCATCCCAAAACCGCATTAGCTTTTTTCACAGCCATATCACATTGGCAGCTCATAGTCATCCTATGATCAACCAATACTCCAAGGTCCTTCTCCTCTTCCGTTACTTCTAATTGATGCGTCCCCAACTTATAACTAAAATTCTTGTTATTAATCCCTAAATGCATAACCTTACACTTCTCACTATTAAATTTCATCCTATTACTATTACTCCAGTTTACAAGGTCATCCAGATCCTCCTGTATAATATCCCGATCCTTCTCCGAATTGGCAATACCTCCCAGCTTTGTATCATCTGCAAACTTTATTAGCACACTCCCACTTTTTGTGCCAAGGTCAGTAACAAAAAGATTAAATAAGATTGGTCCCAAAACCGATCCCTGAGGAACTCCACTGGTAACCTCCCTCCAACCTGACAGTTCGCCTTTCAGTAGGACCCGTTGCAGTCTCCCCTTTAACCAATTCCTTATCCACCTTCTGATGTTCATATTGATCCCCATCTTCTCCAATTTAACTAATAATTCCCCATGTGGCACGGTATCAAATGCCTTACTGAAATCTAGGTAAATTAGATCCACTGCATTTCCTTTATCTAAAAAATCTGTTACTTTTTCAAAAAGGAGATTAGGTTGGTTTGGCACGATCTACCTTTTGTAAAACCATGTTGTATTTTGTCCCATTTACCATTGACTTCAATGTCCTTAACTAATTTCTCCTTCAAAATTTTTTCCAGGACCTTGCATACTACAGATGTCAAACTAACTGGCCTGTAGTTACCCGGATCACTTTTTTTTCCTTTCTTAAAAATAGGAACTATATTAGCAATTCTCCAATCATTCGGTACTATTCCTGAGTTTACAGATTCATTAAAAATTCTTGCTAATGGGCTTGCAATTTCAGGTGCCAATTCCTTTAATATTCTTGGATGAAGATTATCTGGGCCCCCCGATTTAGTCCCATTAAGCTGTTTCAGTTTCGCTTCTACCTCTGATATGGTAATATCTACCTCTATATCCTCCTTCCCATTTGTCATGCTACCATTATCCCCACGATCCTCTTTAGCCTTATTAAAGACTGAGGCAAAGTATTTGTTTAGATATTGGGCCATGCCTAGATTATCTTTAACCTCCGCTCCATCCTCAGTGTTAAGCGGCCCCACTTCTTCCTTCTTAGTTTTCTTCTTATTTATATGGCTATAGAACCTTTTACTATTGGTTTTAATTCCCTTTGCAAGGTCCAACTCTACTCGACTTTTAGCCTCTCTGACTTTATCCCTACATCTTCTGACCTCAATTAGGTAGCTTTCCTTGCTGATCCCTCCCATCTTCCACTCCCTGTATGCTTTCTGCTTCTTCATAATCACCTCTCTAAGATGCTTGCTCATCCAGCTTGGTCTACAACTCCTTCCTATGAATTTTTTCCCCTTTCTTGGGATACAGGCTTCCGATAGCTTCTGCAGTTTTGATTTAAAGTAATCCCAGGCCTCAACTACCTTTAGATCCATAAGTTCTTCAGTCCAATCCACTTCCCTAACTAATTTCCTTAATTTTTGAAAGTCAGCCCTTTTGAAATCAAAAACCCTAGTTGCAGATTTATTTTTGTTAATCCTTCCATTTAGTTTGAACTGAATTAGCTCATGATCACTTGAGCCAAGATTGTCCCCTACAACCATTTCTTCTATGAGATCCTCGCTACTCACCAAAATTAAATCTAAAATGGCATCCCCTCTAGTCGGTTCAGCAACTACTTGATGAAGGAATCCATCAGCTATCACATCTAGGAAAATCTGAGCCCTATTATTATTACTAGCACTGGTCCTCCAGTCTATATCTGGGAAGTTAAAGTCTCCCATGATCACGCAGTTTCCATTAGTATTTACTTTATTAAAGACATTAAAAAGGGCTCTATCCATAACCAAATTAGATCCCGGAGGTCTATAGCACACCCCAAGCACTATCGTAGGAGAGGCTTTACTAGTTTTCTTCCCCAATGTAATTTTTGCCCAGACGGACTCTGTCTTATCCATTGCATCGCTTCTTATTTCTTTACATTCTAACTCATCGTTGATATACAATGCTACTCCACCCCCTTTACCTTTGTTTCTGTCTTTCCTAAACAGCACATACCCTTCAATACCTGTAGTCCAGTCATGACTACTATTCCACCATGTTTCTGTTATCCCTATAATATCTGGTTTCACTTCCTGCACCAGTAGCTCTAGTTCCTCCATTTTGTTACCTAGACTCCTCGCATTGGTGTACAAACATCTTAATTTTTGCTGTTTGGCCTCGCTCACATTTTGTACCCTATTAGGCACAGTCATTCTACAGCCAGTATAACCTATTAGACTAGTATCCACACCGCCCTTGCTCCTTATATACATTCTCCTACCAATGGCTGTATCCTTTCTTACTTCATCTTCTTCCCTCTCAATGCTAAAATCTGGCGTGGAGATTTTCTGGACATCTCCCATCCATCTCCCCCCAATTCCTAGTTTAAAGCTCTCTTTATCAGTTGTGCCAGGATCGAGAGAACCTTTTTTCTTTTACTGAGGTATCGGTTTTCATAACCATTCATCCCCATAAGAAGTGGCACTGGTGGTGATACTGGGAAACTGGCGTGTCTAAGGGAATTGCTTATATGACTTCTGGATAGCCAGTGGGGTAAAACTGAAGTCTTCTCTGTTTGGCTGGTTCGGAGTGCTTTGGTGTGCAAAGGAACCCCAACCTTGGCTGTGACTGCCCTGCTTTAAGCAATTTATCCTGAACTGATACTTTCAGTTGTGTCCCGCTTTGGCCATATCATTACAGAAGGTTTTTTCTAATTTTAAAAAGTTTTAGCCCTCACATTGGCTCTTTTGGTCAGCTGCCCACTTTTTTTTTTTTTTTTTTTGGTACCTATGCAGGGAGGCTTTTTAACCCTTTCCATGTAAAGCAAACAGAGAACAGCTACCAGGAGGGATTTTACAGCTAACTGGCTGGCTGGGTGTCCATAAAAGGGAGCTACTCCCCCTTCATTTATCATATGCCCCCAAATCACAGACAGTGCTGGGTAGCCTGATTCAGGTCGGGTCCACACTGGCTGGGATTTCTTTCGGGAGGTTTAGGAAACAGAGTTAATAAAATACATGCCCCACTAATTTTACTAATAATTACATGAAGAACTAAACAGTACTTGTTAGGATATAGATATTCAGGCCTGTCTCTAAAGGCCTATACTCTAAGAATTTAGGTGTATTCTTATCACTTAGCTAGTTATAGAGGTATAAAAGAAAGAATCAAAATCACTGTCTGCGGGTGTAAGGGCCTTCTCTTATTGTGACAGTCTGAGGCCCCATTCTTAGGCTAAGATCTTTGGCTGAGCAGCAGAGGCAGCCATAAGCTGGGAAGCGAACGGTCACATCCTCACATTCCAAACTAGTCACATTGAAATAAGGTGCTATTGGGCTGATAGGAATACAATCCTGTCCTGATAATGCCTATCACCGCTAGAGAAAGGGAAGTGCCTAGAAGATGTAAAAGGAAACTTAGTTTGATAGCATTCTGTCTGGCAAGAACTCACTTATCAATAGCTGGGATGTGAAATCCTCATTTCTGTGTTGTTCTATCACTGTAGTCCCCATTTCGCTATTGGTTGTCTGTATAATCTCTGGTTTCAGAGTAGCAGCCGTGTTAGTCTGTATTCGCAAAAAGAATACCTAAGGTGCCACAAGTACTCCTTTTCTTTTTGTATAATCTCTGTCTGGTTCTGTGATTGTTTCTGTCTGCTGTATAATTAATTTTGCTGGGTGTAAACTAATTAACGTGGTGGGATATAATTGGTTAAATAATCATGTTACAATATGTTAGGATTGGTTAGTTAAATTTCAGTAAAATGATTGGTTAAGGTATAGCTAAGCAGAACTCAAGTTTTACTATATAGTCTGCAGTCAATCAGGAAGTGAGTGAGTGGGTGGGGAAATGGGAACAGGGAATGGGGGTAGGGAAATTGGAATCATGTTTGGCTAAGGGTAGGAATGGGAACAGGGCCACAGGTAAGGTTCTGTGGTGTCAGAGCTAGGAAGGGGGACACTAAGGAAGGAAACTGGAATCATGCTTGCTGGAAGTTCACCCCAATAAACATCGAATTGTTTGCACCTTTGGACTTTGGGTATTGTTGCTCTCTGTTCATGTGAGAAGGACCAGGGAAGTAAGTGGGTGAAGGAATAAGCGCCCTAACAGTACTTTTTACATTTTAAGGAATACAATGACTTAGGATACAGGTACATTTTTACCCAGCTGATTATGGGAAACAGTCCTGGGAGAGTGCATCAGCCACTTTGTTAGAGGCTCCTGAAATGTGTTGTATTTCAAAGTCTTGAAGAGCTAAACTCCACCAAAGAAGGTTTTTGTGAGTCCCTTTGACTGTGTGAAGCCATTTCAGTGCAGAATGGTCAGTCTGCAGGTGGAACTGCGGTCTCCAAATGTATGGACGTAGCTTCTCCAGAGCATACACAATGGCGTAACATTCTTTTTCTGAGACTGACCAGTGGCTTTCCCGCTCACAAAGTTTTTTTCTAAGAAACACGACAGGATAGAATTGTTGATCTGGTCCTTCCTGCATGAAAACTGTTCCCAAACCACATTTTGATGCATCTGTGGTTACGACGAACGGTTGGTTGAAGTCTGAGGCCCTCAGTACAGGGTCAGACGTAAGGGCTGCCTTAAGATGGCTTTTTGACACTTTTCAGTCCACTGAATTGCATTTGGCTGTTCTTTCCTGGTTAGGTCTGTCAGTGGGGTGGCAATTTGGCTGTAGTGTGGTACAAATTGTAATACCCGGCCAAACCCAAGAAGGATTAGACCTGCTTCTTTGATTTAGGGACAGGCCAATTTTGGATAGCATTTACCTTAGCCTGTAGGGGTTCGATAGTACCTTGACCCACCTAGTGTCCAAGGTATGTTACCCTGTTTAGACCTATTTAACACTTTTTGGCCTTAATGGTTAATCTTGCCTCCCTTATGTACTGGAAGGCAGCTTGGAGGTTGTCGGAGAAAAACACAGTTCTCACTCTGAGGTTGGGTGCAGCAAATCAGATACACTTTATTACCTCAAGCAATTGCACAGAGGGAGAGAGTGCACTAGGACACACGGTTTCCCCCACCTAGGCAGGTCTATCCCAGATAAACAATTTGAGCAAGTATAATAATAAAAAACAGACAATAATAAGCAACAACTGCATATGGTTTATACATATTCCTTCATATCTTATTTTTCTTACCATTTCTCTTATAGTCTGCATTCTATTCTTATCTAATACAAGGTCACAACAGCCTCTTTCACAGTTGTTTTCCCACTCGCTTCGCACTATCCCTGCTTCTACAAATCTCGCATTATTAAAGGTAGAGTTAGCCTGACTCCTGCTCATTTCAGAGGCCTGCATCCAAATTCCCTTTATATACTTCCACAAGGTGTTCCAGATGTTCTGCCCATGAATTTGAGAATATAGCCACATCATTAAGGTAGGCGACTGCAAATTCCCCAAATCCAGCCAGAAGGTTATTTACCAGTCTCTGGAAGGTGGCAGGTGCATTTTGCAGTCCGAACGGGAGCACATTAAATTCATACAGCCCTACATGGGTGATGAAGACTGACCTTTCCTTGTCTGGGTCATCTAATGGCACTTGCAAGTACCCCTCAGATAAGTCTAAGGTGGAGATGAACTGGGCATGTCCCACTTTCTCCAATAGCTCATCTGTGCATGGCATTGGATAGTTTTCTGGGAGAGCTACAGCATTTAGTTTATGATAGTCCACACAAAAGCAGATTTTCCCCCATCTGGTTTGGGAACTAGAAGCACCGGAGAGGCCTATGCACTCTCAGAGGGGCAAATTACACTCATCTGTAACATGTCCTTGATCTCCCTTTCTATTGCGGTTTTGGCTTGAGGAGCCATATGCAGTAGGGTTAGGCTCTAATTGGGCAAGGATCACCTCTGTCAATGGAGTGGTATGCCTGTTCTGTCTGTCCTGGGGTGGCTGAAAACATTGGCACAAAGCTGGTGCACAGCTCCTGGATTTGCTGTTGCTGCTTATGCCCAAGGGTGATGGAAAGGCCACTGTTGCATTTTCCTTCATAGTAGTCTTCAGCCACTCAGTGTCGTCTCTCTCCTGGGCTGTAAACTGAAGAACCTTGATTTCTCAGGAATAAAAGGGATTTAGAGAATTAACATGATAAACTTTAGGTTTTAGGGTAGGGTCTGGGAATGCTATGAGGTAATTAACAGCTTCCAGGTGCTCTCGGATCATAAATGGGCCCTCCCATGATGTTTCCATCTTATTGGCCTGGGGTGCATTCAGGACTGTGACTTGGTCACCTATTCTGAAGGAACGCTCTCTGGCATGTTTATCATATCAGGCCTTTTGCTTTTGCTGAGCATCCTGTAGGTTTTCTCAAGCAAGGGCTAGAGTGTCTTTGAGGGTGTTTTGCAGGTTGGTTACAAAGTCAAAAATGTTAGTTTCTGGAGAAGATGTAACCCCCTCCCATTGCTGCTTCACCAGCAGTCATGGCTCCTTAACTTTGTGGCCATAAACAAGTTCATGGAGGGGAAACCTCAAACTGGGATGTACTACACTCCTGTCGGCAAAGAGCAATTGCTGCAACATTAGGTCCCAATGATTGGAGTGCTCATTCATTGGCAAGTTGGCTGTGGGCAAGTTAAAAGAGTTGGCCTTAAAGGCACTGTCACTTTGACCTCTGGGTCGATGAATCTGGGGTTCACCAGGAATTGGTGGATAGCTGACACCTGTGCTCCATTGTCTTTCCATGAGGTAATCTTCCTCCCACCCGCACTCTCAGTTTCCCTTCGCTATGGGGGTATTTACAAGGCATCTGGGCCTGAAGGCTTTTTGTGGGACTCCGGGGTGATGAGTTGTAGTCGGCTGGTGCTCTAGGGGCAGTTGGCCTTTACATGCCCCAGCTCATTACATTTAAAGCATCGACCAGCTGACTGTCGGCTGGGGCGAGGTGGGTGGTTGGAGAGTAGGGTGGTGGGACGAGAGGGCATCTGGGGTCTCCCTGGCTGTGTGGAGGGCTCCTGCTTGCAAGGTGGGGCTTTGGGCTGACTCCAATGGTGGGATGCCCCTTCTGGTATCCGGTCCAACTGCTACTAGCTTTCTTCTTCTCTGCCACCTCCACCCATTTGGTTCTGATCTCCCCCGCCTTGATTACCGTTTTGGGCTTCCCATCTAGGATGTACCTTTATATTTGCTCAGGAACACCCTCTAAGAACTGCTCCATTTGTATTAGGAAAGACAGATCTTCCAGAGACTTAACACTTGCTCCTGATATCCAGGCATTCCTATTTTTTTACAATGTGGTACGCGTGTCGGGAAAATGCCACAGATGGTTTCCACCTTAGTGCTCTGAACCGCTGACAGGCATGCTCAGGTGTTAGCCCCATCCTAATTCTGGCCTTTTGTTCAAAAAGTCGTACCCATTTATGTGTTCTTTAGGCATTTCCACTGCCACCTCTGCTAAGGGTCCACTGAGTTACAGCCTTAGCTCCACCATATACTGGTCTGTAGGGTTGTTGTACCCAAGGCAGGCCCTTTCAAAATTTTCTAAGAAGGGCTCTGTATCATTGCCACTTTGTATGTGGGGAATTTCTGGGAACAGGGAGCGGTACCTGGAGAAGGATTGTTAGGGTTACCTGGTGGACCCAGCTTAGCCATTTCCAGCTCTAAGTGCTTCAGCTCTAACTCCGCCTCCAAGTGCTTCACCTGCATTTCCACCTCCAAGCACTTGTCCTCCACTTCCAAATGCTTCATCTCTAGGTAGACATTCCTTTCTGCCTGAGTTAAAGGCATCCCTCCTTCCTGTCACTGGGATCTCGGTTGGGGGAGGGCTGATCCTTCCCTCCTGGGAAGTCCATGTTCCCCCATCCCCTCCCTTCATTTCGGTCATGGAACTGGATGTCTGGGCTTGATCTGGGTCTGTCTTCTCCATGGCATGCTGCTTTGGGAAGACTGTTTTTCCTAAGGTTTCAGTGCCTGACCTCAATCTCATGCACAGGGCTGCCCTACTCTAGCCTCGCTATTTTGTTGCTGCAAAGATAGAAAAAGAAAAAAATATAAATGGCTTGTTGGACTCCCTGGTTTTGAAGGCTGATCCCTTTGCAGGCCTGTTTCACCTCAGGCAGAAAAGAAAAGAGAGAAAAAAAACCTCCCTGGCTTTCAGCAGCCAAAAGGAAAAATGTGTCCTTTTAAAGCCCTGAGGTCTGTGCTTCTGGTTCAAAACTATCCCACCTTTGCCACCATGTCAAGGCTGAATCCCCATTCTAGCACTTTGAGTGCAGAAGGTGGGGGCCTGGAAGGATTTTAAAAATTAATACTGGCCACTCCAGGCTTGTATTAAACTCCCAAGGTTACAGCTTTTCTCTGACCTTGGCTTGGTAAACGCTGCCACCACACAAATGCAAAAAAACCACAACCACCCTTGAACTCAGGAAGGAGCACTTGAGAATTCTTCCCTGTGGGATACCCTCAAGCCCTTTCACCCCACTCTGCGGAAGAGCTGAGAAAGAAAACAAAGGAAATTAGCTGTTGCCACCAGCTAATTAAAAAACCATGAACAAACCTTTTAAATCACCAAAAATCCAATTCTGTTCTTAAAAAAGGTAAATTTTATTAAAAACAAAAAGGAAGAAAATACATCTGGAACTTAGACTTTTGCTAGATTTTAAAGGCACAATTCCAAAAATTAAGCACCCAGAATAGCTTTCTTGGGGGTTGAGCTTAAAGGTGACAAGCAAACAAATGCATCTGGGGTTAGCACAGAGGAGATCCACAAGCCAAAATAATTGTAGGTGGGATCATGGTGTGGCTGTGTGGAGTGCGGCTCTCTAGAGTCCAGATAAAGGCACAGGGCTGCCTGGTTGACAGAGGATTGCATGCCACAAGCCCAGTGAATTCAGAGAAACTTAGCCATCTTCCTGCCCCTTTGTATTCACCCTGGCAGGTCTGCGTTTGCACAGGTGTGGGGTGAATGGTTGCTTTGCACACACACCCTGTAATGAGAGTACATTCACCCCTCTCAAGCACCCCCAGTGAGTGTGTGAGCCTGCACTCTCTACCTGTTTGTGGTGGCTCTTCAGTGACTCAGCCCTCCTGCTGAGTCACACACAGTCTGGGTGATAAAAAGCAAAGCAAACCTCTCCTGGGGTATAAGTCTAACTAGGGCCTATTTCAGCACCCTCTAAGGTCTTTCAATCTGCAGCCCTGTCCTGGGGCTCATTCTTCAATCAGGGCCTATCACAGTACCCTGGTCCAAACTGTCTCAGCCCCTTCAGGCTCCCTTAAATTATCTCTGCTCTTTAAGCCGTCCCAGCCCTGGTGTGGAGCCACATTCCCCAGGGCTCCCTCTCTGGAGATTCTTCACTTCTCTGGCCCCAGCTCTACAGCTGGGCCACTAAAAGAGTTCAGTTCTCCTTCTGGGGTTCATCAAAGTCCAGGCCATTTTCCCAGTGACTGGTGCAGGGGACCCAGGCTCATCCTCTACTCTGGGTCCCAGCACAGGGACCCTATAGATAACAGCCATCCAGCATGTCCTTTTAAATAAACTGCATCACTGCTCCAATTCCCTGGGCCGCTTCCCTGTGGCTCCAGCACATTCTTCACCCTTGTCCTGGGGAGTCCTAGCAGCCAGCCCAGAACACCATCCACTCTCCTCCAGCTCTAACAGGGAACTAAACTCACTCAAGCCCTGCAGCTCTTCTTATACTAGCCTGCTGGGCCCTGATTGGCTGCTTCCCACGTAGTTGCTCTAGGCAGCTTGGAGGACCTCTCTACTGCCTTTTTCTGGGGCGCGCTGTGGCAGGGCTACAAGGCCTCCAGCAGGGAGCCTCAGGGCCTAGTCTACCCCATCACAGGTCCAATAAAGAGGCTTTAAAAAGATGCTGTCCTCTAATTATGGACTTCCAGTCATGCCAAGCAATCCCAGCGACCAATCACATGCCACAAATAATGCACAGCACAGAGCCAAAGCATGGCTTGCTTGGCTCCTCCAGAACTCCTGCATGGACGACAGCAGTTGAGGGGGGTCTCATGAGCAGACACTCCAGCTAAGCTGATGGGTGATTTTGCTTTGGGAGAACACACTGACTGGCTCTAATGTGTGTTTAATATTTCAAAAGTCCCTTCACCCTGACTGAGCTGTTCTCAGTGGATTTGGGCTCCTGCACTTTATGAACTCCATGGGAAAGAGATCTATCATCTTTTTTTTTTTATTAGAAAAGCAGCCACCTGGGAGTAAATCTAACACATCCACAGAGCAAATCCTTGGGCTGGAGCTCTTAAGTGGTTGGCACATGAAATACAATTGTGACTTGGGTACTTGAATTCCTCAGTTTTACCGCCAGCAAAATCCCCCCTGAGAGTGAAAGAAAAGCTGAATCAGATTCTTGTGAAATTGTTCCCATTAAAAGGTGCCAATTCAGCACGCGAGCTGCCGAGCCCTGGTGTCAAGCACTTCCAAAACACAGTGTTGGGAAAACATTCAAAGAGGAGCCGTTTTTAGACTGCGTTCAATTGCTTCAGAACAAGCACTAGCAAGGGCCACCCATCTGGGAGCGGCAGGCAGGCACGGTGGAGACGTGACATTTTTAGAAATTCACAAGCACTGCTAATGATCCTGGTGAATCACGTTCAGGAACAGCAGGCTTGTTTGCACATGTATCATGCTGAGCTCCCGGCTCCCAGGCTGGGGGTGGGGGGGGGCAAAGCTGAGAATGTAGCACAAGCCACTGGGAAATTCGATATGATTTGATCTTAGATGCTGACAGGTCCCCCATAATCTAGTATCTGGGCACCTCACAATCATTGATGAATTTATCCTCACACAGCCCTGTAAAATAGGTGTGACAAAGTTGGGGATTTTTGTGGTGTTTTACATGAATAGTGTGTGCGCTCCTCAGTTTCCCTGTGTGTTGCATGTTTAACACGGTGGTGGGAGAGAGTTTGTTGTTGCAGAAGACCAGGTGTGACCTTGCCTAGCAGCTGGGATTGCCAGACAATGGCCTGGAGATGGGGAACCCTAACAACTGGTGACCTGGAGACTGAAAGGCCCACCCCAGCTTGACAGTCAACCAGTTCTGACCAGTGGGAGGACAAAGAGCTGAGGAGAGAGGACCCTGGTGACCTGACCAGCCAGTTCCAGCCAGAGGGGAACAAAGGATGAAAGAGAGAGGGCCCCAGGGACCTGTTTAGCTGGGACGGAAGACAAAGGACAGGGGAGGAGCTGTTGGGCCAGTGATATCAGATGCCCAGCTGGAAAGCGCAGGGTCTCGGGACTGGAGAGACAGAGCAGTCAGAGCCTATCTGGATACAAGGGAGACTTAGATGTACCGTGCTGAGGAAGGCCAGGCCTGAGAGCCTTGAGAGTTTCCTATGCTGTGTTCAGATGCTCAATAAAGCCTCCTGTTTTACACTTGCTGAGAATCACTTCGGTCTAGAGAACAGGGTTGCATTATTCCCTCTGGGAGCGGAGGCCCCGGGGGCCCAGAGCGAGTGGACTCCCTGAGGGGGCCCAAGGCGAGAGACAGGTGTGCTAAGGCTCAGAGAGGTGCAGTTCCAGGAGGCAGAGGGGCTTAGCCCCAGAGAGAGAGTGAGAAAGGCTGTCTCACTGAATGGCGTTCCCCGCAGGGACTGTACAGGGCCAAGAGTGGGCACGACCTGTGAGTCTGTGACAGTAGGACAGTCTGCACAGTGCCTACAACAATGGGTGCTGGTCCAGGACACAGCTTCTAGCCCTCCAGTAATACAAACAAGAATCCTTTTCTCAGCAGGGTCATGCCATGGAAAAAGGTTGCTGGCCCCCCAAGACCTTAGAGGGGCCTGACTGCCTGTCACCATACCTTGAAGTTTGAGGTGGGGAAGTCCTAGGGTTGGGAGAGAGGTCCCAGCCGCACGTTTCTGCACAAACACCAATGTCCCCCCGCCACCCAGGGCATAAGAGCCAACGCCTAGCTCGAGCCCCACCTTTAACAATAGCACCCCACTTATCTAATGCAGACAAAGCCGGGGAGGGCCTCTGGCAGGGGTACACAGATCCCCTTGCCCCCCCACGCTTGGCTAGACACACCCAGACTCTCTGCTCAGTGTCAATGCAACCCCACCTTGGGTCAGTCCAACCTGCCTATGTGCTGGGACCTCAAACCGGTGGGTCTTGGCTCGTGGGCTCAGCTGTCCGGACAGCTCCAGGCTGGGCATGTGTGACGGTCCCCTTTCGCAAGCAGCAGCTGTGCTCCAAGCAGCTCTGAGTTCAGACTCTGCACCCGTACACTCAGTCGGGTGTGTCTCTGCCCCAGCCCGGCGCTGCCTCTTTCTTTCTTTCTTTCTTTCTTTCTTTCTTTCTTTCTTTCTTTCTTTCTTTCTTTCTTCTTAAATCCCTACCCTGCCCCCTATGCTCATCCCAGGTGGTCAATATGTAAGGGGACTGTTGGCCCCTTACTAAAACTCAGTGGGGTGTTTTGGTTGGCTAGCTCCCAATACCAAAAGGAAGGGGAAGGGTGTAATGATGCTTTTTCTGGTGGGACCCAACTGAGAGTATCAGTTCAGGACAAATTGCTTAAAGCAGGGCAGTTACAGCCCATGGCTGGGGTTTTTCCACCTCTAAGGCAAACCAAACTAGCCAGCCAGAGAGAGAGGACTTTGATTTTACTCCTCTGGCTAACCACAAGTCACACAAGCAATTCCCTTAGACACTCCAGTTTCCCAGTATCACCACTAGTGCCACTTGTTATGGGGACAAATGGTTATGAAAACCAATACCGCAGTAAAAGAAAAAAGGTTCTCTTGATCCCAAAGGACAAAACCCCACACCCAGGTCGATATACAAATCAGATCTTACCCACAAATCACGCTGTTGCCAATCCTTTAGAATCTAAAATTTAAAGGTGCATTCATAAAAGGAAAAAGATATAGATGAGAGCAAGAATTGGTTAAATGGAATCAATTACATACAGTAATGGCAAAGTTCTTGATTCAGGCTTGTAGCAGTGATGGAATAGACTGCAGGTTCAAATAAAGTCTCTGGAGTACATCCACAGCTGGGATGGGTCTTTCAGTCCCTGGTTCAAAGCTTCAGTGTAGCAAAGTTCCTCCACAGGTATGAAGCAGGATTGAGGACAAGATGGAGATGAGGCATCAGCCTTTTATAGTCTTTTCCAGGTGTAAGAACACCTCGGTTTTTACTGTGGAAAATTACAGCAAAATGGAGTTTGGAGTCACATGGGCAAGTCCCTGCATTTTTGTCCCTGGGAAAGTCCCTGACTTTTGCTGAGTCACAAGGTATATCTGCTTTCTCTCAGTGGGTCAGTTGTATGGCTTATGGTCCTTAATGGGCCATCAAGCAGACTAGGCAGAGCTGACACCAACTTGTCTGGGGTGTCACCCAGAAGCACAGCATAAGTTTGAAATACAGACAGTATAGAGCCAATACTTATAACTTTAAATAGAAAAATGATACATGCATACAGATAGCATAATCATAACCAGACAACCATAACCTTGTCTTAGACACCTTATTTGACCCCCTTTATACAAAATTTGGTGCCACTACAGGACCTTGGTTGCAACAATGATCTATACCATCCCAGATTATGTCAATAACGTCACAAAGGGTCAATGGGAAATCAGGACCCTGGGACTGACAGTCCCCAGGAACAATGGGGAGAGGCCAATGCTTCAGGTCAGCCTGACTGACAGGGCAGGCAGGCTAATGAGGGAGTCAGGAGGCCGGGGGGTCCTGTCCTCCATGTTAGCTGGAATTGTCTGGGGCAGACAGAGTGGGGCCAAGCTAAGGAGAAAGCAGAGTCCCAGGCTGAACTGGGGAGCAGAGCCATGCCAGATCCAAAGGGGCCAGAAAAGCAGCCCAGGAAGCAGGTCAGTGCTGGGAGCAGAGTTACAGAAGCAGCACAGAGAGCAGACCTGCACTGGGAGGAGAGTTGTAGCAACCAGAGCCAGAGGGGCCAGAGAAGCAGCCTAGGGAGCTGGAGGCAGAGCAGCAATAGTGCTGGAGCTGGAGCAGTCTAGAGTGGGGTGCGGTGAGCAGCTGGGGAGAGCGAAGGGGACCCTGGGCAGTGGGCCCAGCACAGGGAGACGCCCCCAGCCAAGAGGCCTTGCAGGCCAGGCTTGGAGTCGGACCGTAACCCCAACGGGGCGGGGGCGATTCTGGGAAAAAGGGTGCTGCCACCTAAAGCCTGAGAGCGTGTGGCCATTGCCAGAGCAAGTGTCAGACCTGCAGCACAGCCAGGGCCTGAGAAGGAGGCCTGGGACTTGTGAGGAACAGACTGTGAACTGCCCTGACATTCCAGAGACGCTGGTTGTGATGTCCCCGTGCCACAGAGCAGGTGACAGATTTTTCTTTAACCTTTCCTGTTTTTTCCTTATTTTTTAAAATTGATTGCTGTTTAATAAACTGTATTTGCTTTGAATTGTATGTAATGATCAATGGATCAGGGAAGCATCCAGTGTAGAGAGAGCACCCCGGAATGGGGACACCCTAGCCCCTGCCCTAAGTGACCATGACAAGGTTGGGGGTCAAATCCCTCAGGAATCCTAGGCCCAGCCTTGTTGGGGTTACGAGGACTCTGCCACACAGGACAGTGGAAGGGGAGCCCTGGGGGTCAGGCGGGCCTCTGGGTAAAGGAAGTGGGAGCGAGGACTCAGATTCTTTTGCTAGCCCATTTCACTGGGGTAGCGTATAAGCCAGGAAAGTTCCCCACAATAGCATAACTATTCCCCTGCTTACACATAGTTAATTCTGGGTCCTCATTTTGGAGTGGCACTTCCACCAGCCAGCAGGGTTTGCATAGGGTAGCAGGAGGAGGAGAAAGGAAGGGGCTCTAACCAGGCCCACTTCAGCCACCATGTAAACACACCTTCCTCAGACAGAGGGCATGTCCCATGGTTTGGCTACCCTCAGCATTGCTGTAGCGGGGGACATGGGGGATTCCCCTGTTTGGCTTTTGAGAATGTTGAGGTTCTCCTCCCTCATTGGTCGGTCACCCCCTGCTACGGGGTCAGGCTCAGGTACCTCTACCCTGGGTGTCCCAACCTCCTTATTCCACTCTTCCCCTGCCCTGGGGCCAGGACCAGGGTCAGAAGCTTCCAGCAGGGATCCCCCCGCACCATAAGCCACTCCACTTGGCGGGCCCATTGACTCCTTCTAGTCCAGCCTCCATGTTAGCGGCTATGGTCCCAGAGGCTTTAGTGATGCTCACGGGCCCATTCTGGGACCCGGGTTCCCTGGGGTTCCCAGTCAGATGCCCAGGGTCATATCTATTAGCAGCTGGACATGCCTGCCATACAGCAGGAAGTCAGAGGTGTACTTCATGGTGGTGTTGTGCGCTGTGGTGTTATACACATAGGTTAGCTCTGGCAGGTAGGAAGGCCAGACTCTCCTCCACATCTGTGACAAGGTCCTCAGCCCTGCTAGCATCATCTGGTCGCTTGCAGGTGGTCAGTTGTCATCCTTGTCTTCTTCTCCCTGAAACATCTATCTGCTTAAAGGGGTCATGGCATGGAACAGGACCATCCTTAAAGGGACCAGGCCTTCCTGTTACCGTACCTTAAATTACCATAGCATTTGAACATCCCCTTCAAATAATTCCAAGAACACTTCAAATCTAATCCCTTGGCATTGCATTTGCAAACTCCATCACACCAACGGTGCTGAAGTCTTGGTGATGTCCTCAGTGTTGCTTCTGCAACACTGGGCTGAAAGAACTTAAGAAGAACAAAAAAGCCACCATACATCATGAGGAAGCAGCAACTTGTTGCCATTTTTTTGCTTGCTTGTAGAGGTGTTGGCTTGAAGATGTTGTGATACTGGCAGGACAGATGCCAGCTCTTGCCCAGGCTGCAGGCATTCACTAAAAACTGATAAACTCATAACTGGAGACCAGACCACTTCCCCTATATGGTAGTTTTGCTCAAAATAGATATTAGTCTTATAAGAATGTATTTAGTGTTTAGACTAAAATGCTTGTAAGTTGCTGCCTACATTAATCTCACCGTTGATGTCTGTATCCCAGGCTATAAGAAGAGAGGTAAGTTTTGCTTTATAACTTTGAAAATGTTTGCTCTGAACTTGTGAACCCAGGGGGAATCATACACACACACACACCCATCCAAAAGGACTATTAAAATCAGATGAGCCATCAAGGAACATGGCAATACAAATGATTGATTAATGGCCCTATCTGCACCTGGGAAATGCTACCAGCAAGGAAACTCCTCCTGTGGGCTTGAAAGCTGAATGAAGGAAATAAAACAAAACTACAGGACAGTTTTCTATCTTTGTGGCTGTTTGAACTCTGAAGGACCAGAGACTCTAAACTGAAGCCAGAGATTCCCCAGGGGCTGCCTCCTGGGTCCGCCCTGACAGACACTTTGAATGGACAGATCACTACAACCCGTTTACTCTTAGGATTAGATGGTAACTCATTGGTGTGGATATGTTCACTTGCTTTAACCTGTAAATAATTCTCTTATTCCTTTTTCCTAGTTAATAAACCTTTAGATAGCTTATTACAGGACTGGCTACAGGTGTTGTCTTTTGTGCAAGATCTAGGGGACCAATTGATCTGGGGTAAGTGATTGGTCTCTTGGGACTGGAGGCAATCTGAATGTGCAAAAAGAAAAGGAGTACTTGTGGCACCTTAGAGACTAACAAATTTATTAGAGCATAAGCTTTCATGAACTACTGCATCCGATGAAGTGAGCTGTAGCTCACGAAAGCTTATGCTCTAATAAATTTGTTAGTCTCTAAGGTGCCACAAGTACTCCTTTTCTTTTTGCGAATACAGACTAACACGGCTGCTACTCTGAAATCTGAATGTGGTGTGATTTTTGGCGTAAGTGACCATTTAGCATGAAGTCCAGTTTGTCTGGATGACAAGATAGACTGGAGAGTCTAAGGGGATTGTCTGTGACTCCATGGTGAGACTGTGAGAGTGATCCAGGAGTTCACATTTGTTACTAGCTTGGTGAAATCTGGTTATAGACCAGAACGCCAGCTTGGGGTGTCTGCCCTGTTTGTGACAGTTTGCCCTGAAGTCGGCATTCATGGTCCTAAGCCTCTCCAGCGGCGGAGACACATTGGGGGTGGGTGGGCAAAGGGTGACATGCCCCTCCTCAGATGCTGGGGGGGGGTGGGGTTGTCAAGGGCCCAGCAGCGTCCAGGAGTCAGAGCTTGAGTGTGGAATGTGGTGAGTTCTGTGCTGCTAACAACTTCCGCCTTTGGGATAGGGAGTTTGTTTATAAAGAGAGGCAAGGTGATTAAGATAAGAAAAGGCTTGTCATTAAATTAATGAAGATTGTTAATGATCTTGAAAGCATTCCCAGACACTCCAGTTAAAAGACAGGAAACAAAGGGTAGGAATAAATGGTCTATTTTCAGAATGGAGAGAAGTAAATAGTGATGTTCCCAAGGGTCTGTACTGGGACCAGTGCTGTTCAAAATATTCATAAATGATCTGCTAAAAGGGGTAAACAGTGAGAGGGCAAAGTTTGCAGATGATACAAAATTACTCAAGATAGTTAAGTCCAAAAGAGACTGCAAAGAGTTACAAAGGGATCTCATAAAACTGAGTGACTGGGCAACAAAATGGTAGATGAAATTCAATGTTAAATGCAAAGTAATGCACATGGCAAAGTATAATTCCAATAATACATACAAAATGATGGTGCCTAAATTAGCTGTTACTCATCAAGAAGGTGGGGGCCCACACGGATTTTTAAAAATTAATACTTGCCACTCCAGACTTGTATTAAAACTCCCAAGGTTACAGCTATTTTCTGACCTTGGCTTGGTAAAAGCTGCCTCCACCCAAATACAAAACCCCTTTTTTTGGAACCCAGGAAGGCACACTTGGGAATTCCTTCCTGTGGGATACCCTCAAGACCTTTCACCTCCCCCTCCAGGGAATTGCTGAGAAATAAAACAAAGGAAATTAGCAGTTGCCACCAGCTAATTAAACAACATGCACAAACCTCTTACTACACCAAAAATCAAATCCTGTTCTTAAAAAAGGTAAATTTTATTAAAAACAAAAAGAAAGAAAATACATGTGGAACTTAAGCTTTTGTTAGATTTTAAAAGAGCAATTCCAAAAATTAAGCACCCAAAATAGCTTTCTTGGGAGTTCAGTTTAAAGGTTACAAGCAAACAAAAGCAGCTGGGGTTTGCACAGAGGAGTCTACTAGCTGTAAGAAATAAACAGAAATAACCCTAATCTTGTCTTTCTAAACATTCCTGATCTACTTACACATCTGGGGGTTCCAAATAAATAGTTCTAGGTATGATCTGATGATCTATGATCATACTTGGCTTAAAGCTTCTCATAGCATAACTGCTCCCTATTCCCCTCTTTCCCAGAGAACAACAACAGAGACAAAGGGGAAGTTTTTTCCCCATTTTAAAAAGTTCTAGCCTTCCCATTGGCTCTTTTGATCAGGTGCCCACTCCTGTTCCTTTACCTGGAGGACTTTATTAACCCTTTACAGGTAAAGCAAGTAGAGCTGGCTGGGTGTCCATAAAAGGGAGTTGCCCCCCACCCCTTCATTTATCACACTGTGCCTGTATCATCCTGAACTCATTCTCCAGCTTCAGAAGACTTAAAAATTATCTCCAGTCATCAATGAGACAGACACAACGGAATAATGTAGCTGTCCTTAATGTGCAGGTCACATGGGGCATCACATGTCCCCCTTTAGCTGGAATGCCCCTTTGTGTCCCTCCAACTTGTCACCTATGTCTCCAGAGAGCAAGACAGGCATGATGAGATTAAAGGAACAGTTTGAACCAAGAGTGAAAGAAAAGGCAAGCACAAGGGCATGAAAGAGTGTATGCATGTAAGAGGTTAAGTGTTTCAGTTCAGAAGAATTCATCTTATCTTATCTTCCCAAAGCCTTCCTGAAGATGAAAGGCTCATCTCCTTCTTCAGAGACTGGGATATTATCAGCCATTATTGCTTTTCATTGGCTCAGCACCTTCATGGGATGGTTGTGATGGGATCTATCAATGTATATACAATGGGGTTATAATTTTCCGTTAACTGTATGGCTGGATTGCTTTTGGGCTTTGTAGCATGAAGTTCTCAGTATATCCTTATAGGCAGAGTTAAAACTCTGGCATTAAGATTATTTTCTGAATTATTTCTTCAGTTCCATCAGGGTGTAATAGAAGTTGAAATTCCATTTCAAACAAGCCCCAAAAACACTCCTATTTTCTATACAAGAATCTTTCGACTCTTAAACTTGTCTTTTTAAACTTCAATGATTCTTAAAGTCTTTAAACTTAAATGGTTATCAAGGAAAGCATTGTCTTTTCTTCTTGTCACTCCCTAGAGAGGTTTTAGTCTTTGAGTTTGGTAAGGAGTTGCTTAAGCATTGGCAGATAATTAATTCCCCAACTAATATAAATGTTTTTATACTTCAAGGGCTCCTTATTCAGTAATCAGTTATAGCACATGAACTTGCTGATGTTGTAAGTACAAATATTTGTTATTCATATAACAATGGCATCAGTTATTATATGAAGAGGTTGCATTTAGCTACAAAACATCTGAAAATAAACATTTCAAAAGATGCGTATATTATCTTAAAAAGAAAAGGAGTACTTGTGGCACCTTAGAGACTAACAAATTTATTAGAGCATAAGCTTTCGTGAGCTACAGCTCACTTCATCGGATGCATTTGGTGGAAAAAACAGAGGAGAGATTTATATACACACACACAGAGAACATGAAACAATGGGTTTATCATACACACTGTAAGGAGAGTGATCACTTAAGATAAGCCATCACCAACAGCAGGGGGGGGAAAGGAGGAAAACCTTTCATGGTGACAAGCAGGTAGGCTAATTCCAGCAGTTAACAAGAATATCAGAGGAACAGTGGGGGGTGGGGTGGGAGGGAGAAATACCATGGGGAAATAGTTTTACTTTGTGTAATGACTCATCCATTCCCAGTCTCTATTCAAGCCTAAATTAATTGTATCCAGTTTGCAAATTAATTCCAATTCAGCAGTCTCTCGTTGGAGTCTGTTTTTGAAGCTTTTTTGTTGAAGTATAGCCACTCTTAGGTCTGTGATCGAGTGACCAGAGAGATTGAAGTGTTCTCCAACTGGTTTTTGAATGTTATAATTCTTGACGTCTGATTTGTGTCCATTCATTCTTTTACGTAGAGACTGTCCAGTTTGGCCAATGTACATGGCAGAGGGGCATTGCTGGCACATGATGGCATATATCACATTGGTAGATGCGCAGGTGAACGAGCCTCTGATAGTGTGGCTGATGTGATTAGGCCCTATGATGGTATCCCCTGAATAGATATGTGGACAGAGTTGGCAACGGGCTTTGTTGCAAGGATAGGTTCCTGGGTTAGTGGTTCTGTTGTGTGGTGTGTGCTTGCTGGTGAGTATTTGCTTCAGATTGGGGGGCTGTCTGTAAGCAAGGACTGGTCTGTCTCCCAAGATCTGAGAGAGCGATGGCTCGTCCTTCAGGATAGGTTGTAGATCCTTGATGATGCGTTGGAGAGGTTTTAGTTGGGGGCTGAAGGTGATGGCTAGTGGCGTTCTGTTGTTTTCTTTGTTGGGCCTGTCCTGTAGTAGGTGACTTCTGGGTACTCTTCTGGCTCTGTCAATCTGTTTCTTCACTTCAGCAGGTGGGTATTGTAGTTGTAGGAATGCATGATAGAGATCTTGTAGGTGTTTGTCTCTGTCTGAGGGGTTGGAGCAAATGCGGTTATATCGTAGCGCTTGGCTGTAGACAATGGATCGAGTGGTATGATCTGGATGAAAGCTAGAGGCATGTAGGTAGGAATAGCGGTCAGTAGGTTTCCGATATAGGGTGGTGTTTATGTGACCATCGCTTATTAGCACCGTAGTGTCCAGGAAGTGGATCTCTTGTGTGGACTGGTCCAGGCTGAGGTTGATGGTGGGATGGAAACTGTTGAAATCATGGTGGAATTCCTCAAGAGCTTCTTTTCCATGGGTCCAGATGATGAAGATGTCATCAATGTAGCGCAAGTAGAGTAGGGGCATTAGGGGACGAGAGCTGAGGAAGCGTTGTTCTAAGTCAGCCATAAAAATGTTGGCATACTGTGGTGATCTTCCTAAAAACACCATCCTAGCCACTATGAATGTAGAAGCCCTCTACACCAACATTCCACACAAAGATGGACTACAAGCCGTCAGGAACAGTATCCCCGATACTGTCACGGCTAACCTGGTGGCAGAACTTTGTGACTTTGTCCTGACCCATAACTATTTCACATTTGGTGACAATGTATACCTTCAAATCAGCGGCACTGCGATGGGTACCCGCATGGCCCCACAGTATGCCAACATTTTGTTGGAGAACATAATGTTCTCCTTAACATTTGGAGAATGAAGATGCTAGAGTGTTTATGAAAGAAATCAGTCCCAATGAGAATATTGCTAGATTTCTTTGTGTGGATTTAAAATTCAATTTTTCTCCATGCAAAGAGAATGGATGAAGAAACTTTTATGGCTTAGTTTATAGCTCTGGTAACACATCCTAAGCCTCACTCCTCTTTGGACTATCCTGAATATAGGACATCCCACTCTTTTACACAGCCAGGTCTCTTTTGAAAGCATAAGGAGATTGTTTTCTTTTTATAAAGATCATGTCTCTGCCAAACGTGTGTCTTGTACAAAGGGAGGTGGCCTGTTCTTTGAGAAGGCATGTTGGCTGATTGCTTGCCTTTTGACCAAATGGCTCCTAGATTTCCAACCTACCATGTGTAGTACATTTACAATTAGCAGCTAAAGACTCCTATCCGTTACTGTCTACCAGGCATGGATCACAAGAACTAATGCTCACGCGCTTCTTTCAAAACAGCATGAACTACAGAACATTACATAAAAATTGATGCTATAAAGCTGCATTCTAAAGTCAGGGTAGACACACTGGAGGTGATAAATATGATTTTTTGGCTAAGGAGCGTCTTTCTCTTTGTCGCTTTCAGCACCAGTCACTGGTCGATGTAAAGAAGAAATTTCCTAAGAACATCCTTAATTCACTCAAATATTTAATTTCATTACTTAACAACCAAAACTATAAGCATGCAAGTCCTCATATGTTCCAAGCATCATGCATATGAAAGTAATTGTAAGTATCTCCTGAAATCCAGTAAAGAGAAGGCAAGATTGTACTAACCTAAAATTATAAGAATAAATCATAATTATATGAATAAGTGTTGTTTAACCCTCCTGGTAGACATTGTTGGCAACAAAAAGCGGCTGGAGTTCAATTTTCTAGGGGTTCCTTCTGAAAATGTAAACAACTCCTGTTTGAGGTCCCGCCTAGAATCTTGGGAACATATATCCACCTCCATTGATGTCCTTGATAGGCTATACTTGCCCACTCGCAAGCCCCAAAACCAGGGCCTTAAAACAAAGAGAAGCATATGGGAGGGGGAAGGGGGACAACAGAAGGAATGTGGGAAAGCCAGTAATTAATAATGTCACAATATCTATTAGGTAAGGGTCTTCCCCCAGCGCCCCCAGTCCTCTGGCAGCTGGGAGCAGCTGGTGTGTTCCGGCCATTCCCCTCCTCCCCACTCGCAGCTTACTGTCCAGGGTTGGTGGAGTTGAAGGGTTCTGACAGGTCAGTGCTGCCTGGGCTCCTCCAAGGGCTTGGCCACCTGACCAGTGTTAAAGACTGGGGTGTAGGCGGTCTGGCCAGTAGTCACAGCTGGGCTGGGCACCACATGTCAAAAACAATGGTCAGAGGAATCGCTCCAGCTGGGTTCAATATGCAAGAGTCACAGTCAGGCTGGGCTTGGAGATCAGAGGTAGGACCAGGCTGGATTCAGGAGGCAAGGTGAGTCACAGCAGGCCCAAAGTCTGTGTGAGTTGAGCAGAAAATGTCCTGGGCCACCTGCCAATGTTAAATAGTATGCTTGGCCAGTCAGAGGGCCGCGGCGTGCTGTCACTCTGATTCTTTGGAAAAAGAAAAGGAGTACTTGTGGCACCTTAGAGACTAATGAATTTATTTGAGCATAAGCTTTCGTGAGCTACAGCTCACTTCATCGGATGCTGAGCTGTAGCTCATGAAAGCTTATGCTCAAATACATTTTGTTAGTCTCTAAGATGCCACTAGTACTCCTTTTCTTTTTGTGGATACAGACTAATAGGGCTGCTACTCTGAAATCTGATCCTTTGGGCAGTACTTCCTGCAGTGCCTACTCTCCACAGTGGTCCCTGGATGTGGCACTGCATGGCCTCCTGGGGGCATTGTGGGAACATCAACTGTCCCAAGCTCTGCAGCCAGCTCCTTACAGCCAGCTGAGGTGATGCCAGCTTTGCTCCCACCAGAATCCCTCAGGTAGGCAGCTGCTGCTATCTGGGTCTTTAGCCCATATCCTCTACCTTAGCACCACTTCACTTTGCTGTCTGCTCAAAGCCACGCACTTGGTGGAAACCAGCTCTATGCTAAGTCTTTTCATTCAGACCAGTGGACCCCTTAACGAAGTCCTTACCACCAAAGACTTTCCTGCAGCAAAAGAATAAAACCTCTGCCTCTAGCTCTATACAGGCTCCCTTCTCAGCCCTAACACAGCACATGTTACATTGACTAACAACTGGTGGACTGTTAGGTCTTAACATGTAATTGAAGAATCCTCATTGAGCAGGTGTGTTTCTAGCAGCTCCCAAAGGAACTGGTTCTTGGCCCTACATTATTTAACACTGTTGTTGACCTGGAAGAAAACATTAAATCATCACTGATAAGTGTGCAGCTGATATAAAATAAATAGTGAAGAGGACAGGTCACTGATACAGAGCGATCTGGAGCACTTGGTAAGCTAGGCACAAGCAAGCAACTTGTGTTTTAATACAGCTAAATGTAAATGTACGCATCTAGGAACAAAGAGCAGGCTGTATGTACTGGTGGGGTATTTTATCCTGGGAAGCAGTGACTGTAAAAGATTTAGGGGTCATGGCAGATAATTAGGTGAACTTGAGCTCCCAGTGTGATGCTGTGGCCCAAAGAGCTAATGTGTCCTGAGATGTACAAACAGGAGAATCTTAAGCAGGAGCAGAGAGGTCTGTATTGGGCACTGGTGCTGGAATCCTGTGTCTGGTTCTGGTGCCTACAATTCAAGAATGATAAATTGGAGTGCGATCAGGAAAGAGGCACAAGAATGATTAAAAGAGATTTGAAAACCTGCCTTATAGTGACAGACTCAAGGAGCTTGATCTATTTATCTTAACAAAAAGAAGGTTAAGGGTGACTTGATCAAAGTCTATATGTAGCTGTATGGGGACCAAATATTTAACAATGGGCTCTTCAATCTAGCAGAGAAAGGTCTAACATGATCCAATGGCTGGAAGTTGAACCCAGACAAATTCAGACTGGAAATAAGGTGTGAATTCTTAATAGTGAGAGGAATTAACCATTGGAACCATTTACCCAGGTCATGGTGGAGTCTTCATCCCTGATCATTTGAAAGACAAGATCAGACTGTTAGTATATAAGCTTGTTTATCAGCCTGAGATAGAATTTTGGGTTTGACCTTTGATACTCTTATACTAATATGTGTAAACAAAGGACAAAGACTGTGTATGTTGCTTCTGCCTAGCCAGATGGGTTTGTTAGTACAATGGAAACAGATAAGAACAGTTAAAGTGTTACAGGGCATGGTGGGAGTGTAATAGGATAGGGACCGAGAGACTTTTTTTTTTTCATTGGACCATATGAACTGGAACCATAAACATGAACATTAAATCCCACCAAATGAGGGTAGATCCATCCTCATCATCGTATCCGCTCATTATACTCCACACCTGAACATAGCCATTATATGGACAACATACCCCCATATCTCAATGTCTGTACTTTGACCCATTAAGCTTTTACCCCCAATCGGGGAGATTGCAGATAATGTATTCCTTACGCCACCCGCTTCTTAACTGAACTTCGCACCCCTTGATAATCTGTACCTTATTCCCTGATAACCTGAAACTTCTATGCCTAAACTCTGTACCGTTTTCTTTTTACTTCAATATTATCTTAATAAAATTATTATATATGAGCACACTTTAAGATTGCCTCAACCCCTTTCTCAAGGCAAGGTCAAGCAACCAGTTGGGAGGCGCAAAGGGGTTTGGGGGGAAAGTATAAAACACTAAAAGACAAAGAAATGTCTGGTTTCATAGTAGCAGCCGTGTTAGTCTGTATTCGCAAAAAGAAAAGGAGTACTTTTGGCACCAATAAATTTGTTAGTCTCTAAGGTGCCATAAGTACTCCTTTTCTTTTAAAGAAATGTCTGTCTCTGATGGTAGCAAAACCTTACCCCTCCCCTTACCACTCCTTACCCCTCCCATGGGGTACAAAAGAGGTGGGATGAAGACCCACGATCTCCCCAAAACAGAACATGACCATAAGTTGTAATGGGTGAGACTGTGGGCATGCATTGTAAGTATATTTGGGCCTGCTAAGAAGGACGAGGTGAGAATAGGGAATGGGGAACAGGCAAGCTCTGCAGAGTCAGAGTTGGGAAGGGGGAGATGGGGTAAATGCTCTGCGGCGTCCGAGCTGGGAATGGAACACTAGGAAACAGACTCTGCTGGCATGTAGAGCTATGGATATGTTTGCTTGGAACTAACCCTAACGTAAATATAAAGGGAAGGGTAACCACCTTTCTGTATACAGTGCTTTAAAATCCCTCCTGGCCAGAGGCAAAACCCTTTCACCTGTAAAGGGTTAAGAAGCTAAGATAACCTGCTGGCACCTGACCCACAATGACCAATGAGAGGACGAGTTACTTTCAAATCTGGAGGAGGGGGAACAAAGTGTCTGTCTGTCTGTGTGATGCATTTGCCGGGAACAGATCAGGAAGGCAGCCTCAGAACTTCTGTTAAGTTAGTAACAAGGAGGGACACCAGAGCACAAGTTTCAGCTATCGATGCTTCCTTAGTGGATCCCAATTTAATCGACCCAGAGGTCCAAGTGACGATTAAACACTTCAAGTCACCTCTTTTGACTTGCCTACAGCCAAGTTGCTGGTACAGTACAAGGGCTGGTCAGGAATGTAGACTTTTGCAGCCTATGATGATTATCCCATCCCCATGCTGTTGGGGGAAGACTTGGCCAATCATGAGAAGCTAGCCAAAAGGGTGGGAATGGTCACCTGCAGCCAGGCTAAGCAAGCTGTCACACCTAGCTCTGTTCTGGAAACTTCTACCAGGACCCGGTCAGGGGTGAAGGAACCGGACCCCATGCCCATGTCTGCAACAGCAGTAGTGGATCCAGTCCCAGAGACCAGACAGAGCCAGTCCCAGAACCAGAACTGGTGGAACAACCAGCACCAGAACCATTGCCAGCACTGAATCCAGTACTTGCAATCCCAACCGAATCTGCACCAGCAGCAGATAACCCTACACAAGAGGCTCAGCCTGACCCTGAACCCCAACGTAGTACACAACAGAAAGTGGTTCACAGTCAACAGAAACAGCCCCATCACCTGCATCGCTTCCAGAGGGACCAAGCACAGGTCCACAACCCAATGAGGAACTGATGTCTCCAGCATCAAGGGAACAGTTCCAGACCGAACAGGAACCAGATGAAAGCCTCCAGAAAGCTTGGACGGTGGCACAGAGCAACCCACCACCTCTCAGCTCTTCTAATAGATCCAGGTTTGTTGTAGAAAGAGGACTTTTATACAAGGAAACTCTTTCTGGTGGACACCAGGAAGACTGGCATCCTCAGAGACAGTTGGTAGTTCCAACTAAGCACCGGGTAAAGCTGTTAAGCTTAGCCCATGATCATCCTAGTGGCCATGCCGGGGTGAAGAGAACCAAAGACCATTTGGGAAAGTCGTTCCACTGGGAGGGAATGGGCAAGGATGTTTCTACCTATGTCCAGTTTGTGAGGTATGCCAAAAAGTGGGAAAACCCCAAGGTCAGGTCAAAGCCCCTCTCCAGCCACTCCCCATCATTGAGGTTCCATTTCAGCGAGTAGCTGTGGATATTCTGGGTCCTTTTCTGAAAAAGACACCCAGAAGAAAGCAGTACATACTGACTTTCATGGATTTTGCCACCTGATGGCCGGAAGTAGTAGCTCTAAGCAACAGTAGGGCTAAAAGTGTGTGTCAGGCACTAATGGATATTTTTGACAGAGTAGGTTGGCCTTCCGACATCCTTACAGATGCAGGAACTAATTTCTTGGCAGGAACTATGGGAAGCCTTTGGGAAGCTCATGGGGTGAATCACTTGGTTGCCACCCCTTACCATCATCAAACAAATGGCCTGGTGGAGAAATTTAATGGAACTTTGGGGGCTGTGATACGTAAATTCATAAATGAGCACTCCAATGGTTGGGACCTAGTATTGCAGCAGTTGCTCTTTGCCTACAGAGCTGTACCACATCCCAGTTTAGGGTTTTCACCCTTTGAACTTGTATATGGCCTCGAGGTTAAGGGGCCATTACAGTTGGTGAAGCAGCAATAGGAGTGGTTTACACCTTCTCCAGGAACTAACATTCTGGACTTTGTAACCACCCTGCAAAACACCCTCCGAACCTCTTTAGCCCTTGCTAAAGAAAACCTACAGGATTCTCAAAAAGAGCAAAAAGTCTGGTATGATAAACATGCCAGAGAGAATTCCTTCAAAGTAGGGGACCAGGTCATGGTCTTAAAGGCACTCCAGACCCATAAAATGGAAGCCTCGTTGGAAGGGCCATTCAAGGTCCAAGAGCACCTGGGAGCTGTTAATTATCTCATAGCATTCCCCACCTCCAACCGAAAGCCTAAGGTATACCATATTAATTCTCTAAAGCCCTTTTATTCCAGAGAATTAAAGGTTTGTCAGTTTACAGCCCAGGGAGAAGATGACGCTGAGTGGCCTGAGGGTGTCTACTATGAAGGGGAAAGTGATGGTGGCATGGAAGAGATGAACCTCTCCATGACCTTTGAGCGTATGCAGTGACAGCAGATCAAGGAGCTGTGCACTAGCTACGCGCTGACGTTCTCAGCCACCTCAGGACTGATTGAATGGGCATACCACTCCATTGACACAGGTAATGCTCACCCAATTAGTGCCCAACCTTACCAGGTGTCTCCTCAAGCTAAAACTGCTATAGAATGGGAGATCCAGGGTATGCTACAGATGGGTGTAATCCATCCCTCTGGCAGTGCCTAGGCATCTCCAGTGGTTCTAGTTCCTAAACCAGATGGGGAGATATGTTTTTGTGTGGACTACTGTAAGCTAAATGCTGTAAGTCGCCCAGACAACTATCCAATGTCATGCACAGATGAACTATTGGAGAAACTGGGATGGGCCCAGTTCATCTCTACCTTGGATTTAACCAAGGGGTATTGGCAGGTACCGCTAGATGAATCCGCCAAGGAAAGGTCAGCTTCATCACACGTCAGGCTCTATGAATTTAATGTGCTCCCTTTCGGGCTGCAGAATGCATCCATCACCTTCCAAAACTTTGTAGATGATCTCCTAGCGGGATTGGGAGAATATGCAGTTGCCTACCTTGACAATGTGGCCATATTTTTGGATTCCTAGGCAGAACACCTGGAACATCTACAAAAAGTCTTCAAGCGCATAAGGGAGGCAGGACTAACTGTTAAGGCTAAGAAGTGTCAAATAGGCCTAAACAAAGTGACTTACCATGGACAACAGGTGGGTCAAGGATCTATCAACCCCCTACAGGCCAAAGTGGATGCTATCCAAAAGTGGCCTGTCCCAAAGTCAAAGAAACAGGTCCAATCCTTCTTAGGCTTGGCTGGATATTACAGGCAATTTGTACTGCAATACAGCCAATCGCCACCCCACTGACAGACCTAACCAAAAAGAAACAGCCAAATGCAGTTCAGTGGACTGAAGAATGTCAGAAGGCCTTTAACCAGCTTAAAGCGACACTCATGTCTGACCCTGTGCTAAGGGCTCCAGACTTTGACAAACGGTTCCTAGTAACCACAGATGTGTCCGAGTGTGGTGTGGGAGCAGTCTTAATGCAGGAAGGACCGAATCAAGAGTTCCATCCTGTCGTGTTTCTCAGCAAGAAGCTGTCTGAGAGGGAAAGCCACTGGTCAATCAGTGAAAAGGAATGTTTCTACGCTCTGGAAAAGCTACGCCCATATGTTTTGGGGACGGTGTTTCCACCTGCAAACCGACCATGCTGCGCTACAGTGGCTTCATACCGCCACAGGAAATAACAAAAAACTTATTCGGTGGAGTTTAGCTCTCCAAGATTTTGATTTCGACATCCAACACATCTCAGGAGCTTCTAACGAAGTGGCTTATGCACTCTCCCATGAAAGTTTCCCAGAATCAACTGGTTAAAATTGTCCTTGAAATGTGGAAAATATTGTTAGTCTTAATACAGTTAGTAGTATATTTAGAGATGCATGTGTCTTATTAACTCTGTTTTCTCCTAGAGCTCCAGGAAAAAAAAATCACAGGCAGTGTTTCACTCTATCTGTGATTTGGGGGGCATGTCATAAATATAAAGGGAAGAGTAACCACCTTTCTGTATACAGGGCTATAAAATCCCTCCTGGCCAGAGGCAAAACCCTTTACCTGTAAAGGGTTAAGAAGCTAAGATAACCTAGCTGGCACCTGACCCAAAATGACCAATGAGAGGACAAGATACTTTCAAATCTGTCAGGGGGGAGGGGGAACAGATCAGGGAACAGATCAGGAAGGCAGCCTCAGAGCTTCTGTTAAGTTAATAAATAATCTAGCTAGAAATGCGTTAGATTTCCTTTTGTTTAATGGCTGGTAAAGTAAGCTGTGCTGGATGGAATGTATATTCCTGTTTTTGTGTCTTTTTGTAACTTAAGATTTTGCCTAGAGGTATTCTCTATGTTTTGAATCTGATTACCCTATAAGGTATTTACCATCCTAATTTTACAGAGGTGATTCTTTTTACCTTTTCTTATATTAAAATTCTTCTTTTAAGAACCTGATTGATTTTTCATTGTTCTTAAGATCCAAGTGTTTGGGTCTATGTTCACCTGTACAAATTGGTGAGGATCTTATCAAGCCTTCCCCAGGAAAGGGAGTGTAGGGCTTGGGGGGATATTTTGGGGGGAAGACGTCTCCAAGTGGGCTCTTTCCCTGTTCTTTGTTTAACACGCTTTGTGGTGGCAGTATAGGGTTCAAGGAGAAGGCAAAGTTTGTACCTTGGGGAAATTTTTAACTTAAGCTGCTAAGAATAATCTTAGGGGGTCTTTTATGCAGGTCCCCACATCTGTACCCTAGAGTTCAAGTGGGGAAGGAACCTTGACAAACCCCAATAAACATCGCATTGCATTGCCTGCATTTCAGACTTCCGGTCTTCTGCTTTCGATCTGCATGACAAGAACCAGGTCAGGGGTTAAGGGAAAGCTCTCTAACACTGATGTTTATCTAAAATCTCTGCTCTGGGAATGATTGTGGGGATGTTCTCCAGCCTGCACTATCCAGGGGGTCAGAGGTGATGAGCACAACAGTCAGTTTTGGGCTGGGATTCCACGGAGCTGTGAACTGTGTCTGACTGCAGCCTTGGTCAGGGTAACCTCTACTCCCAAGCACTTTTGGTGCAGTTCTCTTGCCCTTCCATTTCTTAACAGGGTCAATAGCATTTTATTGCTCCCAAATACAAACCTTAACTGCATTGTAACCAAAATGCCTAAAACAGGCACATCACTGAAATGCAAATAAGGCCTGATCCATCCAGTCAGTTCTTCTTGCTAACCAACAGATGCCAGCAGAGAGCTCTCTGCCCTACAGGCCCCCATCTACCTAGAGCTCAAGGCCACTCTTCTCTCTATTCACCAACTGGTGTCAATAGTGAGCTCCTTGCTGGCTAGGCTCACAGGCTTAAAGTTGGATGGTTGTTGAGGTCTTTGATAAATGAGGTGGAATAGCTCCCTTTTATGGACACCCAGCCAGGCAGTAGCTGTAGAATCCTCCTTAGCAGCTGAACCCTAATTGCCTTAACTGTAAAGGGTTAAGAGAAGCTTAACCTGAGTTGGCACCTGACCAGGAGAATCAATAGGGAGGCTGTACCCTTTCAAATTGGAAAAACTGCTAGGTATGGGGGCGGTTTTCTTTGTCTCTCAGGCTGTAGAGAGGGAAAGGCAGCAACAAGCTGTAAGCTTTAAAACAGGTATGAGAAATCATCTGCATCATACCTAGAAATTCCTCATTTGGAACCCCAGATATGTAATTAGCACAGGAAAAGACAGATGCAATTAGATACATAGATATTAAGGTCAGAAGGGACCATTATGATCATCTAGTCTGACCTCCTGCACAATGCAGGCCACAGAATCTCACCCACCCACTGCTGCGATAAATTTCTCACCTATGTCTGAGCTTATTGAAGTCCTCAAATCATGGTTTAAAGACTTCAAGGAGCAGAGAATCCTCCAGCAAGTGACCCGTGCCCCATGCTACAGAGGAAGGCGAAAACCCCCCAGTGCCTCTTCCAATCTGCCCTGGAGGAAAATTCCTTCCTGACCCCAAATATGGCGATCAGCTAAACCCTGAGCATATGGGCAACATTCACCAGCCAGATACCCAGATTAGGAACCTTTTTGGTTGTTTTGGTTTGTGGATTCCTCTGTGCTAACCCCAGGTGCTTTTGTTTTGCTTGTAACCTTTAAGCTGAACCCAAAAAAGTTATTTTTGGTGTTTAATCCTTAAAGCTTGAGTTTTCAGATGTTTCTTTTTTAATAAAATTTACCTTTTTTTAAAGAATTCTTTGATTCCAAAGTCCTTAGACAAGGGGTTGGTCTGTGCTCATATTGCTAAGGCAACTAGTTGGTATTTTATTCTCAAGCCTCCCCAGGAAAGGGGGTGAAGAGGCTTGGAGGGATATTTGGTGGGGGGGATAGGGATTCCAAGTGACCCTTCCCTGAATATTTGTGAAAATCACTTGGTGGTGGCAGCAATATCTGTCCAAGGCAGAAGACTGTGCCTTGGAAGAGTTTTAACCTACGCTGGTAGGAGATAAGCTTAGGGGGTCTTTCATGCGGGTCCCCACATCTGTACCCCAGAGTTCAGATTTGGGGGGGTATACCCTGACAAGGTCTATCCCTGCTATTTGTTGGTGGGGGTAGATCAAGAGCTTCTTGTGACAGTGCTAGTGCTTAGGAAGGACTTGGAGAGAAGGTTAAAATACCCACAAGCCAGGCTCTCTGCTGCCAAAAATCGATGTTGCTTCAGTCACTTCAGTGGAGATTGTCTCTTTGCTCATTGAAACCAGCTAAGGATCTGGCCCCCGGTAGGGATCCAACTCCCTGTGCTTCTAGCTGTCAGGGGGAGGAAGAAACCTGCCTGCTGCATGTCTTTACACCTTCCTCCAAAGCATCTGGCACACAGGACACTATTGGACATGGGGCATTGGGCTGGAAGGACCATAGCCCCCATGGCAGAGCCAAGGCTCTGTGGAGTTGCTGGGACGTGACTCCAGTAGAACTGGGCATAGTGTCTGAGACCCAGCACTCGGGCTCCAAACCACACACTCTCCTCTCTCCTCTCTGGAGAGCCAGGTAGTGATGGAATCTGACGCTCAGGCCCCAATGTGCGGGTGCCTGTGTGCATAACAGGTGGGTGAGGGCACTTTTGTCATCGGATTCACGCTGGCAACACCGACCTGGGGACAGAGCAATAGCCATGTCCTACCCCAGTGATACACCCTGGCTCAGTGTCTTGAGGGCACCGGTGCCTCCAGTGCAAACACCCATGATGATCACGTTGTGAGAGGGCATGGAGGGTCCCATGGGGCTCTGGACCCCAAGTTGGGAATGCACACAGCTCTGTGGGAATAGCCACACTCTGACATGCAGCAGTGACTCCAGGTTGGCTTGCTGCAGCATGCTCAGCCTGGGACTGTCCCTGGGGCACTTGAGGAAGCTGCAGCTGGGGTAGAGCATGAGGTGGATAGCGCCTGTCCTCCCACATTGGCCCTGGCTTCTGATTCTCTTCTGGGGGCAGCCCAGTTATCTTTGATCCCTAAGGTCCTATCACTGAGATCACAGCTACCAGAGGGCTATGCTCTTCCTGGGAGCTCTCTCGCTAGCAGAGATCAGCTTGGGGGCTGGACGTCAGCCCTCAAATCCTGCCTAGGGCTCCTGGGTGGAACTTTCCCTGCTGGTCAGACACTGACCACATGTGTGATCTGGATGGGCTCTGTTCGGGAGTGAATAGTCTGCACACATCCCTTGGGGACCAAGAATAATCTGGTTTTATTGTCTTATGTCCCGTCCCCGGTACCTCCTGCCCTCTGGTCCTTAGGGGAGCCCCCTTTGTTGCTGATGGTCATTCCCATCCAGCTCCCACACCCCCATCCCAGCAGCCAGATGCAGAGAGCAGGACACATTCCCCCCCAGAGGACCTCTTCTGCCAGGAGCCTAATTGGGGGGCAATACATGTACAGTAAACCCCTAGCTTTGTGCCCAGATGGCCTCAGATGGCCTCAGAATCCCATAGCAGGTGGTCTTAGAGATCAGGGTCCGGCTGCAGATTCAGGACTGGGGCAATCCAAATGCCCTGCACTTTAGTGTGCATTGGAATCTGAACCCTGACCTAGATGCAAACTTTGCTGCTGATTCCTCTGGTGCATGCAGCTGAGAACAGTGGTACATGAATGTGTGTACACACATGCACACACACACTAGCAAGTTCATTCCCAGTCTGCCTCCAGTTCACTGCCCATAGGAGAAGCAGCTGGGGTGGCTCTGACATGAAGACTGACCTGGCCTGCCAGGGCGCCTCCCTCGTTCATTGCGGCTCTCACGGGGATGCCTGCATTGCTTCTGGTTGAGTCAGCTAAGTGACATCACTGGGCCAAAAGATCTCAGTGCCTGGCTTTGATCCTAGACAGTGAGCTGCTGGGCACGGCCAGCATGTGGGGCCAGGCCTCTGAGCAGCTCTGCCATGGTCTCTGATCACCGCTAAATGGGAAGCAGTTTGAGTGAAGGCTTTCCAGTTGGGTCACTGATGCCACATGGCAGGGGAGCTCTGGAGGAGCAGAGAGTAACGCATGCCAGCACCATACACCTGCAGCTCTTACGGCATGCTTCAAAAGCTTCCTGCATCAGCCTGGCACAGCACCCCCACAAAGTGGGCACACAGCACTATCTCTGGCTTATAGACAGGGAAAGTAGGACACCAAGAGAAGTCATCTGCTTCATGGCTGGTACCCTGCTTCTCTAACTGCTAGATACACTCCCTCCCTGCCTTGTATTGTAAACCCCCCCGCAGCTGGGTCTGAGCTGCATGCCCCAGGCTTGCACTTCCCAGCTTCAGCTACACATGGGAGAAGTGGATTCACTCCCACCCCGTCTAGTCCCCACATACGCGCGTGAGAATCAAGCTGCACTGCCTGGGCATTGGTGAAAAGTGAATTTCAGAGTCACACACATGTGATCGCTCAGAGAAACCCTGGTGCAATGCCCATGCCCCAGAAGCAGCAGCACACTCATCCAATCAGAGACCAGCACCCATTCCCCATGGTTTCTGAGATGGCCGGGGGAGAGGTCTGTATTACACCAGTATATGTTTGATGGTTATTCTGTTATTGGCTCTGTGGTTACAAGGAATTAATACCAATAGAAGGGAGACAGTACCATTCACCAAAGTACATGCAGGGGTCAATTTCTTTGAGGCCTCACTTCCCCCAGGCTGGGATCAGCAGCTCTGGCTGGGAATTGCTCCAGTGGCTGAAGAAGCCACGCTGGGAAGCTGCAGGGAAGACAGACAATCTAGCAGCTTTGTGTTGCTTTATGATCCTATTTTGCTTTTTTGTGCACTGTGTCCTACCCGTGAGGTTGTCTAATACTGTGTCTGAAAAGGCTGCTTTGGGTAGCTGAGGGAAATTTTGCTGAGCAGCCTGCTCCAGCCAGGCCTGCTGAGGCCGTGGTTAGTGCACAGGGGTCTGTGCTCCTGGACCTGGTCTGAGAGGGGAGGAATCGGGGAGTGAGGGTTCCAGCTTTGAGAGGGGATGTACTTGGACAGACAGCAGGAGCCAAAGGTGCAGCTAGCTGTGGACTGTCACTGCTTCTCTGCTCAAGCACAGCACAGCTCGCTCGCCAAACAGGCACACCCTGGGGTACAAAATTCCAGCAGATCTTTCCTGACTAGATTGGGGAATTGGTAGCAAATTATTTTCTTAGATCTCCATGTTAGCTATGAGCAAATACAAGAATATTCTCAGTAAACGTACCTCAAACCAGGGCCAATCTCTGTTCAAGCCTTAACAGCTAAATAACGTGGTGATGGGCACTGAACAGACAGACAAATGGAGGGACATGCAGGGCAATGGGTGGACAGACATATATGGCAGTGGGCAGATAGACAGACAGACAGACTCAGGGACAAATTGCCATGCACTGGCAGCAATGCAGTGCCCTGGGTCAGAGGAATCCCCACTGGCTACAGGGTACTGTGCGTGTCTCCGATGTGCAATGATTGCTCAGTTGCTCTCCCTGACAAGTCACGTGTCTCTGTGTAGGCCAGGACCCATATCCCACAGAATTCGACAGCACAATCCACGTTGGCCTCAACCTGAGGAGGCTCTTACCCTAAGCACCTTCCCAAGAGTCCCTGTGAGTGGCTCCCTGTTCTCCCTGCCACTATGATGTCATTGCTCTCCGCCCATGATGTAGGATGTAGCTATGGCAACATAGCCCTCCCTAGCTTTTTCCTGGGTTCTTCTCTCACCCAGCGCCTGGGGCTGGCTCTTGGGAGTGCAGGTAGGATTCAGAGGAAGAGCGTGTGGCAAGCCCTGCTGAAATGAGCCAGCGGAAGAAGCCTAAGAGTCACGGTTCTGCCAGCCATGGGTCTAGCGCCAGGGACCTCACCTCAGAGAAATACAAGGACTACTGTGCTGTGGTAATAGATACTGGTACTGGCTACACCAAGAGTGGGCTGGCCGGGGACGAGAAACCACGGTCCATCCTTCCAAGCTGCGTAGGGGTTCCCAAGATCAGGACCAAGAACAGCCCCCTTTATTATATTGGGGAAAGCATCCCGTGCAGGAGCTCGGAGGTGATCACGAACATGGTGATGACCCATGGTGTGGTGACGGACTGGGATGCCCTGGAGATGCTATGGCACCACATTTTCTACACAGAGCTCAGTGTGTGCCCCGAGGAGCTGGCCGTGCTGGTCACAGATGCCCCCCTCTCCCCAACCACCAACCGGGAGAAGATGGCTGAGTTGCTGTTTGAGAGCTTTGAGGTGCCGGCGATGCTTATGGCCTACCAGTCCCTGCTCTCGGTATATTCCTACGGGCGCACCAATGGGCTAGTGATTGGCTCCGGCTACGGGACCTCATACACCGCCCCTGTCCATGATGGCTACATCCTGCCCCATGCCACCTACCGTCTGGACATAGCAGGCAGTGGGCTGACACGTTACCTAGCCAAGCTGATGGGGGAGTGCGGGAACCCCTTCCAGGAGGAGGAGCTGGAGCTGGTGTGCAAGATCAAGGAGCAGTGCTGCTACATCCCCGAGGACTTCCAGGCTGAGCTGAATGGGGATGAAAAGAAATATCTCATGGACTTCACCCTTCCCGACAAGCAGGTCATCTCCATCGGCAGCGAGCGCTTCCGCTGCCCTGAGATGCTTTTTACCCCCTCCGTCTTGGGCTTCCCTGAGGTAGGCATTCACATCCATGCCATGAACAGCATCAGGAAGTGCAAGCCGGAGCGCCAGGAAGAGCTGCTGGCCAACATGCTGCTGGCTGGGGGAACCACCATGCTCCGCGGCTTCTCCGAGAGGATCAAGAAGGAGCTGCTCAGGATGGAGATCGTGGGCAAGGGGCAAGTGGGCATCCTGGCTTCCCCCCACCGCAGCTATTCAGCGTGGCTGGGCGGCTCCATCATGGCATCACTCAACGCCTTCCAGAATGTCTGGATCAGCCGCCTGGCCTACAATGAGAAAGGACCCTTCATAGTCCACCGGCACTGCTTCTGAGCAAGCAAGCTGGGCGGGCACAGGGCGCGAAAGGCATGGGTACAGGAAAGCCCCCTATAAACGCTGCTTACGGGACAACAGGCATGGAGCTGGCTTCCTCGCTAGATGCTGCCTGCCAGCCTTGCAGAGGGGAAACCCACTGGGGCTACCAATGCTGAGCGACAGAAATCATGGGGTCTACACCATGGGCAGACCAAGATGGGCATGTGCACCAGATCTGAGCTCCATGGGCACTGAACAGGTGCATCCATTGGTGGGGAGGTTCCCAGAGTGTGCCCCCATGGTCTCTGCCTATCATTCCCTATACCCACCAGCCCCCCCTCCACCCCGGAAAACACTGCACATCGTACTCTATACGTCCCAGATATCCTCCCAGAACACAATGCCCATAGTACCCTATGCTCCCAGCTCCCTCTCCCCATCCACCCTAGAACAAAGTGACCATCATGCCCTATCCCTCCCCCCTCCGGCTCCCACCTCCCCCCTGCAACACATTGCCCATCGTGCCCTTTCCCCCACCTCCCCGGAACACAATAGCCATCGTCCCTTTTCCCCCCTGGCTCCTCCCACTCCCCTGGAACACACTGCCCATCGTGTCTTATACCCCCCAGGCACCCTGCCCCCTGGAAAACACTACCCATCATGCCCCATTCTCCCCAGATACCCCTTACCCCTGGAACACACTGCCCATCATGCCCTATACCCCCAGCTCCCCTTCCCCCCCAGGAACACACTGCCCATCTTCCCCTATACCCCCCAGCTTCATCTTGCCCCCCGGAACACACAGCCTGTCCTGCTCTATATCCCCCAGTTACCCCTCCACCCGGAACACATTGCCTATCGTGCACTATACCTCCTGGCTAACCTGCCACCAAACACACTGCCCATTGTGCCCTATACCCCCTGGGTCACCTTACCCTCTGGAACACACTGTCCATTGTGCCCTATACCCCTTGCTTCCCGTCCCCAAAGGAACACGCTGCCCATCATGCCCTATACCCTCCAACTCCCCTTTACCCCCTGGAACACACTACACATAATGCCCCATACCTCCTGCACCCCGCTACCCCCCTGAACACACTGCCCATCATGCCCTATACCCGCTACTCCCCCATCAACCCTGGAACAAAGTGACCATCGTGCCCTATACCGCATTGTACCCTATACTACCTGCTTCCCCTCCCCCCCACAACACACTACCCATCATGCCCTATCCCCAACGGCTCCCCACACTCGCCCCCTCCCCCCCAGGAACACACTGCCCTTTGTGCCCAATGCCCCCCTGCTTCCCCTCCCACCCGGAACACACTGTTCACACTGCCCTATACCCCCAGCTCCCCCTGCCCCCCGGAAAACACTGACTATCATGTCCTATTCCCCCTTCTCCCCGGAACACACTATCCATCATGCCCAATACTCCCCAGATACCCCTTAGCCCCTGGAACACACTGCCCATCATGCCCTATACTGCCTACTCTCCCTCCCCCAGGAACACACTGCCCATCTTTTCCTATACCCCTCCAGCTCCGCCCTGTCCCCCAGAACACACAGCCTGTCCTGCTCGATATCACCCAGATACCCCTTAGCCCCTGGAACACACTGTCCATCGTACCCTATACTCCTGGCTCCCACTCGCCCCCGAAACACACTGCCCATCATACCCTATACCCCCAGCTCCCACTCTCCCCCAAAACACACTACCCATTGTACACTATATCTCCTGCTCCACCTCCCCCCTGGAACACAGTGTCCATCGTGCCCTATACTCCCCAGATCCCCCTTACCCCCAGAGCACACTGCCCATTTTGCCCTATACCTCCTTGTCACGGAGTGTGGAGGTGTCAGGGCCCTGCACCCTCCTCCCACTTCCTGCAATTCACCATGACTCTCAGCCAGCCAGAACAACAAAAGGTTTATTAGATGACAGGAACACAGTCTAAAACAGAGCTTGTGGGTACAGAAAATAGGACCCTTCAGTCAGGTCCTTCTTAAGGGATGCAGAGCCCAGACCCAGATTCTGGGCCTCCGCCCATCTCCCCAGCCAGCTACAAAACTGAAACCCCTTCCTGCTGCCTCAGCCAACCACATCCCTGGCCCCTCCTCCAGCCTTTGTCCAGTTTCCAGGAAAGAAGGTGTCACCTGGCCCCAACCCCCTCCTGGGCTCAGGTTACGAAGGGCTGCCGCAATCGTTTAAGTGCTGGCCATCAAGTATCATCCTTCAGTGAAGTCACACCCTTATTTCCCATCACCATCTAATATACATGCAGTACCCCAGGGAAACAGAGGCATGCCCCTTGTTAGCAGAAGACAGTAAACTAGTAAAACTTCCATGCAATGTTATCAGGTTAATACTCCCTACTTGGTCACATCTCTCCCCCCTTCGTGATTGAACTGAGCAGGATCACTCTAACCAGTTACCTGGGGAAGTTCAGGCTCCCCTCTCTGGGGCAATGCATCAGCTATCACGTTGGCACTCCCCTTCACATGGACCACCTCCATATCATAATCCTGGAGGAGCAGGCTCCACCTCAGGAGCTTGGCATTGCCCCCTTTCATTGGGCGTAGCCAGGTCAGGGGAGAGTGGTCAGTGAACATAGTGAAGTGTCGCCCAAATGGGTATGGCTGTAGTTTCTTAAGGGCCCATATCATAGCCACGCATTCCTTCTCTATGACCATGTATTTTTGTTCCGAGGTAACAACTTCTTGCTCAAGTACATGATGGGATGTCTCTCCCCCTTTTCATCAACCTGCATTAACACTGCACCCAGCCCCATGTCTGAGGTGTCGGTGAACACCATAAAGGGCTTGTCAAAGTCTGAGTTTACCAGAACTGGGTCACTGACCAGAGCCTCCTTCAGCACACAGAGAGCCTTCTGGCTTTCCCTTCTTACATAGCTCAGGTATGGGAGTGGCTATGGAGCTAAAGTGTGGCACAAATCTTCGATAATACCCCACCATCCCAATAAAGGCCTGGACCTGCTTTTTGGTTTGGGGAGCGGGCCAGTCTCTGATTGCCTCCACCTTGGCTGGTTCTGGCTTTAGGCAGCTGCTCCCCATCAGGTGACTCAGGTAACATACTTCAGCCATAGGGTGACCAGATGTCCCGATTTTATAGGGACAGTCTCGATATTTGGGGCTTTGTATTATATAGGCACCTATTACCCCCCACCCCTTGTCCCGATTTTTCGCACTTGCTGACTGGTCACCCTATTTGGCCATCCCCACCTTGCACGTCTCAGCTTTTATGGTAAGCCCAACCTCCTGGAGTCGGTCCAGCACTTGTTTAACCTGGCACACATGGTCCTCCCGGGTCTGGCTAAAGACACAGATGTCATCAATATACGCCACAGCAAAACTCTCCATCCCCCTCAGTAGCTGATCCACCAGACGCTGGAAGGTAGCAGGCGCCCCTTGAGGCTGAAAGGCAGGGCCAGGAACTCATAGAGCCCCAGAGGGGTGATAAAGGCAGATTTCAGCCTGCCATTTGCATCCGGTGGCACTTGCCAGTAGCCCTTTATAAGATCCATAGTGGTAAGGTAGCAAGCTCCTCCCAACTTGTCTAGGAGCTCGTCAGTCCTGGGCATGGGGTAGGCATCAGACACTGTGATGGCATTAACCTTCCGATAGTCTACACGGAACCAGATCAACCCATCCTTTTTGGGGACCAACACCACAGGAGAGGCCCAAGGGCTGGAAGATGGCTGGATCACGCCCAAAGCCAGCATGTCATTGACCTCTCTTTCCAGGTCCTGAGCAGTTTTCCCTGTGACTTGGAAGCGGGAGCATCTTATAGGAGGATGCGATCCTGTCAGAGAGGAGAATTATTTCCAGGGAGGAGCCAGCTCCTGTCTCAGGGAATAGATCTACTGAAGGGTCATCTCCCTGCTCCTCTCAATGCCTACACACGGCCAACACCACATTCCCCATCATCATATAACTTCATCATATTAATGGTACACCTGGTGACAGTGTGTCCGGTTAGACAGTTCCACCACATAGTTTACCTCATTTAGTTGCTTAACAGCCTTGAAAGAGCTTTCCCAGGTGGCTTGTAGTTTGCTTTTTCTCACGGGGGTGATCCCCGGTGGCGTAGGCGTGGGCTCGTGCCATGCGATCATACCAGACCTTCTGATTCCTCTGGGCTCTGGCCAGATTCTCCTTGGCTAAACCCATGAGTTCAGCAAGTCTTTCTCGGAAGGTCAAGACATACTCCATCACTGATTCTCCATCAGGAGTGGCCTTCCCTTCCCATTCATCTCTCATCAGGCCCAGAGGCCCCATTATCCTGCTTCTGTATAGCTGTTCAAAAGGCAAAAATCCAGTAGACTCCTGGGCACTTCCCTGTATATGAACAGCAGGTGAGGTAAATACTTGTCCCAATCCTGCGGATGCTGGTTCATAAATGTTTTCAGCATCATGTTTAGAGTTCTATTGAACCTCTCCACCAGCCCACTGGACTGGGGGTGATATACTGAGGCCCAGATGTGCCAGACCCCACATTTCTCCCACAAACACCGGAGCAGGGCTGACATGAAGTTGGATCCCTGGTCTGTCAAGACTTCCTTGGGGAACCCTACTTGGCTGAAAATGGTCAGCCGTGCATCTGCCACTGTGTCTGTTTTGATAGAAGACAAGGCCACTGCCTCGGGGTAACAGGTAGTGAAATCTACCACCACCAGAATGTATTTCTTCCCCAATCAGATCGTCTTGCTGAGAGGCCCCACTATGCCCACAGCCACCTTCTGAAAAGGCTCCTCTATGATGGGCAAAGGTTTCAACACTGCTTTCCCCTTGTCCTGAGCCTTCCCCACTTCCTGACAGGGGTCACAGGATCTTCAATACTGTTGGACAGTATTAAAGATTCCAGGCCAGTAAACATTCTGTAGCAGCCTCTGCCTGGTATTCCAGATTCCCTGGTGTCCTGAGAAGGGATGTCATGGGCCAGATACAGTAGCTTGAGGCAGTACTTCTGGGGGACCGCCAGCTGCCTCTGGATCCCCCATGACTCCACTTCCCCTCGGGGAGCCCTTTCTCGGTACAGGAATCCTTTCTCCCACAGGAACCTCTCCTGGCAGCCCTTCCCCATGGTCTGTGCCACACTGAGGCCAGCCAAGTCCCTTAGCTTCTGCAAGGAGGGATCTTTTTGAAACTCAGCCTGGAACTCAGCGGCTGGGGAAGGGATGGGGGCCTGCTCCCTCTCACTGGCTGGGTCTGAAGCCGCAGCGCTCTGAGCCTTGTGCCTGGGCACTCCCTCCCCACCAGGGTAGGATCCTGTGCCGCCGGTGAGGTACCCTCCCTGATGTCGCTGACTGTGGCTCACGACTAGGGCATTCTGGGGATTGCTTGGCCAATCCTCTAGGTCACCCCCCATTGACACTTCAGTGGGCAAATGATGGTGCGCCCCCACATCCTTGGGGTCCTCCTTGGCTCATTTCAGATGTACCCTCGCCATAGGCACCTGGAATGGGGTACCGCTCATGCCCATCAGGGTAAGGTAGGTATGGGGCACCACCCAATCTAGGGCCACCACCTCAGGCTGGGCTAGCGTCACCTCAATGCCCGTGTCCCAGTATCCATTGACCTTCCTCCCATCGATCTCCTGGGGAACAAGGCACTTGCTCCACTAACGCACCACCAAACGGTCTTCCCATCATGCCCTATACCCCACAGTCCCCCGTCTCCCCCAGAAAACACTGCCCATTGTGCGCTATATCCCCCACTCCCCTCCCCTCTGGAACACAGCGCCCATCGTGCCCTACACCCCTGGCTGCCCCTCCACCCCGGAAAACACTGCCCATCGTGCCCTATACTCCCCGGCAATCCATCCCCACAGAACACACTGCCCATCTATATCCCCCAGTGTAATGATGCGGCCTCTGGCGGGACAAAACTGAGAGTATCAATTCAGGACAAATTGCTTAGAGTAGGGCAGTTAAAGCCCAATGCTGGTGTCCTTTATTACTTAGGCACACCAAAGCAGCCAAACAGAGAGGACTTTGGTTTTACCCCACTGGCTAACCAAAGTCATACAAGCCCTTAGATACTCCAGTTCCCTTGTATCACCACCTCCTTATGGGGACAAATGGTTATGAAAACCAACATCCAAGTAAAAGAAAAATGGTTCTCCCAATCCCAAAGGACCAAGCCCCAGACCCAGGTCAATATACAAGTCAGATCTTACCCACAAATCACACTGTTGCCAGTCCTTTAGAATCTAAAATCTAAAGGTTTATTCATAAAAAAAAAGAAATATAGATGAGTTAAAACTGGTTAAATGGAATCAATTACATAGAGTAATGGCAAAGTTCTTGGTTCAGGCTCGTAGTAGTGACGGAATAAATGCAGGTTCAGATCAAGTACATCCACAGCTTGGATGGGTCATTTAGGCCTTTGTTCAGAGCTTAAGTTTGCAGCAAAGTTCCTCCAGAGGTAAGAAGTAGGACTGAAGACAAAATGGAGGGGTTTCCATGGCATTTTATATCCTCTGCCATGTGGAAGGAAAGCCCTTTGTTCTTACTGTGGAAAATCACAGCAGCAAGATGGAGTTTGGAGTCACATGGGCAAGTCACATGTCCATGCATAACTCAGTTCTTTACAGGGAGAGTGGCCATTGCTCACATGCTACCTTGAATGTTCCCAGGAAGACCTCTCGTGGATTGGAGACTCCCAAGGTCTGTTGGGAGTCTCCAATCCACATGAGAGGTCTTCCTGGGAACATTCAAGGTAGCATGTGAGCAATGGCCACTCTCCCTGTAAAGAACTGAGTTATGCATGGACATGTGACTTGCCCATGTGACTCCAAACTCCATCTTGCTGCTGTGATTTTCCACAGTAAGAACAAAGGGCTTTCCTTCCACATGGCAGAGGATATAAAAATTCCTTTCTCAAGATGCTGACCAAATGCTTCACTAATGCTACTTAGAATCAAACACGTTGAGATACAAGTACATAGCCAATATTCATAATTTCAACTACAAAATTGATACATACATACAGATAGCATAATCATAACTAGCAGATCATAACCTTTCCATAGACACCTTACTGGACATCCTTTGTACACGATTTCATGCAACTATAGGACCTTGGTTGCAACAATGATCTATACAGTCACAGTTAATGTCAATAATGTCACACCCGGCTCCCCACTTCCCTCCAGACAACACTACCCATCATGCCCTGTACCCACTGCTCCCACTTGTCCCCTGGAACAAACTGCCCATCGTGCCCTATACCCTCCTCCGCTCCTCCCTCTCCCCCAGAACAGACTGCCCATCGTGCCCTATACCCTCCCCTGCTCCTCCCTTCCGCCCGGAACACACTGCCCATCATGTCCTATACCCCTGACTCCCTCTCTCCCCCACCCGAAAACACACTGCCCATCATGGCCTATACCCCCAGCTCTCCCATGCCCTCCAGAACACACTGCCCAACGTGCTCTATACCCCCTGGCTCCCACTCCTCCCCTGGAACTCACTACACATCTTGCCCTGTACCCCCAGCTCCCCCCGCCCCACTGGAACTCACCCACCATCATCCCATTTACCCTCCTCCCGCCAGGGACACACTGCACATCCTGCCCTATACCCCCCAGCTCCCCCTGCCTCAGGGACACACTTCCTATTGTGCCCTATACCCTCAATTCCCGCTACACCCCAAAACATACTGCCCATCGTTCCCTATACCTGCCGGCTCCCCCCACCCTTGCACAACGCACTGCACATAGTGCCCATACCCCCCGGCGCCCCCTCCTCTCCAGAACACACTGCTCATACTGCCCTATATCCCCAGGTCCCCCACCCCCTCAAACAACACTGCCAATCATGTCCTATACCCTCCCCCACACCCGGAACACACTGCGCATCATGCCCTATACCCCCTCACTCTCCCTCCCTCCCGGACAACACTGCCCACATGCCCTATACCCCCTGCTCCCCATCCCCCCAGACCACATTGCCCCTTGTACCCTATTCCCCTCAGCTCAACTCCTGCCCCCTAGAACACACTACCCATCGTCCTCTATACCCTCCTCTGCTGCTCCCTCCCCCCAGAACACACTGCCCCTCATTCCCTGTGCCATCCCCTGTTCCTCCCGCTCCCTGGAACATACTGCCCATTGTGCCCTATACCCCTGGCTTCCTTTTCTCCCCAGCAGAACACAGTGCCCATCATGCCCTATACCCCCATTCCCTCTTCCCACCCAGAACACACGCCCCATCGAGCCCTATATCCCATGGCTTCTCCCTCCCCCATGGAACATCCTTCCCATCTATACCCCTGGTACTCTCCCTCCCAGAACAGACTGCACATCGTGCCCTATACTCCCATCTTTCCCTCACCACTGGAGCATACTGCCCATCGTGCCCTATACCCCTGACTCCCTCTTTCACACCTCTCCCCCCCAGAACACACTGCCAATCCTGCCCTATACCCCCAGGTCTCCCCTTCCCCCCGGAACACACTGCCCATCATGCCCTTTACCCCTGGCTGCCCCTCCCCCCCTGAACACACTGCCCATCATGTGCTATTACCCCCGGCTCCCCGCTCCCCCTTGGAACACATTTCCTATCATGCCCTATACCCTCCGCTCCCCCCTCGCTCTCTGGAACTCACTGCCCATCGTGCCCTATACCCCTAGTTCCCCGTTCCTCCCGGAACAAACTGCCCATTGTGCCCTATACCCCTGGTTCCCCCTTCCTCCCGGAACAAACTGCCCATCGTACCCTATACCCCCAGCTCTCCCCTTTCCTCCCAGAACACACTACTCATCATGCCTTTTTCCCCCCGCTTCCCCTTCCCCTGGAACACACTGCCCATCGTGCCCTATGCCCCTGCTTCCCCCTCCCCCATGAAACACACTGCCCATCATGGCCTATACCCCCCAGATCCCTCTCCCTGCCAGAATACACTGCCCTATACCCCTCGGCTCCACCTCCCCCCCGGAACACACTGCCCATCATGACCTATGCTCCCCGGCTCCCCCTCTCCCCTGGAACACACTTCCCTTTGGGCCCTATACCTCCCACTCCCACTCCCTCCCGGAACACACTGCCCATCGTACCCTTTATCCTCCGGCTCACCCCTCCCCCTCTGAATATGCTGGCCATCCTACTGTATACTCCCCGCTTCCCCTTCCCATACACTTCCCATTGTGCCTTATACCACCCCACCCATCCCCGCCCACTCCCCAGCTTTGCTCAACCCCCCTTCTTCCCGCAGGCTGGGTTACTGGATAACCATAGGCTTCAGAGTAGCAGCCGTGTACTCCTTTTCTTTTTGGATAACCATAGGTGCTCCAGCCTGGTCTCTCCCTCTGCACATGAAGGTCCCTGGGAGTCAGTGGCTCAGTGCTATCCCTGAGGGCTGGAGGCACCTGTCACCCCTCCCCCATCCAGCACGCAGGCTTGGCAAGGGCAGAAGGGCCAATTTTGCTGCCTAAAATGGGAGCTAATTCAGTTTGTTTTTCCCAGTTGCCATGGCAATCACTGCTGCAATTACTGCTGATTGCCTGGTTGTTGCCATGGTTATTTTGAACACCCAGTGATGCCCACATTCCCAGTGGTGAGTCACCTCTGGCTGAACAAGCCCCATCCCCTAGGAGGGGCTTCCTGGCAATCCCCCAGCTGCTGGGCCAGGGCTGGTGACAAGGCCCACACCGCAGAGGTGCCGAAGATCTGTGTGGTCCCATCCTGCCTTGGCAGATGTTGGCACGACTGGACGTGTCCCTGTCCGCTGGGCACACATGGGGGCACATGCTGCTCCCATCCAGCCTGCCCGACCCAGCAGGCAGAGCCACACTGCCCGGAAAGAGGCCTGGCTCAGTGGTCGAGCCCATGGGTTGGCAGCAGGGTGATAGAGGGGGATGGGCCTCTTGGGGAAGCACTCCCCGCTCCACCCCAGGTGAGAGGTTCCACAGCCTCTGGGCACCTCCTGCTGGCTGTTGGAAGGGGGGTGGGCAAATTCTCTGTGAGTGGGGACAGCAGGGGCCCACCAGGGAGTGAGGGCTGGGAGTCTCCTGCTGGGCGCTGCCATGCTGCTGATGGGGGGACAAAGGGGAAAGTCGAGGGCTGCAGCTACAAGATGTCAGGTTAGAGGGGTCCTAGCAGCTCAGAGCGGGGGAGATGCACTCCCACATTCCCACCTCATTGGGGCATAGTTCCCCTCATGATCCTTGAGACCCCTCCCACACCACTCCTTCCACCCCCTCCCCACTCACTCTCTGCTCCCCAATCCCACTGGCAGTTACTTGTCTGTACAGCTCCAAGCACACAGGGGCCTGATTCCTGACTGGGGACTTGGGATTACCATACCAATGGTGAATAATCCATGCCCCTTAGAAAGTGCCTGTGAGTGTGAGCGGAACTCCGGGGGCAAGAATGACCCAACATCTCCTCAAGAGCCGCCAGTGATTCCATCTCCCTGCTGTCCTGCCAGCCTGGCACTTGGAGGTGGGGGTTGCCCCTGCAATCCTGTTTCAGCTCAGCATGGTCTATGGGAGTGCAGCCTCCAGCTGTCTCCAGTCTTCCCCCCTCCCCATTCTCACCACGGCCCCCTTGGGTGTGGGGTCCTTCTAGATTCAATGCTCTCGCTGGCCTGTGAGACACCCAGCACCACAGGGACAGTGTCAGGATGCTCGGCTACACATCTGCCATCACAATGCAGGCTGAAATAAGGCAAGGGGTGGAGAGCGAGTGGCTCAGGCTCTATCCAGGGTAGATGGAGGGGGTGGGGATGTGCAAAGGAGGTTGGCAATGCACTGGCCTTTAGCGGAGAGCATCCAAGTGCTGGCTGCTGCTCACATGCACACACCACCCCTGGGAACTGCACCTTCTACCTCCAGGGGCTGGCCTGCAGACTAAGCCCCTCACCCCTAGACAAGGAGCTAGCCACATCTTCATTCCCTCCAGGTTAGTCCATCACAGCGCACAGGCCCAGGAGTTGAAGGCAAAGAGCACTGCACGCAACAGCTCCTGTAACACTCCCTTAGCACCCTGTGGCCTCCTTGCCACTTCTAGATGCCTCTCCTGCCAGAGGCGGCGAGATATATGGGCCCTTGGTGCCTGGGCTCCACCAATGTTTGGGGCCGGGTCTCTCCCCTGGCCCTGCCTGCCATCCCCACATGCCTCCCCAGAGTGTTCCCCAGGCCCCACTTGCTCCCCCATGCACCTCCCACGGACCCTGGAGTGTCCCTCCCTCTCCCCTGCAGCTCCATGCTGCCTCCACTCTGCTGGCTCTCTGGTCTCATAGAATCATAGATATTAAGGTCAGAAGGGACCATTATGATCATCTAGTCTGACTTCCTGCACAATGCAGGCCACAGAATCTCACCCACCCACTCCTGCGATAAACCTCTCCCATATGTCTGAACTATTGAAGTCCTCAAATCATGGTTTAAAGACTTCAAGGTGCAGAGAATCCTCCAGCAAGTGACCTGTGCCCCATGCTACAGAGAAAGGCGAAAACCCCCCAGTGCCTCTTCCAATCTGCCCTGGAGGAAAATTCCTTCCCGACCCGAAATATGGCGATCAGCTGAACCCTGAGCATGTGAGCAAGATTCACCAGCCAGATACCCAGGAAAGAATTCTCTGTAGTAACTCAGATCCCACCCCATCTAACATCCCATCACAAGCCATTGGGCCTGTCAAGGTTTCTTCCCCACTCTGAACTCTAGGGTACAGATGAGGGGACCTGCATGAAAAACCCCCTAAGATTATTTTTACCAGTTTAGGTTAAAACTTCCGCAACGTACCAGCTATTTTAACTTTTGTCCCTGGACTTTATTGCTACCACCACCAAGCATCTAACAAAATATAACCGGGAAAGAGCCTGCTTGGAAACATCTTTTCCCCCAAAATCGCCCCCAAGCCCTACACCCCCTTTCCTGGAGAAGGCTTGATAAAAATCCTCACCAATTTCCATAGGTGAACACAGATCCAAACCCTTGGATCTTAAGAACAATGAAAAAGCAATCAGGTTCTTAAAAGAAGAATTTTAATTGAAGAAAAAGTAAAAGAATCACCTCTGTAAAATCAGGATGGTAAATACCTTACAGGTAATCAGATTCAAAACATATAGAATCCCTCTAGACAAAACCTTAAGTTACAAAAAGACACAAAAACAGGAATATACATTCCATTCAGCACAACTTATTTTATCAGCCATTTAAATAAAACAGAAACTAATGCATATCTAACTAGATTGCTTATTAACCCTTTACAAGAGTTCTGACCTGCATTCCTGCTCTGGTCCCGGCAAAGGCAATACACAGACAGAGAGAACCTTTGTTTCCTCCCCCCCCACCCTGGCCAGCTTTGAAAGTATCTTGTCTCCTCATTGGTCATTTTTGTCAGGTGCCAGCGAGGTTATCTTTAGCTTCTTAACCCTTTACAGGTAAAAGAGTTTTTTCCTCTGGCCAGGAGGGATTTAAAGGTGGTTAGCTTTCCCTTTATATTTATGACAGGGCCTATTTACCATGAATAGTTAAAAATCAATTAATTGCCAAAATTATGTTATCCCATCATACCATCTCCTCCATAAACTTATTGAGTTTAATCTTGAAGCCAGATAGGCCTTTTGCCCCCACTGCTCCCCTTGGAAGGCTGTTCCAGAACTTCAGTCCTCTGAGGGTTAGAAATCTTCATCTAATTTCAAGTCTAAACTTCCCGATGGCCAGTTTATATCCATTTGTTCCTGTCTCCACATTGGTACTGAGCTTAAATAATTCCTCTCCCTCTCCGGTATTTATCCATCTGATATATTTATAGAGAGTAATCATATCTCCCCTCAACCTTCTTTTGGTTAGGCTAAACAAGCCAAGCTCCTTGAGTCTCCTTTCATAAGACAGGTTTTCCATTCCTCGGATCATCCTAGTAGCCCTTCTCTGTACCTGTTCCAGTTTGAATTCTTCCTTTTTAAACATGGGAGACCAGAACTGCACACAGTATTCCAGATGAGGTCTCACCAATGCCTTGTATAATGGTACTAACACCTCCTTATCTCTACTGGAAATATCTTGCCTGATGCATCCCAAGACCCCATTAGATTTTTTCATGGCCATATCACATTGGAGGCTCACAGTCATCCTGTGGTCAACCAATACTCCAAGGTCCTTCTCCGCCTCCATTACTTCTAATTGATGCGTCCCCAGTTTATAACTAAAATTCTTGTTATTAATGTTGCTGGCACAAAAGCCCGAGGCATGCAACAGTTGGATTCATTGCCCAGTGTGCGTCGCCCAATAATCACAACGGGGTGGAGAAGTACAAAAGTTTATTTGAAGCTTCAAGCGGTACAAGGAGACAACAATCTCAAATCCTGCACACCAGTGCAAGCAGTCACACATATTTTATATATTCATTCTTTAGCATACTTATCCAATATCAAGCTGCCCTGAGTATCCATATAGCCAATCCGGTATACCAGCCAGTTCCCCCTTCTTCCTCTTATCATCTATTCCCCCATATATGGAGTTGTTTGTTCAGCATTATCTAACATTCCTGTCCTGCTTGACTTAATCTTGCTCCAGCCAGTCTGCGCCTGCAATACACTGTTGCAAACTTCTCAGTGTGACCTCTGTGAGTATCTCTGGGCAGAAAAGGGAAGGGGGAACCATCTGGACCTAGAGCGAGGGGGCTTCATCGACACTCATGAATCATAGAATCATAGAATCATAGAATATCAGGGTTGGAAGGGACCCCAGAAGGTCATCTAGTCCAACCCCCTGCTCAAAGCAGGACCAAGTCCCAGTTAAATCATCCTAGCCAGGGCTTTGTCAAGCCTGACCTTAAAAACCTCTAAGGAAGGAGATTCTACCATCTCCCTAGGTAACGCATTCCAGTGTTTCACCACCCTCTTAGTGAAAAAGTTTTTCCTAATATCCAATCTAAACCTCCCCCATTGCAACTTGAGACCATTACTCCTCGTTCTGTCATCTGCTACCATTGAGAACAGTCTAGAGCCATCCTCTTTGAAACCCCCTTTCAGGTAGTTGAAAGCAGCTATCAAATCCCCCCTCATTCTTCTCTTCTGCAGACTAAACAATCCCAGCTCCCTCAGCCTCTCCTCATAAGTCATGTGCTCTAGACCCCTAATCATTTTTGTTGCCCTTCGCTGTACTCTTTCCAATTTATCCACATCCTTCTTGTAGTGTGGGGCCCAAAACTGGACACAGTACTCCAGATGAGGCCTCACCAGTGTCGAATAGAGGGGAACGATCACGTCCCTCGATCTGCTCGCTATGCCCCTACTTATACATCCCAAAATGCCATTGGCCTTCTTGGCAACAAGGGCACACTGCTGACTCATATCCAGCTTCTCGTCCACTGTCACCCCTAGGTCCTTTTCCGCAGAACTGCTGCCGAGCCATTCGGTCCCTAGTCTGTAGCGGTGCATTGGATTCTTCCATCCTAAGTGCAGGACCCTGCACTTATCCTTATTGAACCTCATTAGATTTCTTTTGGCCCAATCTTCCAATTTGTCTAGGTCCTTCTGTATCCTATCCCTCCCCTCCAGCGTATCTACCACTCCTCCCAGTTTAGTATCATCCGCAAATTTGCTGAGAGTGCAATCCACACCATCCTCCAGATCATTTATGAAGATATTGAACAAAACGGGCCCCAGGACCGACCCCTGGGGCACTCCACTTGACACCGGCTGCCAACTAGACATGGAGCCATTGATCACTACCCGTTGAGCCCGACAATCTAGCCAGCTTTCTACCCACCTTATAGTGCATTCATCCAGCCCATACTTCCTTAACTTGCTGACAAGAATGCTGTGGGAGACCGTGTCAAAAGCTTTGCTAAAGTCAAGAAACAATACATCCACTGCTTTCCCTTCATCCACAGAACCAGTAATCTCATCATAAAAGGCGATTAGATTAGTCAGGCATGACCTTCCCTTGGTGAATCCATGCTGACTGTTCCTGATCACTTTCCTCTCCTCTAAGTGCTTCAGGATTGATTCTTTGAGGACCTGCTCCATGATTTTTCCAGGGACTGAGGTGAGGCTGACCGGCCTGTAGTTCCCAGGATCCTCCTTCTTCCCTTTTTTAAAGATGGGCACTACATTAGCCTTTTTCCAGTCATCCGGGACTTCCCCCGTTCGCCACGAGTTTTCAAAGATAATGGCCAAGGGCTCTGCAATCACAGCCGCCAATTCCCTCAGCACTCTCGGATGCAATTCGTCCGGCCCCATGGACTTGTGCACGTCCAGCTTTTCTAAATAGTCCCTAACCACCTCTATCTCTACAGAGGGCTGGCCATCTCTTCCCCATTTTGTGATGCCCAGCACAGCAGTCTGGGAGCTGACCTTGTTAGTGAAAACAGAGGCAAAAAAAGCATTGAGTACATTAGCTTTTTCCACATCCTCTGTCACTAGCTTGCCTCCCTCATTCAGTAAGGGGCCCACACTTTCCTTGGCTTTCTTCTTGTTGCCAACATACCTGAAGAAACCCTTCTTGTTACTCTTGACATCTCTTGCTAGCTGCAGCTCCAGGTGCGATTTGGCCCTCCTGATATCTTTCCTACATGCCCGAGCAATATTTTTATACTCTTCCCTGGTCATATGTCCAACCTTCCACTTCTTGTAAGCTTCTTTTTTATGTTTCATGGTCTTCCATCCCCTTGAGTTACCTCGTGGCCATGCCCGGTGTCCCCAACAACTCCCTCCTTTGAGAATACTCAACAGCCTTGTCTCTGAGTTTTCTCACTTGGGCTCTTATCTTTTTATAAGGGGACTTTGCATAAGCACTTTGTGGTAGCCCTGAAGGGAATGCATTGCCATGTTTTTTACAAGGGCTCTGACACATGATATTGCACAACATAACACCATCAGTACGATTAAGACAGGAAGAAAACTTTTCTACAACAGACTAAATAAACCACCAAGACAAACCCCAGCCTGAAAACAAGGTTTGCAACCAATCACTCTCGGGGGCAGTGTAGGCAGCCTGTGCTCCGGCTTGGGCATGGGCCTCAGCCTGTACTACCTTATCATAAATCTCATAACTGCTGTCATTTACATATACACAACATCGGGACCCAACAAGGGCACAAACACTCCCTTGGGATGCCAAAAGGTAGTCCAAGGCCAGCCTGTTTTGGAGGGAATACGTTCTGAGCTGCTGTATCTCCTTATTTAATGTTACTACTGCTGACCCTAGATCACAAATCGAGTCCTCTAATTCTAAGGCTACTTTTTCAAGCACCATTTGAAGCCTTACAATATAGCGGCCTATGCATGCTATGGCTGGCCTGGTAATCAGTGGCACAATTCCCAGTATGGAGCACCCTGTAAGCTTTTCAGTTGTGAGGGGATTCTTAGCATTGCCCTCCAAGGCCGCATTGAGTCACCGCAGGGTCTCTTCTCGTGACTCAACAGAGGTATCTCGGGTATTCCTAATCTTTCCTTTGGGCAGTGTGATGGTTATTGAAAGATAAGGAACTCCATAAGCTATGTAACAGCTACCTGTCCAATTGGCTGGCTATACCTTGTAAGCCTTTCGGCCACATACAAAATAGTGACCCTGTAGGGCCCAGTAAGGACTGTTTCTTAGAGGGATTCCTGGGATATTTAAGGCCACTTTTCCAAACAATTCATATGCTCCCAGGGGGGTTTCCCATCCTCCCGATTGAGTACAAGGGGGGGTATTCCTAATTGTGCTGTTCAAATTGCTCTCACCATAAGGACTGCTGCAAACCCACCATTGGCCTGCTATAGTGGAAATATTAACTGAACGGCAATTTATATTTCCTGACCCTCCTTTTGTGGAAGAATCATTCATAAGAGTTTCCCCAAAAGGGGAGGAACCATTACATCCACACTGTTGACCTCCCCTCTCAGTTTTTATCCAATGTCCATCGGCCCACTGTGTAATAACACAGGAGCTCCTTCCCACAGGATGCCTATAGTGATCAGATTGGTTTTGGGTAAAACAAAACACTCCCTCAGTGAGCACTGCAACTGAATACTCCTGATCCTGGTAGGTAGCTTGCTGCAAAGAGATCTTATCCCAGAACGGTGAGTCAGTTCGATTTCTACTTTCCTGCACTTTGGTGGCGGCTAATTCTGCTAGGGTTAAGGGCAGCATGACAAGGGGCACTCCTGTTCTGGGGGAAAGTGGAGTGGAGCACACACCCAGCAATCAGTTTGGTTTGTTAAAGTAGCAACATGGTGCGCAAGTAAAACAAAGGATTTATGTTCCCAATATGCACAGTTTAGAAATAACAGCATAGAAAATAACAGGGTTACACGATTAATTATTACCGGGGTCCTCCCGGTCCAGGGTTTCCAGTTTTTGAGTGGGCCCATTTTGGCGCTAAGGTGCCCACTGTTTGTGTCTCTTAAACAGTAACTTTAGCCCGAGATTGTCACTAGATGAGGAGTCAACGCGGTGGATGGTCCACTGCTCTGCTGATGAAGGGGTGGGTACTGCCTTCAGATGCAAGTGATGGATCCAGTTCTTGTGTCCCTCGACTTTTGCCGCCGTATGGGAGATCAGCAGGACGATGTAGGGTCCTCTCCACTTTTCCTGGAGAGGCTCGTCTTTCCAGGTGCGAACAAGCACAGAGTCGCCGGGCTGTAAGGAGTGGACGGGAGAGTCCAAGGGAAGAGGCTGGGAGTCTTTAGTATACCTGTGAAGAGATAAGAGAACAGCAGACAGGGAACACATATACTGAGACAAAAAACCATTACCCAGCTCCCACTCCCCTGGCAGAACCGGTGTGCCATTCATAGGCCATAGCCTCCCAAACATAATTTCAAAGGGACTAAGCCCTAATCTACCCTTTGGGAGAGCGCGGATGTGGAGCAGGATGAGGGGTAAGGCATCAGGCCATCGCAGGGAGGCTTCTTGGCAGACTTTTGAAAGATGTCGTTTAAGGGTCTGATTGGTACGCTCTACTACGCCGCTGGCTTGTGGTCTCCAGGGCGTATGGAGTTTCCAGGGGATCTGCAAGGCATTCGAGATGCTTTGGATGATCTTTGATGTGAAGTGTGTCCCGTTGTCAGATTCCGTCCACTGGGGAAGTCCGAAGTGAGGAATGACCTCCTTAACAAACTTAAGGGCCACCGTCCTGGCAGTGCAATTGCGGCATGGGAAGGCTTCTGGCCATCCGCTGAATCGATCCACTAAGACAAGGAGATATTTGTACCCTTGGGTCCGAGGAAACTCAGTAAAATCTATTTGCCACACCCGTCCGGGGCCCAGAGTGGGTTCCAGAGCAGCGGGTGTCCCTGGATGTCCTGGTCGGGGGTTATTCTTTTGGCAGACTAAGCAGTCCGCCTGTACCTGGGTAACCAGGGGTTGGAGTCCAGAAGTTACAAAGTATTTTCCCATCAGTTGGATAAGTGCTTCCCTGCCAGCATGAGTGGTTTGATGTAATTTCTGTAACACTGGCTGGATTAGGCCCTTCGGTAGAAGGACCTTCCCTTCCAGGGAATGGAGCCATCCCTCCTTTTCCTGGAGACCAAGTTTGTCGGTTAACTGTCTCTCCTCTCCAGAGTACTGGGGGGTTGGAAGCTCCCCCACGTATGGGATAAGGGCATGCATATGGGCATTCTCAGTCTGAGGGGATATCAGAGTGGCAGCATGCTTAGCCTCTCTATCTGCCCGGGTGCTACCCCTGGCCACATCTTGATCTTCCCTTTGATGGGCTTTACAGTGTACCACCGCCACTTCCGAGGGGAGTTGTATGGCTTCTAGGAGCCGGAGGATTTGGGGCCCGTACTTGACTGGGGAGCCTTGAGCTGTCAGCATTCCCCTTTGCTTTCATAAGCCAGCATGAGCATGTAGCACTCCAAAGGCATATTTTGAATAGGTAAAAACATTGACCCTCTTTCCTTTTGACAGTTCAAGCACACGGGTGAGGGCGACTAGTTCAGCCAGCTGGGCAGAGGTCCCAGTAGGCAAACCCTTGGCTTCCACAGTGTCATGGAGGGTTACAACAGCATAGCCCGCCCTCCTTTGCCCATTTATCACAGTGCTGCTACCATCAGTATACCACTCATGATCTGATTTAGGAGAGGTATATCTTTTAAGTCCGGCTAGAATATTGAGCATCTATGATCTCTAAACAGTTATGTTCCTGTTCCTCAGTCTCCGGTAAGAGGGTGGCGGGGTTAAGGGAGGGGCAAGACTGTAAGGTGACTTCAGAGTTCTCTAGAAGTTTAGCTTGGTACTTAGCCATCCGAGCCTGGGTGAGCCAAAGACCTCCCTTTGCATCCAATAAGGCTCGGAACATATGAGGGGTATATATCTGTATTGTCCCTCCCAAAGTTAGTTTCTCAGTTTCAGCCAGCGTCAGGGCTGTGGCTGCAACTGCCCGCAGGCACGCTGGCCATCCCTTTGCCACTTGGTCCAGCTGCTTAGAGAAATAGGCCACGGGACGTTTCCATGCTCCCAACAACTGTGTGAGCACTCTTAGGGTCACCCCCTTCCGTTCATGTACATACAACTGAAACGGCTTAGTGAGATCCGGGAGGCCCAGAGCCGGAGCTTCCATCAGCTTCCTTTTCAAGATTTTAAATGCCCTGTCGGCCTCTGGGGTCCAATAGAAGGGGTCATGATCTGCTCCTTTAACACAATCATACAGGGGTCTAGCCCACAGTCCAAATTCCGGGATCCATATCCAACAGAACCCCGCCATGCCCAGGAAGGCTCTGAGGCATTTACAATTAATGGGAACGGGAACCTGGCAGACAGCCTCCTTCCTCTCATTGGAAAGCTGACGCTCCCCCTGCCTTATGTGGAACCCCAGGAATTGTACCATTGGGAGGGCAATTTGAGCCTTGCTTCTCGATACCCGATATCCTCGGAGGCCAATAAATTCAGGAGACCCACAGTGGCTTTGAGGCATGGGGTTAGGCCCACTGTAGCAATTAACAAATCATCTACCTATTGAAGAAGAAGAGCCCCCTCCTCGTTGTTCCACTTTTCCAGATCCCTGGCCAAAGCCTGGCCAAAAAGGGTGGGGGAATTTTTAAATCCCTGGGCCAATACTGTCCAGCATAGTTGCTTTTTAACCCTTTTTGTGTCCTCCCACTCGAAAGAAAAGATTTCTTGGGACGAGGTATCTATGGGAGTAGCGAAGAACGCATCTTTCAAATCAAGGACCGAAAAATGGGTATACTGGCCTCCTACAGAAGCCAGTAAGGTATACGGATTTGGAACCAGGGGGTGCAGAGTTTTAACCCGTTCATTAACCGCCCTCAGATCCTGTACCAAGCGATACGTGCCATCAGGTTTTCGTACGGGCAGGATGGGAGTGTTCCAGGCTGACTGGCATTGCCGGAGGATTCCATATGTTAGGAACCGATCTATAGTGTCCTGTAAACCTTCTCTGGCTTCCCTTGCAATTGAATACTGTTTTACTCGCACCGGGCCTTTTCCTGGCAGGAGCTGAACCTTAACAGGGACTTGATGGGTAGCTTTTCCTGGGACCCCCGCTGCCCACACTAGAGGGTACACCCGGTCTTCCCACAGGCTCCATTCTGGGGCTTGCATAGCTGAGGGCTCAACTGTAAGGGTCATGATCCATGCATTCTCGGGGGGTAGGGTAAGGGTTATTTCATCTTGAATAAACTGCAAGGTAGCGCCTAGGCGACAAAGCAGATCCCATCCCAGCAGAGGCGTCGGCACTCGGGGAGATAGACCAGCTTGTGAGATATAGTCCTATTTCCCAAAACGCATTCCGCTGGGGCATACACTGGGCACTTGGTGCCTCTGCCTGTGGCGCCCACCACGGTAAGGGAGTCTGCTACCGGCAACTGAAGGGGTTGATTCACGGCAGTTCGTGCGGCTCCAGAGTCCACTAAAAAGTCTATTTCCGAACTTCCCACCCGCATCTTTACTCGGGGTTCCGGGGGCAGGGCGGTCCATCCCCCCTGACACCCCTATTCCTGTTCCTCCATTGCCATCATAGGGGCGCCTCCCTTTCCATTCCTCTCTGGGCACTCATTCTTCCAGTGTCCCTCTTGTTTACACAAGGCACACTGGTTGCGACCCAGTCGTCTCTCCTGCGGGCCCGGACGTCCGCGTCCACGGCCCCTTCCTCCCCGGCCACTTACCGTAGTGCTGGCCTGTACTGCCGCTATCATCATTCTAACTTGCTTTTTCTCCTTTTCTGCCTCCCTTAGACTATAAGCTCGGTTTGCAGTCTCTAAGATTTGTGCCAGGGTCATGCCCATTAGATCCTCTTTTTTCTGTAACTTTCTCTTAATATCAGGGGCTGCTCTGCTCATGAAAATTCCCTTAATGATTGCCTCAGTTTCCTGATCATTGGGGTCTGCATTGGTGTTCTGTCGAATAGCATCCTGAATACGCTGTAGGAAGGCCCCTGGGCTTTCCTTTAGATTCTGCATTACCTCATACGGTTTTGCCCAATTATTATGTCGGATAGCCGAGCGATGGAGTCCATGCAAAAGCAACTGCTTATAGGTGGTAAGCCGGGTCATACCCGCAGGATCATTTGGGTTCCATCTGGGGTCTACTCGGGGGACCTGCTCATCCGGGTCAGGGACATTATTACGATCCTGGTCATACCATCTCTGTGCCTCCTCCCTTGCCTTGGACACGACCTGTTGTCGTTCGACCTCAGACAATAAGGTGCACAGGAGGACGTTGCAATCGTCCCAGTCCGGCTTATAGCTGCTAAGGCAGCCCTCAAAAACTGAAATAAACCTACTCGGGTTGGTGGAAAACTCCCCTGCCTGTACTTTGAAAGCAGCTAAATCCATAGGGTTAAAGGGCACATGGGTATAGACCTGCATAGTCGTGGCCGGACGCTCACCCGTGCCAGTACGGGAGATCTTAGTTTCAGAAAGTAAAGGATATAAGCCTACTGTAGGGGCCCTATCAGGTGGGGGCATGAGGGCCGAAGGGGACACCGGACCTGCCATCACAGTTGGGGTGGGGGTCTGGGGACTAACATTAGCCACTACTGAACCAGTCGGAGTCAAATTACATCACTGTAAGACATCTGATTGATTACACAAAGCCAAAAACAAGCGCGCATACAGATGTTCATTCCATTTCCCCGTTCGCTGACAGAACAAAAGTAACTGAAGGATCGTATTGTAATTAATTGACCCTCCTGGTGGCCACCACTCCTGGTCCTCTAGTTGCTATTGAAGCCAGTCAACTGTACAGTATCGTTTTAATTTATTCTTAGTCATCGGATCCAATCCAAATACCTTCCAATTTGCACTCTAGGGGCATACACTATGCCCTCCCTCCCGAGCTCTGTCCCTGTCCCATGCCTACAGGGTAACTCTGGGCATCCCCAGGTTCAAAACAGAGCAGACCATCCGGATTTCAAAAGGTTCCTACCTAATCCGAAGGACTGGTTCCCCACCATCGCCCGCGGCACTTCTCCACTTATCAGGCATGTTGCCCTATGGGGCCGATTGGGCTATGCCCCTCTGAGGCCCCCGGGAATCACACCGGTGTGCACTGGGCATCAGTCGGAGTCCTCACCCGCCGGTCCCCGCAAGGGCTCCGGGCAAGGCTTGTGATGTAGCTTCTAGCCCCACGTTGGGTGCCAAAAACTGTTGCTGGCACAAAAGCCCGAGGCATGCAACAGTTGGATTCATTGCCCGGTGTGCGTTGCCTAATAATCACAATGGGGTGGAGAAGTAGAAAAGTTTATTTGAAGCTTCAAGCGGTACAGGGAGACAACAATCTCAAATCCTGCACACCAGTGCAAGCAGTTACACATATTTTATACATTCATTCTTTAGCATACTTATCCAATATCAAGCTGCCCTGAGTATCCATATAGCCAATCCGGTTTACCAGCCAGTTCCCCCTTCTTCCTCTTATCATCTATTCCCCCATATATGGAGTTGTTTGTTCAGCATTATCTAACATTCCTGTCCTGCTTGACCTAATCTTGCTCCAGCCAGTCTGCGCCTGCAATACACTGTTGCAAACTTCTCAGCATGACCTCTGTGAGTGTCTCTGGGCAGAAAAGGGAAGGGGGGACCATCTGGGCCTAGAGCGAGGGGGCTTCATCGACACTCGTGGTCTTCCATTCCCTTGAGTTACCTCGTGGCCATGCCCGGTGTCCCCAACATTAATTCCTAAATGCATGACCTTACACTTCTCACTATTAAATTTCATCCTATTACTATTACTCCAGTTTACAAGGTCATCCAGATCCTCCTGTATGATATCCCAGTCCTTCTCTAAATTGGCAATACCCCTCAGCTTTGTATCATCTGCAAATTTTATTAGCACACTCCCACTTTTTGTGCCAAGGTCAGTAATAAAAAGATTAAATAAGATTGGTCCCAAAACCAATCCCTGAGGAACTCCACTGGTAACCTCCCTCCAACCTGACAGTTCACCTTTCAGTATGACCCGCTATAGTCTCCCCTTTAACCAATTCCTTATCCACCTTTCAATTTTCATATTGATCCCCATCTTTTCCAATTTAACTAATAATTCCCCATGTGGCACGGTATCAAATGCCTTACTGAAATCTAGGTAAATTAGATCCACTGCGTTTCCTTTATCTAAAAAATCTGTTACTTTCTCAAAGAAGGAGATCAAGTTGGTTTGGCATGATCTACCTTTTGTAAAACCATATTGTATTTTGTCCCATTTACCATTGACCTCAATGTCCTTAACTACTTTCTCCTTCAAAAATTTTTCCACGACCTTGCATACGGTAGATGTCAAACTAACAGGCCTGTAATTACCCGGATCACTTTTTTTCCCTTTCTTAAAAATAGGAACTATGTTAGCAATTCTCCAGTCATACGGTACAACCCCTGAGTTTACAGAGTCATTAAAAATTCTTGGTTTCAGAGTAGCAGTCGTGTTAGTCTGTATTCGCAAAAAGAAAAGGAGTACTTGTGGCACCTTAGAGACTAACAAATTTATTTGAGCATAAGCTTTCGTCTGATGAAGTGAGCTGTAGCTCACGAAAGCTTATGCTCAAACAAATTTGTTAGTCTCTAAGGTGCCACAAGTACTCCTTTTCTTTTTTTAAAAATTCTTGCTAATCGGATTGCAATTTCATGTGCCAATCCTTTAATATTCTTGGATGAAGATTATCTGGGCCCCCCGATTTAGTCCCATTAAACTGTTCAAGTTTCACTTCTACCTCAGATATGGTAATATCTACCTCCATATCCTCATTCTCATTTGTCATGCTACCATTATCCCTAAGATCCTCATTAGCCTCATTAAAGACTGAGGCAAAGTATTTGTTTAGATATTGGGCCATGCCTAGGTTATCCTTAACCTCCACTCCATCCTCAATGTTTAGCGGTCCCACTTCTTCTTTCCTTGTTTTCTTCTTATTTATATGGCTATAGAACCTTTTACTATTAGTTTTAATTCCCTTTGCAAGGTCCAACTCTACTTGACTTTTGGCCTTTCTCACTTCATCCCCACATGTTCTGACCTCAATAAGGTAGCTTTCCTTGCTGATCCTTCCCATCTTCCACTCCTTGTAGGTTTTCTACTTTTTCTTAATCACCTCTCTGAGATGCTTGCTCATCCAGCTTGGTCTACAACTCCTGCTTATGAATTTTTTCCTCTTTCTTGGGATGCAGGCTTCCGATAGCTTCTGCAGCTTTGACCTGAAGTAATTCCAGGCCTCCTCTGCCTTTAGATCCACAAGTTCTTCAGTCCAATCCACTTCCCTAATTAATTTCTTTAATTTTTGAAAGTCAGCCCTTTTGAAATAAAAACCCCTAGTCGCAGATTTATTTTTGTTTATCCTTCTGTTCAGTTTGAATTGAATTAGCTCATGATCACTTGAACCAAGGTTGTCCCCTACAATCATTTCTTCTATGAGGTCCTCACTACTCACCAAAACCAAATCTAAAATGGCATCCCCTCTAGTCGGTTCAGCAGCTACTTGATGAAGGTTTCAGAGTAGCAGCCGTGTTAGTCTGTATTTGCAAAAAGAAAAGGAGTATTTGTGGCACCTTAGAGACTAATAAATTTATTAGAGCATAAGCTTTCGTGAGCTACAGCTCACTTCATCGGATGCATGAAGGAATCCATCAGCTATCGCATCTAGGAAAATCTGAGCCCTATTATTATTACTAGCACTCGTCCTCCAGTCTATATCTGGGAAGTTAAAGTCTCCCATGATCACGCAATTTCCATTAGTATTTACTACATTAAAAACATTAAAGAGGGCTCTATCCATATCCAAATTAGATCCCAGCGGTCTATAGCACACCCCAAGCACTATCTCAGGGGAGGCTGTATTAGTAGTAGTCCTAGTGCCTCCCGTCCACTAGTATTAAGGCAGGCTGACCCAGCCCCTGCCCTTCCACCTCAGACTCTTCCCTTTTCCAGCGGGACCCTCCAACAGCAGAGCCCTCCCCGCCACTGCCTGCAATTACCGCTCCTGTCTCACACTGGGCAAGGGGCAGTCACATCCCCCACCCCCAGTAAGACTATAGTGAGGGTGAGCAGCAGTGGAGGAGACGCACATGTGATGGCAGCCCCCACACCCAGCACCCACCACAGGGGAGGCAAGGGGGCTTCCTGGACTTGAGAGGGCCCTAGGAGCACATGCAGTGACGGTGGTGTGAGGTGAGTATGCTGCTGGAGGAGAGAGTGCTGGGGGGAGTCCTCCTCTCTGGCCCCATCCCTGGGGCAGCCTGCCCGCACCCCAAATTCCTCATCCCCAGCCTTGCCCCAGAACCCTCACATTTTTACATTATTTAAAAAAATATATATTGGCTTACGAGGCAGGTTTGGGGTGTGTATGACGTTATTGACATGAACTGTGACTGTATAGATTATTGTTGCAACCAAGGTCCTATAGTGGCACCAACTCTTGCACAAAGTAGCTCAAGTAAGGAAAAGGTTATGATTTCCTGGTTATGATTATGCTATCTGTATGCATGTATCATTTTTCTATTTAAAGTTATAAGTATTGGCTCTATACTGTCTGTCGTTCAAACTTGTGCTATGCTTCTGAGTGACACCCCAGACAATTTGGCATCAGCACCGCCTACCCTGCTTGATGGCCCATTAAGGACCATAAGTTATACAACTGACCCATTGAGAGAAGGAAGATATACCTCGTGACTCAGCAAGGCATGCAGGGGCATGCATAGGGAGAGAACTCTAAGGTTTTTCCATGCCATGTGTTGGGTAGCTTGTATTTGGAACAAAGGAAGCACAAGCCACATGGCAAAAGAACTATAAAAGGCAGCTGTATCATCTCCATTTTGTCTTCAATCCTGCTTCTTACCTCTGGAGGAACTTTGCTACACTGAAGCTCTGAAAAAAGCACTGAATGACCCATCCAAGCTGTGGATGTACTCCAGAGACTTGATTTGAACCTGCAGTTTATTCCATCACTGCTACAAGCCTGAAGCAAGAACTTTGCCATTACTGTATGTAATTAATTCCATTTAATCAATTTTAGCTCTCATCTATATTTCTTTCTTTTTATGAATAAATTTTTAGATTTTAGATTCTAAAGGATTGGCAACAGTGTGATTTGTGAGTAAGTTCTGACTTGTATATTGACCTGGGTCTGGGGCTTGGTCCTTTGGGATCGGGAGAACCTTTTCCTGGGGTATTGGTTTTCATAACCATTCATCCCTATAAGGAGCGGTGCTGGTGGTGATACAAGGGAACTGGAGTATCTGAGGGAATTGCTGTATGACTTCTGGTTAGCCAGTGGGGTAAAACCAAAGTCCTCTCTGTTTGGCTGGTTTGGCATAGAATCATAGAATCATAGAATATCAGGGTTGGAAGGGACCCCAGAAGGTCATCTAGTCCAACCCCCTGCTCAAAGCAGGACCAAGTCCCAGTTAAATCATCCCAGCCAGGGCTTTGTCAAGCCTGACCTTAAAAACCTCTAAGGAAGGAGATTCTACCACCTCCCTAGGTAACGCATTCCAGTGTTTCACCACCCTCTTAGTGAAAAAGTTTTTCCTAATATCCAATCTAAACCTCCCCCATTGCAACTTGAGACCATTACTCCTCGTTCTGTCATCGGCATGCCTTAACAGTAAAGGAACTCCAGCTTTGGGATGTAACTACCTTGCTCTAAGCAATTTGTCCTGAATTGATACTCTCAGTTGTGTCCTGCCAGAGGCCGCTTCGTTACAGGGGGGTAGGACATGGACCTGTTCTGGACACCACCAAAAATTATACAAACCTGCCACCCCTGACTCCTGCTTCCCCGGGCCCTCAGTAGGTGTCACAGAGAGTTCCCTGCCATCTGTGGGGAGGCTGAGCTCCAACCAAGGGGACAGTACAGCCAGGCAGCCCCAGGAGCAGAATCCGGGTTGGGGGGGGCAGGTGCCCTGGCTGCGGGGTCAAACTGGCCTGAAGCCTGGCTGTGTGCAGAGAAGAGCCCAGGCAGCCCCCCAGAAGCTGTGGGGAAGGAAGGGAAGGACACGTGTGGAGGCCCCCTGTGATACAAACACCAGCATGTTCTAGCCAGGTGTCATAAATATAAAGGGAAGGGTAACAACCTTTATGTGTGCAATAACATCAAATCCCTCCTGGCCAGAGGTACAGAATCACTTACTGTAAGGGGTTAATCAGTTCAATTAACCTAGCTGGCACCTGACCAGAAGGACCAATGGGGAAAGAAGATACTTTCAAATCTGGGGTGGAGGGGGGAAGGTTTTGTTTGTGCTCTTTTGTTTTGTTCTCTCTTGGGATAAAGAGAGAGACCAAGAAGGTAATCCAGCTCCTACTGAAATGATACCTCTAAAATTACAGAAATTGTAAATAATAGCAAGGAAATGCATTAGATTATATTTTGGTTTAGATTATGAATTTTCCCTGTACTAAGAAGGATGTTTATTCCTGTTTTGTAATTTTGAAGTTGAGCCTAGAGGGGAATCCTCTGTGTTTTAAATCTTTTTATTGCCTTGTAAAATTACCTTCCATCCTGATTTTACAGAGCTGCTTCTTTTACTTTTTTTTTTATATAATAAAGTTCTTCTTTTAAGAACTGATTGGTTTTTAGTGTCCTAAAAAACCCAAGGGTCTGGTCTGTGCTCACCTTGTTAACCTATTGGTTGGTATATTATTCTCAAGCCTCCACAGGAAAGGGGGTGAAGGGGTTTGGGGGGATATTTTGGGAGGGATAGGGCTCCAAGTGGCCCCTCCCTGAATGTTTGTTTAAATCACTTGGTGGTGGCAGCAATACCGTCCAAAGACAAGGAAAGGAATTTGTGCCTTGGGGAAGTTTTTGACCTAAGCTGATGGAATATAAACTTAGGGGGTCTTTCATGTGGGTCCCCACATCAGTACCCCAGAGTTCAGAGTGAGGAGGGAACCCTGACACCAGGACTCCATCGGAGGCCTAGAACAGTGCATCTGGCCAGGTGTGTCTCTGGTGTCCCTGCCTCCTCGTGTCTGCTCTAGCAGCTAACAGACACTGGGGAAGTATCCAGCGATGTCAGGTGCCCGCTGATTAATTGGGAATTATGCTTGAGGTTACCAAGTAGTTCAGAGATTAATAACTGTGTATCTTGCCATGCCCAGGGTGTCTGATTAAACCTTTGATTAGAGGCTCCAATTACAGCATGCTGCTAATTTCCCCATGCTTACCCAACAGTTAATTTCACACATAGGTGGTCTGCAGTTAATGTGATCACAGCTCTCACTGGCGGGAAGGATGGTTCCTTTTCAGGACCTGCCAGAACATGCCCTGTGATCCCACATTCTACCTGCTGGGCAGCTCTGCCTTGCTACGGGCTGGCGTTCAAGCGGGGTAAAGCAGCGCCAAGTGCCTTGGCATGAGGCAGGGCTTGAGCAGTTGCTCAGCTCCTGCTCCATACCCTAATCCCCGCTGCGGAGATCAGGTCCATGCACAGCCTGCTGTGCTCCCCAGCGGCTGCAGAGGCCTTAGAAGACTTAGGTGCAGCTGGACAATTAGAGTTGGAGCCAGAGAAAGAAGATCTCCCTCCAGCTTCCCCCCAGAGTGGGACAGTGTGCGGAGAGAGTTGGATGCCATGCAATCGGTACCGGCTCGCTGCACATCTGCATGTAGTCAGGCTCAGGGGGAGAGTGGACTGGCTGGGATTGGTATCTCTTGGTCCCCCGCAGCCTCCTTCACTCCTATACCACCTCCCTTTGCATCCTCAGAGGGGACTTGCCTGGCTGCAGGGACCCTGGGGCAGGTTCTCTGGCCTGCAATACAGTCCCCAGGATCTTTTCAGCCTCAACTAAAACTCTGAGTCTTCCTGCCTGGGGGCCAATAGCGGAGCCTGCTGAGCTCACTTTCCTGCTCTGCTTACACATCCCTTTGTCTCCTTCCCACACAGGGTCATGTGCCCACCAGATTTTTGCCAGGGTTTGCTGGCTGGGCCCCCTCCCTGTGCAGCAGCTCCTGGAGCTGGTGAGCTGCAAGCTGCAGCCATGGGAAGAGGCAACAGCAAACAGCTGGGAGCTGCAGGGAGGGCCTGCTGACTGTGAGGGGGGGCACGACTCAAGCTGTTTGGGGGGGGACTTTTAAATTATGCCCCCCCCTCAGCAGGTACCAGTCATCTCTGCATGATGCCATGCAGGATGCTTCTCAGAGGAACATGGACTGTCCAGCCTGGATCAGACCTGAGGCCCATCCAGCCAAGTATCCTAGCTCTGATAGTGAATGGCCAGTGCCAGCCACAGCAGAGGAATATGTCAGAGCCCCGCAGTGTCAGATGGGGGATTATCTGCCCGCACAACTGCAGGGTGGATTTGATTTAAATCATTATTTAAAACACTAGTCGGGAAGACTCGATTTAATCATGGGTTTCTACATAAAAGTGCATTCTTGTTGGTTGTTATAACCTTAATACATATTCTTCATAACTCAGAGATAGATGTAGGTTTCATTTTTAGAAGGCACACACTATACATTTTTAAGTGATTTATTTTGAAAACTTTTCAGATTAGTTTTACAGCTATATCAGAAAATGAATGATTGTTTGGTTATTTCATTTACCAAAGATAATTCAAGCAGATATTTATGAAGTCTTTGGGAGGTGAACTATCTCCAATTCAACAGATTAATCATTAATATTTGGAGGATTTTCTTGCCATGCTGTATTAGGAGGAGAACATCAACAGACAGACATTTAAATTGTTTTATTTAACTAAAACAACAACATTATGTATTCTGGATTTTTTTCTTCAACAGCAAACATAATATTTTAACAAAACAAGCATATGAATTTTTGAATTTAGTTAAACATTCATTTTTTTTAAAATCAGGTTTGTTTTTGTTAAAATTGTTTTTAACTAAAATAGTTAAATGAAATATTAAAAAAAAATTAAATCGACTATGTCAGCCAGGTCAACATGATAAACTTAAAATATTAGCAAAAAGAAAAGGAGGACTTGTGGCACCTTAGAGACTAACAAATTTATTTGAGCATAAGCTTTCGTGAGCTACAGCTCACTTCATCGGATGTCAGTCCAGATGAACTGGGCTGTCAACAATCCGGAGGATGCGCTGAGAGCTGTCAGCCCTGCCAAATGAGCCAATTCCATGGGAGGTAGTGCTCCCAACCTATGGAAATGCCACTCCCTGGGGGAATCTGTGCCCGCCACTGAGATGCACCCAGCTCTGGAGTGGAATGCCAGTGCATCCCAACACTACTCACCCAGGCTGTGTGCCTCTCAGGGAATAAAGCTTTGCCTGCTGCAGGGAGAACCAGCATGCTAGCCACGGTGGCGGCCCTGGCACAGCCGCAAGAGCCCTTGCTACTTGCCAGGGGTCAGGCTAGCCAGCAGGACCTGCACATATACTGCTGGGCACCCTTGGGAACTCACTCACCACTGTGGGAGGATCAGCTTATGCCAGAGCACTGACATGTGAGTCTCTCCTTTAGCAGCAAGCACGTCTCAGCAGATCACATGCAGTTGAACTAGGGCATTGGAACATGATGGTCTGTGGTGATGTATTGCCAAGTGGGCACCCCTTGCTCTGGCAGCAGCCCCCATGATCCACTAAGGACTTGCAGGAAGGGTGCAGAATGAGCACAGAAGGGGCTTCTGCAGCTCCAGTTCCCTCTGGTAGCCCAAGTGTTCCACTCCCCTTGTGATCCCTGCCATACTGGCAACCTTGATCCAAGGCCCCCACAACACTACACATCACAGCCTACGACCACCTGGCAACAGCAACAGCTGTGGACTTCCCAGCCCCAGACAGAGCCCAACAGACTGGGCGCATATCAGGTAGCTACACTGTTTCCATGAGGAGCAGTGCTCTTTTCCTCCCAGTCTGGTGTTGAGGCCTCATGGCTTCTGCCCCAGGGGAAACGAAATGTCTCCTTTCTTACTCTGCTCTGCTCCAAACAGCAGGTACTTCAGAGCAGCTCATAGCCTGTGTTACACGGGAGGACAGGCAAGGTGATCACAGGAGTCCCGTCTGACCTTATCAACCTATAAAATGCAGCCATTGCTCCTTGGGCTAGGCCTCAAGACCCACTCATAGCTCAGCCAGCCCCCGGCCTCAGCCCCCGCCCCAAAGCATGAGATTTAAAAATAACCCTCACTGTTGGAGTTTGGGACTGAGCCAGGGCAATATGGTGCATGCCAGTGGGTACGCCAGAAGGAAACAATACCACAGCTTTGCAAGCTGGCAGCTGCATTCACCATCTTAACCAAGATTTGGTCCTCACAAAGCTGCAGCTTAAAGGTCAAATGACAACTCTGCAACTCCCATGTTATTTCCCCTGTAACATCTGGCTGTGAAGGCTGGGACTCCACCAGAGGTGCTGCTGTCCCAATGCCTGTGCAAGCAAGTGTCTCAGGAACATGCTAGCCCTTAAATGGAATGACCTGAAAACAAATGCTAAGATTGGTCAGAGTTCAACAATCCCTGAGGTTCTCCAGAACCAAAGTTGGAAAAATCTGGGCCATGTGATAAGAACAAAGCCAGAGCATCTGCCATGGCAAGGAGGAAAGTGCAAAGGGCCAGCCAGGAGAAACCCTCCATCAAAAGTACTCAGAGAGGGACAACTTATGGAAGTTAACACCACAGGAAATGTGCAGGATGGCCCAGTACAGCTGGGGGTGACAGAGCCTCATTCGTGCCCTAAGTCATGTCTAACAGTGTGGGACAGATTCAGATTTAGTCTCTCTCTGTGAGTGAAATTCACCCCATGCAGAGAGCCATTAAAATATCTATGAGGCATTGAAATCTCCCTTTCCTGCAAAGTGGAGCTTCTGTGGGTCATCTGACAGAGGTGAATTCCAGCTTTAGTGCATAAGGATGCATTTTAGACCCAGGGAAGTCAAAGCACTCAGGTCACCTTTTCCAGCTTTTCTCTGCAGCTAGTAGGGTTGGAAACTTACTGTCCCTTTTAAGTGCAAGCTGAGATTCTGGTATTTTCATATGACTCTATGAGCTGGGGCTCCAGGTAAATAAGCAAAGATCATGGACTATAAGGTGGATAGAAAACTGGTTCGATTGTCAGGCTCAATGGGTAGTGATCAATGGCTCCATGTCTAGTTGGCAGTTAGTAACAAGCGGAGTGCCCCAGGGGTTGGTCTTGGGGCCGGTTTTGTTCAACATCTTTATTAATGATTTGGAGGATGGGATGAATTGCACCCTCAGCAACTTCACAGATGACACTAAACTGCGGGGAGAGGTAGATATGCTGGAGGGTAGGGATAAGGTCTAGAGTGACCTAGACAAATTGGAGGATTGGGCCAAAAGAAATCTGATGAGGTTCAACAAGGACAAGTGCAGAGTCCTGCACTTAGGAAGGAAGAATCCCATACACCTCTACTGGCTGGGAACCAACTGGCTAAGCAGCAGTTCTGCAGCAAAGGACCTGGGGATTACAGTGGACGAGACGCTGGATATGAGTCAGCAGTGTGCCCTTGTTGCGCAGAAGGCCAATGGCATATTGGGCTGTATTAGTATGAGCATTGTCAGAAGATCAAGGGAAGTGATTATTCCCCTCTATTCAGCACTGGTGAGGCCATGCCTGGAGTATTGCATGCAGTTTTGGTCCCCCCACTACAGAAGGGATGTGGACAAATCAGAGAGAGTCCAGGGGAGGGCAACGAAAATGATTAGGGGGCTGGGGCACATCACTTATGAGGAGAGGCTAAGGGAACTGGTGTTATTTAGTCTGCAGAAGAGAAGAGGGATGGATTTGATAGCAGCCTTCAACTACGTGAAGGGGGGTTCCAAAGAGGATGGAGCTAGACTGTTCTCTGTGGTAGATGACAGAACAAGTAGTAATGGTCTCAAGTTGCAGTGGGGGAGGTCTAGGTTGGATATTACCTGGGGAGGTGGTGGAGTCTCCATCCTTGGAGGTTTTTAAGGCCCAGTTTGACAAAGCCCTGGCTGGGATGATTTAGTTGGGGTTGGTCCTGCTTTGACCAGGGGATTGGACTAGATGACCTCCTGAGGTCCCTAATATTCTATGAGACTGGGGATCAAATCATAAGGAGTAGCAACACGTCCCCTCCAGTCGATGGCCCATGTTACTGTCTCTCACAATTTCATCTCGAGTCTCAGAATATTTGGTGATTTCCTTAAATCCTCAGCTCCTGGAGTGATGTGAATACGTAAGAATCTCAGCTTGCATGTTTTTAAAAGAATGTTTCTAGCCCTGATGGATGTGGAGAAAAACTTGAAAATGTGATGCCTATAGGTACTAAAGCCCAATAAGAAGAACCCAAATATATTACCTTTAAAATCTCATGATTTCTAAGCTGATCTCATGATTTTGGGGGCCTTACTCATGATTTTTGCCACTGTGCGCACAGCACTGGACTGGGACTCAGGAGACCTGCATTCTATTCCCAGCTCTGCTGCTGGCCTGCTGGGTGACCTTGGGCAAGTCACGTCACCCCTCCTTGTGCCTCAGTTTCCACATCTGTCAAAGGGGGATACTGATACTGACCTCCTGTGTAAAGCACTTTGAGCTCTATGGAGGAAAAGCACTATGTGTTATTATGTCACACAATGAAGTGAGTTACCTTTGGGAAATGATTTTCTGTTGTCAAATGAAAGACACCATACAAGCGTAAACTATTACAATAAAGGGGCCAGTGCATCTGTGTGCCACTACTGCCATCTTCTGGGTGGAATCCAAACTGCTCAGCTGTGTGACATAGGCCCAATACTGCTAGCAGCTAGTGGAGATTCTCCTATAGCTCCAATAGCTTTTGGTGCAGGAGGATTGGAGTGCTCTCCCCACTATCACCGTGATGTTCCAAGTGGCTGTGCGTGCAGTGGAGTGACAGCTGCAATCTCTGGAGATCATTTCTCCTGGGACATCCCACACCCACCCCGGACAGGTCAGGGAGTTTTCCTGGAAAATATGAAATCCAGCAGTTTGCTAAACTGAATCCCATGGACTTCAACCTGGAGCCAGGAAGGTAGAGTGCTGTGGGAGGTAGCATTGGATGGCACAGGGCTGTTCATCTCTATATAATATTTCAACCATTTTTATGGCTGTGTTTCCTTTGCTCCATGCCAATGCCTGGCATTACAGGGGAGCTGAGTGTGCAGCAGGTGGCGGTGGGGAGGCAATGTGATCCAGTAGTCAGGGAACTAGGAGAGACCAGCTGCACCAGCAGCCTGGGCCTTGGCCTCCCTCCCTGCCACTTCCCCTCCTTGGCAATGGGTGTTGAGCCCTAGGGCTGGAAAGCGTCCTTGAGCCTCCTTGGTATTGCTCAAGCTAGCACAGGTTGCTTAGCGATTGCAGCTCCCTTCCTTGTTGCCTCCCGCTGGGTCTGCAGAAGATGTTTTGCATCCTGACACCGTCCCAAGCCTCCAGCAAACTCAGGAGCTGCTGGGATGGATTATTTTAATGAGTCGGAAGCTTGCCTCCTCCGCACCAGCCCAGGCACAGGGGATTTCTGCAGCTATCAACTGGCAGCATATGGGCCATGAATGCCCGCGAGCGGCACACAGCAATTTGAGCAGCTTTCAGCAAACTGCTGAATTTCATTATGGGAAATATGTTCTGCAAAGGCCGGTCTACACAGGGCTGGGGCGGAGTGCTGCTGATGCCAGGGGCAGAGTGATCCACAGGAACCCGACAGGGCTGGTAGCCATGTGGGCCCTGGGCACTACACTAGTGCCATGTCTCCAGCAGGGGTAGCTGGGGAAATATGCCCCAGCCCGTTGCATGGGAGATGTCTGTGTAGAACACAGCCAGGGTCAGATGCCAGACACTAAGTCCCTATTGTGCGGCTACCCTCCCCCCATATCTGCAGAAGTCTGCCCCCCTCCTGCCCAAAGCCAAAGTAGCTGGGGGGGGCAGGAAGAATGGCATCACCTCTGCAGCCCCTGTCCCCCGGCAGGGGGTTTACCTAGTGGATCCATTAGTCCCACCCCTGCCCTTCCTTCCCCTCACCCCCCTGCACATAAACATGGATGGAGACCTCCCCAGGGCAGAGGGAACACAGACCAACTTACTTACTCTTTCTGCAAAATTGAGACTCATTTTAGGATGATTTTAGGAGAAGGAGTTTTCTGACCTGATGCTTCTCTGCTTCCCCAGAGAACACACCAACAAAAAGCACAAATAAACCTTCCCCCCCAGTCCCAGATTTTAAAGTATCTTCTTTCCCCATTGGTCCTTTTGGTCAGGTGCCAACCAGGTTAGTTGAGCTTTTTAACCCCTTACAGGTAAGGAGGAATTCTAGGCTACCCTTAGCTGTAGGGTTATAACAACCAGAGTCAGTAAGTGTGCTGTTTCCAGCCAGTTAAGCGAGGCCACTGAGCCTGTTGCAAGCAGTCAGTGTCCCCCGCACCACACCGGGGCCTCAGCCTTGATCTAACAGGCCTGCTCTCCCCAACGCGGTGATCAGAGCAGCCTCAGAAGTCAGTCTCTGCTGCATTTTGCCCCCCTGGATCAGAGTCTGTAGCTCTGTTCTCCATCATAAGGGCTGGTGCTGATCCCTAGAGTATAGCATGGAGCTGGGTTCCTAACCCTACCTAGGGAGCACAAGACACTGCCTGCCCAGAGCCCTGGAGCCCACTATTAAAGCTGCTGTGGAAAAGGCAGAGGTGCTTAAATGGTGTTTGTTCTGTTTGGGACCATGTCAGGCGATGCATCAGGATCAAAGAATGAGAGTGAAATACTTCCTGCTCCAGCATCAATTAAGGAAGATGTGAAATGGCATCCACTAGAGAGAAATATCTTTAAATCTGCAGAGCCAGAGAATTTTCACCCAAGAGTTGTAAAGGAGTTGGCCAAGTTGCAAATTGGCATGTCATGTTCATTTTTAATAAATCTTGGAAAACTAGGGAAGCTCCAAAGGACAAAGAAAGCCAATCCTGTAACAATACATAAAAAGAATAATTATAAACTGGTTAATCTGGCACCACTCCTGGGCAAAATTATGGCATGGCTGGTGTTGGACTCAGTCAATAAAGGATGGTAATTTAATTAGTACCTATCAACATCATTTCATGGAACCCATTCTCACCAAATGAACCTGACCTTGTTCTTTGATGAAATTTCAGGCTCAGTTAATAAAGGTGACTGCATTGGCACCATATCCTTGGACTTCTGTAAGGTAGTCCCACATGACATTCTCCTTAAAAAGTTAGCCCTGTCCAGTCGCACTATGAAAGGGCTTAAAAGCTGCTAGACTGCAAAACATGGATGGGGATTCATCCTCTGGTGGAAGAGAGTCTAGTGGGGTCCCCCAGGCATCTGTTCTCCTCCCAGCGCCATTCAATATCTTGCTCAATGCTCTCGAAGAAAATATAAAACCCTTGCTCATAAAGTGCCAGTCACACATGGACAGGCAGGGGCTGTAGAGGGCTTACAGCTCACTGATACAGAGTGATTGGGATTGTTTGGTGAGCCTCAAACATCATACAGTCCAATGCAAGGTCAGACATCTAGAATGTAGGTCACACACAGGCTGGGGTGGTAGCCCAGAAAGCACTGCCCCTGAAAAGGGTTCAGGGGTTCTGGTGGCCACCGACTGAACACAAGCGCTTAGTGTGGCACTGTGGCTGAGAGCAGATGTGGTCCTTGGAGGTGAGAATGAGGGATATTGAGAAGCAGGGTGTCACAGAAGAGTCTCTTAAAGTAGGTGGTTTCGGAGGAGGTCCCTGCCCAGGCTGGAGGTTGCAGGGCCACCTCTGGCAAGTGGGCACTGTGGGGATCATCAAATATGGCAGGAGACGCCTGGAGGAAGGTGTCCTTGTCAGATAGCATCCGGCTCGCTCGTTTGAGCAGGGGTGAGGCCCAATCCAATGCATATCCCATCAGGAGGCTAATAATGAGTACTACTCTTGCATGGCCAGCAAGACTCTAGGTTTTTTGCCTCCCCAAGCAAAAAAGTTTTGGTCTGCTTTTTGGCTGGAATGCCGCCCCTAGAAATGTGCCACCCCTGGAAATGTGCCCATAGGCACCGACTCTGTGGGTGCTCCAAGGCTGGAGCACCCCAGGGGAAAAATTGGTGAGTGCTCTGCTCCCACTGGCAGCTCCCCACCCCGCCCCAGCTCACCTCCGCCTCTGCTCTGCCTCCACCGCCTCCCCTGAGCGCGCTGCCACCACTCTGCTTCTCCCCACTCCCTCCCAGGCTTGCCGTGAAACAGGGGGCGAAGAAGTGGAGCGGCAGCACGCTCGGGGGAGGAGGCAGAGGTGGAATGGAGGTGAGCTGGGGTGGGGAGTGGTTCCTCTGCCCCCCACTGAGGGTTACTTCCTATGGCCTCCTCGTGCCCACCAGCGTCGGGGAAAGTCGGCACCTATGAATGTGCCATCCCTGGAAAAGTGCCACCCTAAGCACTTGCTTGCTTTGCTCGTGCCTAGAGCCGGTCCTTTTGGCTGGTGGTGTGGGACTGGGGATGGAGGAGGAACAGCAGGCAGCATTAGTTAATAACCCCACTGTATTTTTGGCAGTCCCCATCAAAACGTTTCAGGACAGGGCCTGAGTCTGGGTACTTGGCCACAGTGCATGCCTGTAGTGCAGTGTTCTCGTCCTGTAACTTGGCCGCCTGCTCTCCTAGCAGCTGGTTCTCTGCCGCGTGTTGGACCTGCAGTGCCACATTTTCCTCATGGAGCTGGGTGGGGCCTGCATGAAGCTTGGTTCTCTGCTGTGAGTTCCGTAACTTGGGCTCAAACAAAAGAGCAACAAAAGTGTGACAAGATTATGACTATCAACAGATGGCTTAGGCGGTGGTGCTGTAAGGAAGGCTTTGGGATGTATGGCCACTGGGAGGCGTTCATGGACAGAGTTCTCTCGGGATGGACTTCATCTGAGTAGGGAAGGAAATAGACTTTTAGGATGGAAGCTGGCACAACTGATTAAGAGAGCTTTAAACTAGGAATTTGGGAGAGATGGTTGGGAGATGTCCAGGTAATTTCTACGCTGGATTTTAGCATTGAGAGGGAAGAAAACAAAGTAAGAAAGGATACAGCCGTGGGTAGGAGAATGTATATAAGGAGGAAGGGCAGTGTGGATACCAGTCTAATAGGTTATACTGGCTATAGAATGACCGTGCCGAAGAGGGTACAGAATGTGAGCGAGGCCAAACAGCAAAAATTAAGATGTTTGTACACCAATGTGAGGAGCCTAGGTAACAAAATGGAGGAACTAGAGCTACTGGTGCAGGAAATGAAACCAGATATTATAGGGATAACAGAAACATGGTGGAATAGTAGTCATGACTGGACTATAGGTATTGAAGGGTAAGTTCTGTTTAGGAAAGACCGAAATAAAGGTAAAGATGGTGGAGCAGCATTGTATATCAGTGATGAGGTAGAATGTAAAGAAATAAGAAGCGATGGAATGGATAAGACAGAGTCCGTATGGACAAAAATTACATTGGGGAATATTAGAGCCTCCCCTGAGATAGTGCTTGGGGTGTGCTATAGACCGCTGGGATCTAATCTGGATATAGATAGAGCCCTTTTTAATGTTTTTAATGAAGTAAATACTAATGGAAACTGCGTGATCATGGGAGACTTTAACTTCCCAGATATAGACTGGAGGATGAGTGCTAGTAATAATAATAGGACTCAGATTTTCCTAAATGAGACAGCTGATGGATTCCTTCATCAAGTAGTTGCTGAACCAACTAGAGGGGATGCCATTTTAGATTTGGTTTTGGTGAGTAGTGAGGACCTCATAGAAGAAAGGGTTGAATCTTGGTTCAAGTGATCATGAGCTAATTCAGTTCAAACTGAACAGAAGGATAAACAGAAATAAATCTGCAACTAGGGTTTTTTATTTCAAAAGGGCTGGCTTTCAAAAATTAAGGAAATTAGTTAGGGAAGTGGATTGGACTGAAGAATTTATGGATCTAAAGGCAGAGGAGGCCTGGGATTACTTTAAATCAAAGCTGCAGAAGATATCGGAAGCCTGCATCCCAAGAAAGGGGAAAAAATTCATAGGCAGGAGTTGTAGAGCAAGCTGGATGAGCAAGCATCTCAGAGAGGTGATTAAGAAAAAGCAGAAAGTATACAGGGAGTGGAAGATGGGAGGGATCAGCAAGGAAAGCTACCTAATTGAGGTCAGAACATGTAGGGATAAAGTGAGACAGGCTAAAGGTCAAGTAGAGTTGGACCTTGTAAAGGGAATTAAAACCAATAGTAAAAGGTTCTTTAGCCATATAAATAAGAAGAAAATAAAGAAAGAAGAATTGGGACCGCTAAACACTGAGCATGGAGTGGAGGTTAAGGATAACCTAGGCATGGCTTAAAATCTAAACAAATACTTTTCCTCAGTCTTTAATAAAGCTAAAGAGGATCTTAGGGATAATGGTAGCATGACAAATGGGAATGAGGATATGGAGGTAGATATTACCATATCTGAGGTAGAAGCGAAACTCGGACATCTTAATGGGACTAAATCGGGGGGTCCAGATAATCTTCATCCAAGAATATTAAAGGATTTGGCACATGTAATTGCAATCCCATTAGCAAGAATTTTTAATGAATCTGTGAACTCAGGGGTTGTACCGTATGATTGGAGAATTGCTAACATAGTTCCTATTTTTAAGAAAGGGAAAAAAAAGTGATCCAGGTAACTACAGGCCTGTTAGTTTGACATCTGTAGTATGCAAGGTCTTGGAAAAAAATTTTGAAGGAGAAAATAGTTAAGGACATTGAGGTCAATGGTAAATGGGACAAAATATAACATGGTTTTACAAAAGGTAGAACATGCCAAACCAACCTGATCTCCTTCTTTGAGAAAGTAACAGATTATTTAGACAAAGGAAACGCAGTGGATCTAATTTACCTAGATTTCAGTAAGGTGTTTGATACCATGCCACCTGGGGAATTATTAGTTAAATTGGAAAAGATGGGGATCAATATGAAAATTGAAAGGTGGATAAGGAATTGGTTAACAGGGAGACTACAACTTTTCATACTGAAAAGTGAACTTTCAGGCTGGAGGGAGGTTACTAGTGGAGTTCCTCAGGGATCAGTTTTGGGATGAATCTTATTTAATCTTTTTTTTACTGACCTCGGCACAAAAAGTGGGAGTGTGCTAATAAAGTTTGTGGATGATACAAAGCTGGGAGGTATTGCCAATTTAGAGAAGGACCAAGATATCATACAGGAGGATCTAGGGATTAAGAATAAGAATTTTAGTTATAAGATGGGGACGCATCAATTAGAAGTAATGGAGGATAAGAAGGACCTTGGAGTATTGGTTGATCAGAGGATGACTATGAGCCGCCAACATGATATGGCTGTGAAAAATGCTAATGAGGTCTTGGGATGCATCAGGTGAGGTATTTTCAATAGAGATAAGGGGGTTTTAGTACCGTTATACAAGGCACTGTGAGACCTCATCTGGAATACTGTGTGTAGTTCTGGTCTCCCACGTTTAAGAAGGATGAATTCAAACTGGAACAGGTACAGAGAAGGGCTACTAGGATTATCCGAGGAATGGAAAACTTGTCTTATGAAAGGAGACTCAAAGAGCTTGGCTTGTTTACCCTAACCAAAAGAAGGTTGAAGGGAGATATGATTACTCTCTATAAATATATCAGAGGGATAAATACCGGAGAGGGAGAGGAATTATTTAAGCTCAGTACCAGTGTGGACACAAGAACAAATGGATATAAACTGATCATTGGGAAGTTTAGACTTGAAATTAGACGAAGGTTTTTAACCATCAGAGGAGTGAAGTTTTGGAATAGCCTTCCAAGGGAAGCAGTGGGGGCAAAAGATCTATCTGGCTTTAAGATTAAACTCGATAAGTTTATGGAGGAGATGGTACGATGGGATAACATGATTTTGGTAATTAATTGATCTTTAAATATTCATGGTAAATAGGCCTAATGGCCTGTGATGGGATGTTAGGTGGGTTGGGATCTGAGTTACTACAGAGAATTCTTTCCGGGGTATCTGGCTGGTGAATCTTGCCTATATGCTCAGGGTTTAGCTGATTGCCATATTTGGGGTTGGGAAGGAATTTTCCTCCATGGCAGATTGGAAGAGGCCCTGGAGGTTTTTCGCCTTCCTCTGTAGCATGGGGCAGGGGTCACTTGCTGGACGATTCTCTGCTCCTTGAAGTCTTTAAACCACGATTTGAGGACTTCAATAGCTCAGACATAGGTGAGAGGTTTTTCGCAGGAGTGGGTGGGTGAGATTCTATGGCCTGCATTGTGCAGGAGGTCGGACTAGATGATCATAATGGTCCCTTCTGACCTTAGTATCTATGAATCTATAAATCTAGGTGGGAGCTCCTCCTGAGAGCAGTCAGCCCATTTAAGCATCTCCAGTTCCCTCTAGGGCATGCTGGGCAGGGAGTGACCCCCTGCCTCCATGTTCCCCTAGGCATTTATTCACCACAGGCCAGGGTGGGTCCAGGCAGACTGTCACTATCCTGACAAGGGCATTTGGGACCAAGGTTCAGAGCAGGCTCAAACTAGAGGCTGGGAGAAGTATGTAGTCAGGTTCCAGGCCAGGGTGAGGACCAAGAATTAGAGTCCAGGTCAGGAAGTGAGGCCCAAATCAAGTCAAGGCCAAAGCCATGAGTGCAAGAGCAGGGAGCAGGAATTATTGTGGTGGCCACAGGAGATCTGCTCTGTTGCCCAGACATTTCCTGAAGACATTCCCTTAGGTTTGTATAGGATGGGAAACCGCTCAGGGGCCATGAGGACCCTTTCAGGCAGAGATTCCCATGGTCTGTGTCTGCAGCAGGTCACAGGTAGCGGTGTACAAGGTGGTTATGGTGGCAGCATGGTGGTGTTTGCTGCCTAGCAGCTCTTCACCCCTGTGTTTCAGACCCTCTGGCCCTGACACTGTTAATGCTCAACCTAGTCATCTGAGCTGAAGGGAGGGGGTGTTAAAAAGGACTTTGATTATGAGTCCTTGTGCCCTGCTGCCCTCCGTTCCAGTAGACACCTCTGTGTTCTCCCTACACACCCCTTTCTGCTCCTCTCCCCATATGCTCCTGCCCTGCATCCTACCCTCGGTGCATACTCCAGACAGCCTGGCACCCACCTGCCCCTGCCTTCCACGGGTACTGCAGCCAGTCCCCAGCTCTGGCAGAGCGTGATTTTCACAGCAGGGAGTTGTCACCCAGTTATTTACAGAGTGCAAGACTCTACAGCCAGCTTGGCCTTCCCACCCGGCAGCAGTTGCGAGCTGCAGATAGGACAGCTATTTATACCTCTGCAGGACTAGGGGAGAGGGCCAGCACAGACAGGATAAGGGGGAGGGCATCCAAAGGGCTGCCTGCCCTGCCATGGGGGGCGGGGGGAGAGTCGATGGAGAGGAGGTCTTCTCATCCCCTCCCAGAGCCCAGATGCTCCTTGTCAGGGCTTTTAAGTTCATCTCCCTCCTCCAATAACTATTTAATTCTTTATACAACGTGAAACCCCTTTAACAGCAGAGACTCAGAAAGACCCACACCAGACTATTCCATCATCCAGTAGCTAAGGCATGGGCCTTCCACATGGGCGATCCACGTTCTCCACACCAGACTGAGAGGGGATTGAACCAGACAGACATTGTAATCTCTGGGCTAAAGGTTTTAAGGAGGGCCCACCCATTGTCTCTAGCTCTTCCATGGTTCCAGCCCAGAAAAATCAAAACATTCTGATTTTTTAGTTTTGTAAAAACAATTCAATGAACTTTGCATGAATGCACAAATAGCTTCAGGTCAACCGAAACTGCATTTTTCAGGGAATAAACTATTTGGTGATAAATTTTTGCCCAGGTCTGTTTGAAACATTGGTCTAGTTATGCTGTGGAGAATGTCTCTTACACTCAGTGCAGAATTTTAGTTTTTGATGAAAATCAAAATTTTTACCAAAAACTATTGTTTAAAACCAAACATTTTTAGGTTTGGTTCCATTTTTTGGTGGAAAAAACAAAAGCGACGCACCGGAAACTGATAAAACCAAATGTTTTCAAAATTTCCCATCAAATATAATTGGCATTTCTCACACAGTTCTGTTCTGCTACCTTTTGTTTAGTGTGTTCTGCCCCTTTCAGTCACTAGGGATTCTGTGGGCTGCCAAAACAGGCAGTAATTTCATGCTCAGATCACTGCAAAGTGCTACAAAGGCAATCAGAACGATCAAGGACCTGGAAAAATTGTGATGAAGTGAGATTGACGCAATTGTGACAGTGCACTGTAGAAAGGAGCTAAGCAGATAAAACGACATACACTAAGGACTGATCTAGGGAGAGTCCCGAAGCACAGGAATGGCCAGACTGGATCAGACCTGAGGTCCAGCCAGCCCAGCCAGCACCACACACTTCAGAGGAAGCCATAAGAACCCTGTAGCAGCAGATGTGAAATGATCTGTTCCCATGAAGGTCTCATCCAGATCATTCACAGTTAGAGATTGGCTTAATCCATGACCCATGAGGTTTTAACTCCCTTTTGACAGTGGCCAGTGGCAGATGCTTCACGGGGATGAACAGTACTTATCAAATGATTCATCACCTGTCGGCAACTCCCAGCTTCTGGAAGTCAGAGGTTTAGGGACACCCAGAGCGTGGGGTTGCATCCCTGACCATCTTGGCTAATAGCCATTGCTGGACCTATCCTCCATGAATTTATCTAGTTCTTTTTTTAACCCAGTTATACTTTTGGTCTTCACACATCCACTGGCAATAAGTTCCACAAGGTTGACTGTGTCTTGTGTGAAGAAATACTTCCTTATGTTTATTTTATTTATTTATATTTATTTATTTTAAACCTGCTGTCTATTAATTTAATTGGGTGACCCCCGGTTCTAATATTATGTGTAGGAGTAAATGACATTTCCTTATTCACTTTCTCCACACCAGTCATGATTTTATAGACCTCAATCATATCACCCTTAGTCATCTCTTTTCCAAGATGACCAGTCCCAAACTTTTTAATCTCTCCTCATACGGAAGCTGTCCCAATCCCTACTCATTTTAGTTGCTTTCTCTGTCCTTTTTCCAATTTTTAGAGATGGCATGACCACAACTGCACAGTGTTGAAGGTGTGAGCAAACCATGGATTTATATCCGGGTAGGCAAACTATGGCCCGTGAGCTGTTTTAAGCAAACCTGCAAGCTCCCACTGGGGACCTGGGTCAGGGGCCACACCACGCGGGTCAGCTCCACTCTGGTGCTCCCACCTGGGAGCCGGGTCGGGACGCGCAGCATGCAGCTTGGCCCCGCTCTGGCACTCCAGCTGGGGTGCTGGGTCGGGGGACCCATTACGTGGCTCGGCCCCTCTCCAGTGCTACAGCCGGGGCGCCGGGTTGGGGGCTGTACTACACGGCTTCCAGAAGCCATGGTCAGGGGCTGCTCCACACTTAGGAGCAGTAGAATCATAGAAAATCAGGGTTGGAAGGGACCTCAGGAGGTCATCTAGTCCAACCCCCTGCTCAAAGCAGGACCAACCCCAACTAAATCATCCCAGCCAGGGCTTTGTCAAGCCTGACCTTAAAAACTTCTAAGGAAGGAGATTCCACCCCCTCCCTAGGTAACACATCCCAGTGCTTCATCATCCTCCTAGTGAAAAAGTTTTTCCTAATATCCAACCTAAACCTCCCCCACTGCAACTTCAGACCATTACTCCTTGTTCTGTCATCTACTACCACTGAGAACAGTCTTTGGAACCCCCTTTCAGGTAGTTGAAAGCAGCGATCAAATCCCCCCTCACTCTTCTCTTCTGCAGACTAAATAATCCCAGTTCCCTCAGCTTCTCCTCATAAATCATGTGCTCCAGCCCCCTAATTATTTTTGTTGCCCTCCGCAGGACTCTTTCCAATTTTTCCTCATCCTTCTTGTAGTGTGGGGCCCAAAACTAGACACAGTACTCCAGATGAGGCCTCACCCGTGCCAAATAGAGGGGAATGATCACGTCCCTCGATCTGCTGGCAATGCTCCTACTTATATAGCGCAAAATGCCATTAGCCTTCTTGGCTACAAGGGCACACTGTTGATTCATATCCAGCTTCTCGTCCACTGTAACCCCCAGTCCTTTTCTGCAGAACTGCTGCCTAACCACTCGGTCCCTAGTCTGTAGCAGTGCATGGGATTCTTCCATCCTAAGTGCAGGACTCTGCACTTGTCCTTGTTGAACCTTGTGATGGTGCCCCCCAGAAAGCTTTATGGAAATATGCTTACGAATATATATATGACATAACCAGTGGTGAGCTGGAGCCAGTTCACACCGGTTCGCACGAACCGATTGTTAAATTTAGAAGCAGTTTTAGAACAGGTGGTTAGGGCTCCCTGAGCTCCTGGCCCGGGGAGCTCCCCCGGCCCTTTCCCCACCTTCCCCCTTCCTGCAGAGCCTCAGCATGCCACGCCACTCTGGACCGCTCCTGGGCAGCTCTGCAGTGCCTGCCACTTTGAGCAGCATGGTAAGGGGGCTGGGCCAGGGCTGGGAGGAGGGGTTGGATAAAGAGCAGGGAGTGGTTGGAGTGGGCAGAGGTTCGGTGGGGAGATCAGGGGATGGGAAATGGGGGGGTTGGGTAGGCCGTCGCCACCCCAGAAAGTCCCAGCCATTCTGGGGCTCGGCTGGGGCAGCCCCCAAGGCCAAGGAGGCCCCGACTCGCGGCGCTAGGGAGGGTGCATGATGTAGGGCTCAGTATTATAGAAGGGGGCTGTTGGAGACAGGGCATGCTCTAGGCACCAGCAAAACAAGTAGGTGCTTGGGGTGGCACATTTCTAGGGGCGGCATTCTGGCGCCGGCCATGCCACCCCTAGAAATGTGCCCCTGCCGCCCCAGCTCGCCTCCACTCTGCCTCCACCTGCTACCCTGAGCACTCCGCCACTGCTCTGCTTCTCCCCCTCCCTCCCTCCCTCTCTCCCAGGCTTGCCGTACGCCAAACAATTGTTTTGCATGGCAAGTCTGGGAAGAAGGGAGGAGAAGCCAAGCAGCAGCGTACTTGGGGGAGGCAGCAGTGGTGGAGCAGAGGTGAGCTGGGGTGGGGAGCGATTCCTCTACCCACCCACATTACTTCCTGCACTCAGCCCACACCCTCGCTCACCTCCGCTCCACCTGCTCCCCTGAACACGCTGCTTCTCCCTCGCCTGGCGGGGGGAGAAGCGGAGTGGCAGCATGTTCAGGGGAGCAGGTGGAGTGGAGGTGAGCTAGGGAAGGGAGTTGCAGGGGGGAGCCGTAGGAAGCAATGGGAGGGGAATGTGGCACGCCCGGGGAGGAGGCGGGGCCAGGGATTTGGGGAAGAGGTTGGGAAGGGGCGGAGGCGGGGGGGGGCATGAAAAAAAAGCGGCGGCAGCCAAACATTTTTTTGCTTGGGTCGGCAAAAATCCTAGAGCCAGCCCTGGTTGGAGAAGGGGCTCGGTGCTAGAGGGGGGTTCATGGAGCAGCACTGTTTGGGGGGGCCTGGGGCTATGGAAGGTCTGTGGGGCCCCACGTCCTGTTTTGGGGCAGGGGCCGCACTGCGGCTGGTACCTGCATTGTGTAGCCATCCGGACAGCTGGTCCGGGGCCCCTTGCGCAGAGGCTGATCTGATGCCACCTCACTCAGCAGCCGCTGCCGAGCTCCATGCTGCTAGCTGCCCAGCCCAGGAGGCGCGACTGGCTGCACTGGCAGGGAGATCAGGCACCATGTGACTGGGCGCCACGTAGGGCCGGGGAGCCAAGCTCCTGGCAGCAGCAGACTCCTCTGCCCCAGGCGTCAAGGAAGTCAGTGGACGCTGCCCAGAGGAACTCTGCCCGGATACGTGAACGGATCGAGGATCGGAAATAGGCCCCCACAGTCACAGGAGACTCCATCGGCCAACCTCCGCACTCTGGTTTTATAGATGACCATTTTAGCTAGGGCCAGGAGGAGGTTGACCAGGAGATCCCGTGACTTTGTGGGGCTGCAGATAGGGAGTGCGGTGAGGGGAAAACTGCAACCAAAAATGTAATAAAATATTGATGAGGAGCTGGAATAGGGGCTGCAGCCTGGCACACTCCAAATATATGTGTGCCAGGGTTTCCCTTAAGCTGCAAAAGGGGCAGGTATCTGGGATGGGGTGAACCGCGCCAAGTACATGTCCGTGCTCACAGCTCCATGTAGGAGCTGCCAACTGATGTCCCCGGTGGGCTTCAGGACCAAGGTGGAATATAGGCTGGCCCACCGGGGCTCCTCACCCTCTGAAGGTGGCAGGAGGTCCCGCCATTTTGTATTGGGGCGGGACACGAGGGTGAGGGCGTGAAGAGTGTGGAGCACGAGCATCTATAGATGTTTCCTTAGCACGGTCTGGAAGCAAACCAGCTGCAGCTCGTGCAGCTGGCTCATGGTGAAGGGGTGGGGGGGTCAGTTGGGTCCATGGGGCAGGGGCCCAATTAAAAGGTCCAGCGGGCCTGGGGTAGAGGGTGGGCAGGGTACGCCCTCATGCAGGACCCAGTCAAGGTAAACCTGAGAAGCGGGCGGCAAAACAACCTTCACCTCCTGAAGTATGTGCTGGGGAGTACAAGGTCTGGAATGCCCCATGCACTAAGTGAGCATCAGGGGATCCAGCCAGTCTCCATGGTCGTAGTCCAGGAGGTCTCCAATTCTTCTGACTTCTGCCAGGACCAACCTCTGGTGCACCAAGGGGGACTCCGCCACTTGCACGCAAAGCTGGAGGTCGTGTAGCAGGGGTTCCACAAGGAGATCTGCCCCCTCAGTGGCCGCCACGGACCTGGTCGTTGAAAAAAGTTTCCAGGTCCGGAGGAGGTCCTGGTAGAAGACCGGCAGCCCGGAAAGGTCTCGCGGAAGACCTCTCGGATGGAGATAAAGCAGCTGCTGGTCGTATCAGAGCCCTCGGAAGCGGTGCAGGAAGGAATGCACCAGTATGCTCCACGCCGGACTACCTGCACCATAAAGGAACCTCTGCAGGGCCTGGAGGCAGAAGACATGAACCTGAGTAAGCAGACATTTCAGGCCCTGCCCTCCCTCCTCCAGGGATAGATGGAGAACCCCTGCAGGGACCCAGTGCAGTCCTGACCAAAAGAACTCCAGAATCAATGTCTGGAGGTTGGCCAGGAAACCCGGGGCCGGGGCCGGAACCAGGGTATTGAGCTGGTACCAGAGCATGGACAGGACTAGTTGGTTAAGCACCAGCGCTCTCCCTCAAAGGGAGAGGCACCGGAGTAGTCCTGTCCATTTCCGGAGCCGCTCTATCAAACAAAGGGAACTGGAGTTCTCTGGTGGAGAGGGATGCGTGGCAGAAAGGTAAACGCCGAGATAGAGCAGCGGACCCGCGCTCCACCGGTTGGCCTGAAGCGCGGGTGGGAGGGAGCTTGGGAACACCAAGCCAGAGCTCTTGACCCAGTTGACTTGGGCGGAGGAGGCTGTCGAGTAAACGGCCTGGAAAGCCTCCACCCGCACGAAGTCACCTGGGTCCTGGACCACGAGGAGCACATCGTCGGCGTACGCCAACAGGACCAGCCGCAGCTCCAGCTCCTGCAGCACCAACCCTGTCAACCTCCTTCGGAGAAGACAGAGGAAGGGCTTGATTGCCAGAGCGTACAGCTGGCCCAAGAGGGGGAACCCCTGCCGTACTCCTCACCTGAAGCTGACCGGTTCGGTCAGGGTCCCAGTTGAGCCTGACCAGACACTCTGCGGAGGCGTACAGCACCCAGAGAAAACCCACAAACTGGGGTCCGAAGCCAAACGCTTGCAGAGTGCTCAGGAGATATCCGTGATCCACTCTGTTGAACGCCTTCTCCTGATCCAAGGACAGGAGGGCGAATGAAAGACCATCCCTACACCCGAGTTCCAAAAGGTCTGGGTGGACCATGTCCACCAGCACGGACCCTAGCCGCAGCGAGATTGCTTTTGCCACGACTTTGTAGTCTGTGCTGAGGAGCGAGACGGGACACCAATTTCGTAAATCACGGAGGTCCCCCTTCTTCAGCAATAAGGCGAGCACGGTTCGCCTGCACGAAAGAGGGAGGACCCCGCTCTGCAAAGACTCGGCCCAGACGGTGACTAGGTCTGGGCCCAGGATGTCCCAGAACACACGGTAGAACTCCACAGTCAGCCCGTCCATGCCTGGAGATTTATTGGTGGGCATGCGACGGAGGGCTTCCGAGAACTCGGCCAGAGTGAGAGGCAGCTCTAGCTCATCTCAGTCGCCTGCGCTGACCATAGGGAGCTCTTCCCAGAGTACTCTGCAAGCATTAGGATCAGTCGGATCCGGGGAGAAAAGGCTGGCATAGAAGGCTCTCACACTCCCGCACATCTCCACCGGATCCGTGAGGGGGGTGCCGTCTTCTGCCAGAAGGCAGGTGACATGTTTCTTGGCCCCCTCCTTTTCTCCAGGGCGTAGAAGAAGCAGGAGCCACGATCCATCTCCTGAAGGAGACGGATGCGGGATCGAACAAAGGCAACCCGGGCCCGATGGTCCTCGAGGGTCCAGAGCTCCTCCCGCTTCTCCCGGCACGCTCCACAGAGGGGCGGATCCTCGGGGCTGGCAGCCAGACGCCTCTCCAGCTCTAAGACCTCCCATTCCAACTGCTCTATCGCCACATCCCTCCGTCAGCTGGCGACTCGGGTGTAGTCATGGCAGAAGAGCCGGGCGCGCACCTTCCCTAGGTCCCACCACTGCTGCGCCGAGGGAAAAGCATGCCGCTGCCCTCGCCAGGCCATCCAGAACTCCCGGAAAGACGCCATGAAGCCCATGTCCTCCAGCAAGCTGTTGCTGAAATGCCAATAGGCCAGCCCCGGCCTCTCTGCGCAGAGGGAGGCCTTCACGGTGGCTAAATGATGGTCAGAAAATGGGGCCGGCCGGATGCTGGAGGAGTGGGCTTGTGAAAGATGGAAGCGTGATAAATAAATGCGGTCCAACCGGGAGTGACTTGACCGAAGGGCCTCCACCTGGACAAAGGTGTACGTGGAAGTGTCATCCAGGTGGTGGTCGCGCCAGACTTCCACCAGGGAGTGGTGTTCGACTACTTCCCGGAGGACGGCGGCGGTGGCCTGGCTCTGCTCGGTCCCCAAGCAGTCCCGCTCCTCGAGGGTGATGTTAAAGTCCCTTCCCAGGACCAGAGACTCATGAGGATCCAAGGTGCCGAGGAAAGCGGATGCCTGCTGATAGAATTGCAGCCACTCCGGGCTCGTTTCCAGGGCATAGACGTTAACGAGGTTGACTACGAGCCCCTCCATACGGACCCGGAGGTGCAGCAGGCAGCCCAGCACAGCCTCGGCGACCCCCAGCACCTCGGGCTGTAGGTTGGGGGAGAACAGGGTCGCCACTCCAGCCATACGAACTGTGAGATGGCTAAAGTAGACCCTGTACTCCCAATCCAGCCGCCAGCTGTCTTTGGCGGTCGGATCCGTATGGATCTTCTGCAGGAAAACCACAGAGTACCCTCCATCCTGAAGGAAGGAGAGCACCTGGGACCTGCAGAGACCTATCCTACAGCCGCGGGTGTTCAATGTTGCTATGGTAAGAGGTGCCATGAGGAGGGCTGGGGGATCCTCGCCAACAGGGACGCTCGCAGCTCCCGACGGGCCGCGCAACAGTCCGTGACCTACCCTGTAGGTGAGTAAGGAGTCACGGAAGAGGCGGACCCGCTGGTAGGCCGTGGCGCCCTGCTTCCTGGTCCTTTTACCCTCCCCAATAAGAGCCCTTGTGGCCCGGAGGATTTGATGAAAGTTCCCCCATCTCTGGAGAGCAAGCTGTACTTTGTTGCGGGAGCCATGGACATCTTCTAAAAACTCCCACAACTCCTCTCTCAGCGCAAGAGGGTGTGGGGTTACGGTCTCCTGATTACTCCCCAACTGGGCCCTTGGTACAGCCCCGTGGCCCACCTAGATGGGCAGATAGGGTGAGGACCCTTGACGGGGCTCCTGATGGGCTGGCGCCACTAGGCCTGCCTCGAACCCTGGGGCAATAGGGGGCGGCGGAGGGAGGATAGCAGCCCCTGGTAGGTCGGGACAGGTAAACACAAAGCCGCTCCCTGGGGGTCATCTATTGGAAAAGAGAAGGGGACAGCCCCAGGGGTGGCAATAACATCTCAGGAGGTGGACAGGATAAGGACAGGGGCAGGGGCAGGGTTAGAGGTGATATTTTGGGCGGGGAGAAGGCTCTCAGTGATGCCGGGCACAGGCTCTATGGTGGGTTTGGCAGCCACGGCATCAGGAGGTGGACTGTCTTCTGGAGGGCTCCCTCCTGGGAAGGAGGTCGATCGTTCCTCACCAACAAGGGGTACCCCTGGTGGCTCGGGTCCTGGCCACATGGCACTGGCCGTCGCCTCAACAGGCTCGGTGGTTGTCAGCAGGGTGCCATCAGTTGCTGGATTGATGGACGAGTCCAGGGGCTCCTCGGAGGTGGGAGTGAAAGCAATGGTTAGGGGGAGGAAGTATGGGGAAAGGGGGGCTGGAGTGAAGTCACCCAGATCGAGGCCCGCATAGGGTCGTCCTCCCCCTGGGTTACCGGGGTCAGACCCAGGGCCTCGATCTCCTCATATATGGATGGGAGATCACTTTCCGCCACCCTGGGATTCTCCCCTCCAGCACCTGACATGACCGTCACCTCGGGGCTCACTGACGTTTCAGATGGTGCCAGGGCAGGAGGGGCTTCCTCGGGGGCCTCGGAGGGGAGGGACTCCCGTGGAGGGGAGATACTGCCTTCCAGTGCTGCCACGTCTTCCCCAGCCGGCTCTGGTGGATGGAGCACACCCGTGGGTAGAGCAGAAGGCTCGGCATCGGTGCCCCCCTTCCTGGTCTTCCGGGGGGCCTCCGCATCAGATGGAAGGAGCGGAGCTCGAGCCTTCCGCTTGCCCCGCTTCCCCTGGACTAGGGCCCAGCCCTCCATGGCATCATCCAGGGGCTGGCTAGCAGGGGTTGTATCAGGGGGCAGAGGCGGTGGCTCAAGGACTCGAGGGGGTAATGGTGGGGCAGCACAAGGGAGGGAAGATTCCCCTTGGGGCGGGCCCTCTCCCATGCCCGGCAGTGTCCCTGCCGCACTCTCCTCCACAGGCCCCGCCAGATTGCAAGCAGCGGGGCCAGGGCTCTCCCGCTCGTCTGGGCATAGTTGGGGAGGTGCCCCTTCAGCCCGAGCGGGAGCAATGGTGGATTGGGCAGGAGAAGGGGTGGTTTCGGGCGCCAGGCGGCCAGGGGCACCAGCGATGATGGGGCTGGTGCCCTGCCGGGGCTCGGGGGTCCCGGATGCCCCTCCTTGCCGGGCCAAGGGGCAGTCCTCCGAACGTGCCCCATCGCCCAGCAGAGGTAGCACCGTGGAGTAGTGCACCCGTGGAGTAGTGCACCCGGTAATGGGTCCCCTGGTAGGGGACTAGGAAGGACCCCTCCAGCACCTCTCCGTCACGCGCCGGCGGCGGCAGTTGCTGGTGGAACGAGAGGACGTGATGGAGGGCGGGGTCTTTACAGCCCAACGGGAGAGGGCTGATGACAGAGATGGGTTTCCCCAGGGTAGAGAGGGTGGGTAACAGGGCGGCATTGGGAAGAAAGGGAGGGACGGAGGTCAGAACCAGGCTGACGCCCAGGTCCTCTAACATCTCCGGGGGATGAACACGCCCCCCCACTGCCAGGCCCTTCTCCACCTCCTGGGTGGCGGCCTCTGATGCTAAGAAGAAGACGACCTTTCCGTACATTTTGGAGGCCATCACAATGGCCGTGGGCCCCACCACCCTTGCTAACACCTGCACATAGGTCTCCACGTGGGGTGAGGCGGGCACCATGAAGCAACGGACGCCGTGCTTCCTGGTCATGGTGGGAAAGGGGCCTCGGCCGCTATAGCTGGTAGCGGAGGCGGTGGGTGGGAGAGATGATGTAGTGGCAGACGGGGAGGCTACCGCCCCCTGGGCGTACGCCCTGGGGGCCGCGGGTGGGATACCCGCAGAGCTGGTGGAGGGAGCAGCGGGTAGGGACGCTGCGGCCGGTGGTGGGGCTGTGGCAGTGGGGGCAGCCCCTGCCATGGAGGGCCTGGTCTTTTTAGCGGGGCCCTTCCCCTTCTTCTTACCCTGGCCTTTCCCGCTGGCTGGGGGTGCTCAAAATTGATTCCTTGAGGACCTGCTCCATGATTTTTCCAGGGACTGAGGTGAGGCTGACTGGCCTGTAGTTCCCTGGATCCTCCTTCTTCCCTTTGTAAAAGATGGGCACTATATTAGCCTTTTTCCAGTCATCCAGGACTTCCCCCGATCACCATGAGTTTTCAAAGATAATAGCCAATCGCTCTGCAATCACATCTGCCAACTCCTTTAGCATCCTCAGATGCAGCACATCTGGCCCCATGGACTTGTGCTCATCCAGCTTTTCTAAATAGTCTCAAACTACTTCTTTCTCTACAGAAGGCTGGTCAACTCCTCCCCATGCTGTGCTGCCCATTGCAGTACTCTAGGAGCTGACCTTGTTCGTGAAGACAGAGGAAAAAAAGCACTGAGTACATTAGCTTTTTCCACATCCTCATAGACTCATAGATAGATATTAAGGTCAGAAGGAACCATTATGATCATCTAGTCTGACCTCCTGCACAATGCAAGCCATAGAATCTCACCCACCCACTCCTGCAATAAACCACTCACCTGTGTCTGAGCTACTGAAGTGCTCAAATCATGGTTTAAAGACTTCAAGTGCAGAGAATCCTCCAGCAAGTGACCCGTGCCCCATGCTGCAGAGGAAGGCAAAAAATTCCCAGGGCCTCTTCCAATCTGCGCTGGAAGAAAATTCCTTCCTGACCCCAAATATGGCGATTAGCTGAACCCTGAGTATGTGGGCAAGATTCACCAGCCAGATACCCAGAAAAGAATTCTCTGTAGTAACTCAGATCCCACCCCATCTAACATCCAATCACAGGCCATTGGGCCTATTTACCATGCACAGTTAAAGATCAATTAATTACCAAAATCATGTTATCCCATCATACCATCTCCTCCATAAACTTATCAAATTTAATCTTGAAGACAGATAGGTCTTTTGCCCCCACTGCTTCCCTTGGAAAGCTATTCCAGAACTTCACTCCTCTGATGGTTAGAAACCCTTCATCTAATTTCAAATCTAAACTTCCCAATGGCCAGTTTATATCCATTTGTTCTTGTGTCCACACTGGTACTGAGCTTAAGTAATTCCTCTCCCTCTCCGGTATTTATCCCTCTGATATATTTATAGAGAGTAATCATATCTCCCCTCAACCTTCTTTTGGTTAGGCTAAACAAGCCAAGCTCCTTGAGTCTCCTTTCATAAGACAGGTTTTCCATTCCTCAGATCATCCTAGTAGCCCTTCTCTGTACCTGCTCCAGTTTGAATTCATCCTTCTTCAACATGGGAGACCAGAATTGCACACAGTATTCCAGATGAAGTCTCACCAGTGCCTTGTATAACAGTACTAACACCTCCTTATCTCTACTGGAAATACCTCGCCTGATGCATCCCAAGACCATATTAGCTTTTTTCACGGCCATATCAGATTGGCAGCTCATAGTCATCCTGTTGTCAACCAATACTCCAAGGCCCTTCTCCTCCTCCGTTACTTCTAATTGATGCGTCCCCAGTTTATAACTAAAATTCTTGTTATTAATCCCTAAATGCATGATCTTACATTTCTTACTATTAAATTTCATCCTATTACTATTACTCCAGTTTACAAGGTCATCCAGATCCTCCTGTATGATATCCCGGTCCTTCTCTAAATTGGCAATATCTCCCAGCTTTGTATCATCTTCAAATTTTATTAGCACACTCCCACTTTTTGTGCCGAGGTCAGTAATAAAAAGATTAAATAAGATTGGTCCCAAAACCAATCCCTGAGGAACTCAATTGGTAACCTCCCTCCAACCTGACAGTTCACCGCTGTAGTCTCCCCTTTAACTAATTCCTTATCCATCTTTCAATTTTCATATTGATCCCCATCTTTTCCAATTTAACTAATAATTCCCCAGGTGGCATGGTATCAAACGCCTTACTGAAATCTAGGTAAATTAGATACACTGCGTTTCCTTTGTCTCAAAGAAAGAAAAGGAGTACTTGTGGCACTTTAGAGACTAACAAATTTATATGAGCATAAGCTTTCGTGAGCTACAGCTCACTCCAATGAAGTGTTGCTTCGAGCACCTTGGCCCAGAACACCGGCAGTCTGTAGCACATCCAAGGGCTTTCACAGGGTAGGCTCTAGTAGTTTTCTTCCCCAATGTGATTTTTGTCCAGACGGATTCTGTCTTATCCATTCTTATTTCTTTACATTCTACCTCTTCTTTGATAAACAATGCTACTCCACCCCTTTACCTTTATTTCTGTCTTTCCTATACAGCACATACCCTTCAATACCTATAGTCCAGTCATGACTACTATTCCACCATGTTTCTGTTATCCCTATAATATCTGGTTTCATTTCCTGCACCAGTAGCTCTAGTTCCTCCATTTTGTTACCTTTGCTCCTTGCTTTGGTGTACAAACATCTTAATTTTTGCTGTTTGGCCTCGCTCACATTCTTTACCTGATTAGGCATGGACATTCTACAGCCAGTATGACCTATTAGACTGGTATCCACACTGCCCTTCCTCTTTATGTCCATTCTCCTACCCACGGCTGTATCCTTTCTTACTTTGTTTTCTTCCCTCTCAATGCTAAAATCCGGCGTGGAAATTACCTGGACATCTCCCAACCATCTCCCCCAAAATCCTATTTTAAAGCTCTCTTAATCAGTTGACCCAGACTCCATCCTAGAAGTCTATTTCCTTCCCTACTCAGATGAAGTCCATCCCAAGAGAACTGTCCTCTGTCCATGAATGCCTCCCAGTGGCCATACATCACAAAGCCCTCCTTATAGCACCACTGCCTGAGCCATCTGTTGATAGTCATAATCTTGTCACACCTTTGTTGCCCTTCTCTAGGAACAGGCAGAATCCCACTGAAGATCAGCTGAGCCTCGATTTCCTTAAGCATCTTCCCCAGCTTGGCATAGTCTCCTTTGATATGTTCCAGTGAGAATTTACCAGTATCATTTGTTCCTCTGTCACTGGGTTGCTTCCCTCTCAGTAAGGGGCCACACTTTCCTTGACCTTCTTCTTGTTGCTAACATACCTGAAGAAACCCTTCTTGTTACTCTTAACATCTCTTGCTAGCTGCAACTCCAAGTGTGATTTAGCCTTCCTGATTTCACTCCTGAATGCCTGAGCAATATTTTTATACTCTCCCTGGTCATTTGTCCAATCTTCCACTTCTTGTAAGCTTCTTTGCTGTGTTTAAGACCAGTAAGGATTTCACTGTTAAACCAAGCTGGTCGCCTGCCATATTTACTATTCTTTCTACACATCAGGATGGTTTGTTTCTGCAACCTCAATAAAGATTCTTTAAAATACAGCAGGCTCTCCTGCACTCCTTTCCCCCTCATGTTATTCTCCCAGGGGATCCTGCTCATCAGTTCCCTAAGGGAGTCAAAGTCTGCTTTCTCCTTTCTTCCTTGTCAGGATCTTGAACTCGACCATCTCATGGTCACTGCCTCCCAGGTTCCCATCCACTTTTTCTTCTCCTACTAATTCTTCCCTGTTTGTGAGCAGCAGGTCAAGAAGAGCTCTGCCCCAGTTGGTTCCTCCAGCACTTGCACCAGGAAATTGTTCCCTACATTTTCCAAAAACTTCCTGGATTGTCTGTGCACCGCAGTATTGCTCTCCCAGCAGATATCAGGTTGATTGAAGTCCCCCATGAGAACCAAGGCCTGTGATCTAGTAACTTCTGTTAGTTGCCAGAAGAAAGCCTCGTCCACCTCATCCCCCGGTCTAGTGGTCTATAGCAGACTCCCACCATGACATCACCCTTGTTGCTCACACTTATAAACTTAATCCAGAGGTTTTTCTGGAGTTCTGAGCAGTCATACTGCTCTCTTACATACAATGCAACTCCCCCACCTTTTCTGCCCTGCCTGTCCTTTCTGAACAGTTTATATCCATCCATGACAGTACTCCAGTCATGTGAGTTATCCCACCAAGTCTCAGTTATTCCAATCACATCATAATTCCTTGACTGTGCCAGTTCTCCCTGCTTGTTTCCCAGGCTTCTTGCATTTGTGTAGGGACATGCCACTACTTCCGGGAGCAGCTTGAGGTAAGTACCATTCAGAGCCTGCACCCCTGAGCCTTTTCCCATGCCCCAACCCCCTGCCCCAGCCCTGATCCTCCTCCCACTTTCCAAACCCCTCAATCCCAGCACGGAGTACCCTTCTGCACCCCAAACCTCTCATTCCCAGCCCCACTCCAGAGCCCGCACCCCCAGCCAGAACCTGCACCCTTTCCCACACCCTTGCCCCAGCCTTGATCGCCCTCCGAACACCTCGGTCCCAGCCCAGAGCACCCTCCTACACCTTCCTCATCCGGAGCCCCACCCCAGAGTCCACACCTGCAACCAGAGCCCTCACCCCCTCCCACATCCCAGCCCCAATTTTGTGAGCATTCATAGCCCACCATACAATTTCTATTCCCTGATGTGGCTCTCAGGCCAAAAAGTTTGCCCATTCCTGATTTATATAGTGGTATTATGATGTTGACTGTCTTATTATCTATCCCTTTCCTAATGATTTCCAACACTTTTTGGCTGTCGCTGCACATTGAGCAGATGTGTTCAGAGAATTGTCTACAATGATTCCAAGATCTCTTTCTTGAGTGGTAACAGCTAATTTAGATCCCACCATTTTATATGTACAGTTGGCATGATGTTTTCAGTGTGCATTACTTTGCATTTATGAACATTGAATTTTATGTGCCATTTTGTTGCCCAGTTGTTCAGTTTCAATACTCTTTTTTAGCATTTCCTGTTATAACTCTGGATGTTCTTGTTATCCAAATCAATATCCACTCCCACTTTGAATCTTGCTTGGCCTTACCTTCCTGTGGCAGTGAGTTCCAAGAATTAATCACACCTTTTGTGAAAAAAATATTTCCCTTTATTAGTCTTGAATTGGGTCTCAGGAGATGGGTTCAAATCCTGGCTCAGCCATTGACTTCCTGGGTTACATGGGGTAAGTTACTTAATTTATTGTGTTCCTCAGTTCCCTGCCTGTAACGAAATGGGGACTGCTGCCCCTTTTCAACCCTAACAGCAAGTCAAAGTTCAGGGCCCTGGGGATGTTTTAGTCGGAAGCAGAAATGAATGCAGTTTCTTTGAATCAGTTTTTGTTTGTTTACTAAGAATATATAAAGTCCCATGTCTTGCAATGCAGAAGGATCAAATAGTAGGAAACAGCTTATTTTGCTCACACCACCAAGAGTACCCCTTTCAGCCTGCACCCTGTCTCAAAAATCTCTTCTCAGGTTTCTTCCAGGGTCAGCCACCATACTTTCATCTGCTCCTTCAGGCTGTCTCTCTCTCTCAATCCATTCATGTCTGTTCTCCTTCCCCTACATCCACCTCCCGAAAACAATGTTCAGCAGAAGCTCCTGGGTGGGTTGCCACACATCTATTGACTTAGGTGGGGGCTTTTGTTTACAGTTATCCCTACCAATCTCAATGGGATTTGAACTCAGCCCATAACAAGGTTTCACCCAGCTCCTAACAGGACAATGCCTTCCAAATTCACAGGGGTGCTGGGAGGATGGACTCCTTTACTGCCTGTGAGGTGCTCGGAAGCTAAGCTGATGAGGTGAGAACCACATAAGGATCCAGCAGGACAGACAAATGTAAGTGCTGCTACCCCATGGGGATGTCACATCTAGGTTTCTACATGCAAGAGAAGGTTCAGCGTTGAATGCAAGACAAGAATTTCAGACAGTTCAACTCAATGCACGAAGCACCCAACACTGCACTGTGAACTCCCCTTTTGGTAGGCGTAGCCATAGATGGCTTCCATTTGGGATTGCCTCAGCACCTGACAGCCACTATCACATCACGTCCCAGATAGCTGGGGAGCCAGTTGTGGGGGAAGGAACTGCTGTCGAGCTGCTGATTTGGGATGAAAATGTCCAACGGGGTTCTGAGATGTTGTACAGAGGACAGAGCCTTAAATTAACAGGAGCAAATGCCAGATCAGGTGGAGCAGGATTGGTCATCTGGGTTACACACTCAGTGACAAAGAAGCTTGGCTGGAATGGGGAGAGAGAATTGTACAGATGGAAAGATCCCAACTCATGGAGGCCATACACAGGTTCATGGGCATGGTAACATAGCGAAGCAAATTCAATCCTCATTGCTCACAGTGAGATGTTCCTCTCAGATTGCTGCCTGGGGACAGACCAGGCCAGAGCAGCAGTGGGGTGACTGACGGGGACAGTTTTGGGAATTAAAAAAGGATTAGTGACATGGTGCTGAAATGTTTAGAGATTAACAAAGAGCCTAAATATCAGTCCATGCAGCTTCCTTGGGGCCAGGCTGCCTTCTGCAAGGTGATCTACCAATGGCACCCGCTTCCAAAGCACTGACTGAAATATGGCAGTGCTGGGGTCAGATCAGAGAGGACTGCAGCCAATTGCTTCTGGCAGTGAGCAGTCCCATGAATACATTTGTGGGTAGGAATCAGTTGATCCCAAATTTGACAAGATCAATTAAGAAACAGGAAATGACTCACTCTTATAGGTGCCTGAGGAAGTCATTCTACATGGGTGGGCAACTGAAAAGGCCCTTCCCCCTCTGAGCACACTGAAGAGATGGACATGAAATTGCTAGAATCTACATAAAGGATGCCATGTCTCAGCAGCAGCCAGCACAAGATTTGCTAAGCAGCGTCCACACTCGGCACTGAGAAGCATCAGAGCAGAGCTCAAGGTGTCTGGCATTGGCCATGCACAGATGCAGCTGTCGAAGATAAGGGGCCACATCCTCAGCTGGTGTGAACCGGCACGGCTCCAATAAAGTCCATGGACTGACACCAGTGGACCCAGCGGAGGATCTGGACAAGTCATACAAGCGTGAAATCTGCAATCAGTCCAGCAAACAGGATGCAAAAGAGCCCCAGAACCTGGGTGAGATTCTTGCTTGCCCTTGGACCAGGGCTGGTACAGGTCAGTGTGAGTTGGAGAGGGAGCATCATCTCTCCAAGAGGAGAGTGCTGCACATCTCACATGTCAAATTGCTACCCCGCTGCCAGTGGGAGAGCATGTTCGAGTGCAAAGAGAAACTGCCTTAGTCCCCATCTCCCCCACCACCCCGAGGAAGAGTCCTATGTGACTAACAGAGACGTGAAACTGAAACCAAGGAGCACACTGGCCCTCTGTTGCCTGGGGACACCCAGAATCTGCTGACAGACATCATCAACCTGAACCCAGCCCCTGAGAATGAAAAATACTGGCATCAGCAAATAGGCCCAGCCACACTAAGGCCACAGTATTCTTGCCAGCAAGTTAAGTATGGATTGGATGAATGGACTATAAGGTGGATAGAAAGCTGGCTAGATTGTCAGGCTCAACGGGTAGTGATCAACAGCTCGATGTCTATTTGGTAGCTGGTATCAAGCAGCATGCCCTAGGGGTCAGTCCTGGGGCCGGTTTTGTTCAACATCTTTATTAATGATCTGGATAATGGGATGAATTGCACCCTAAGCAAGTTCACCGATGACCCTAAGCTAGGGGGAGAGGTAGATAAGCTGGAGGGTAGGGATAGGGTCCAAAGTGACCTAGACAAATTGGAGGATTGGGCCAAAAGAAATCTGATGAGGTTCAACAAAGAGAAGTGCAGAGTCCTGCACTTAGGAAGAAAGAATCCCATGCACTGCTACAGGCTGGGGACCAACTGGCTAAGCAGTAGTTCTGCAGAAAAGGACCTGGGGATTACAGTGGACGAGAAGCTGGATATGAGTCAGCAGTGTGCCCTTGTTGCCAAGAAGGCCAATGGCATATTGGGCTGTATAAGTAGGAGCATTGCCAGCACATCAAGGGAAGTGATTATTCCTCTCTATTTGGCACTGGTGAGCCCACACATGGAGTATTGGATTCAGTTTGGGTCCCCCCATTACAGAAAGGATGTGGACAAATTGGAGAGAGTATGGCAGAGGGCAACAAAAATGATTAGGGGGCTGGGGCAGATGACTTACGAGGAGAGGCTGAGGGAACTGGGGTTATTTAGTCTGCAGAAGAAAAGAGTGAGGGGGGATTTGATAGCAGCCTTCAACTACGTGAAGGGGGGTTCCAAAGAGGATGGAGCTAGGCTGTTCTTAGTGGTGCAGATGACAGAACAAGAAGCAATGGTCTCAAGTTGCAGTGGGGGAGGTCTATGTTGGATATTAGGAAACATTATTTCACTAGGAGGGTGGTGAAGCACTGGAATGGGTTACCTAGGGAGGTGGTGGAATCTCCATCCTTAGAGGTTTTTAAGGTCCGGCTTGACAAAGCCCTGGCTGGGATGATTTAATTGGGGTTGGTCCTGCTTTGAGCAGGGGATTGGACTAGATGACATCCTGAAGTCTCTTCCAACCCTAATATTCTATGATAAGGAGCAAGGAGGCTACAGACTCAGTTACCCAGCCCCAATCAGCTGCGATTATGAGTGTTATCAACAGAGTAGCTCTGCTCCAAAGAGGTGAAAGTCTCCAATGGCACAGTCAGCTGAAACAGGGGTTCAAGGAGGTGACTGGAGCATTGACTGTGAATGGAACATTCCTCATGTTTAATGAATAATCATTGTCATTCCACAGCTTTAACTAAAACACAGTCCATCGGCTCCCTCTGAAGAAGGGATCACAACTGACAGAAAGGGCTCAGATTTCAATGTTTTAAAATATTTATCTAAAAAAACCTAAGGGAATTCCCCGAGGAACAAACTGTGTTATGATTCAGTTAAGGTTGTAACTTGATCTCAGTTAAATTAAAATAATGAACCATCTCTTCAGTTGGTGTAAATCAGCATAACACCAGTCAATGGAGCCACACCAGTTTACCCCAGCTGAGGATTTGGGTCAGGGAGGGGGATGGATCACTTGATGACTGCCTTTCTGTTCATTCCCTCTGGGGCACTTGGTATTGGCCACTGTTGTAAGACAGGATACTGGGCTAGATGGACCTTTGGTCTGACCCAGTATGGCTATTCTTATGTTCTTAAGGCTGTGATTTCATGTGTATATATACATACCTACAAATCATCCCAAATGTCTGAAATCCTGGGAATTCAAAGTTAAGGTTAAAATTACAAAATAACTGTTTGAACACCAAGAAATTTATCATTACATTACTTCTCCTTAACTCCTTCCTTGGTCTACATACACATCTATCACTCACTCTCCTGATGGGCCATCGACCTGGGCACAGATTCTCCTCTCCCCATTTATTCCAAGAATTTTGTTTCTGTGTACAGTCCAGCTGTGACCTCTGTAGCCCCTCCCGTGAAGTATGACTTTAAGTCCCCTATCTCTCTCCCTAGTGCTTTTCTGACACCTGGTGCCTCCACTCAAGGTGACTCCTCACTGTGCTCACAGGGGTGCGGCAGCATCCTCTCCAGGCTCCCATCCGGCTTGCTGGTCTGGGATCTTGTGGGGGTCTCAGCAGCCAGCACCCACCTGGATCCTTCTGGACTGGTCAGCAACTGTCTGATCCAGGAACTAATCTCACAGCCATGCAAGAATGCCCTCCAGGGGAGTGGAAGTATAGCAGGAATGCCTGGAGCTGGGCTGTATGTCCCCCAGCTTCCAAACCAAAACTGAAACTAAACTGCTTCTTCACATCAGGTTCTTCTCTCGCTGGGGCAGAGCACCCCTGGCTCTATGGCCTGGGTAATACAGGGGGTCACACTACATGATCGCAATGGTCCCTTCCTGCCTTGGGATCTATAAACCTGCCTACCAGCCTCAGAAGGGGTTTCTAGTTCCTTCTGTCTCCAACCTTGACTGCACGCATGCTGGGAGATGGTATCAGAGGCCTCTAGCAGCCATCTTAGTTGTATTCCTTTTGATAGGCCCCTCTAAAGGTTGATGTCTGGAGCTCCAACAGCTGGCAAATTCCAAGCACAGATTACACTGTGTCACAGTCAAACCAACACTTCTGCCTTAGCCACTTTTCAAAACACACAGCGATTGGATGTATCACTTTCTTGCAATCTCCTGATGCTATTAAAATAGCAGATCACTGAACAGGGGGATGGGGTCAGAGTTAAGGTCATTTGTAGAAACTTAACAAACATTTCCTGACTTCCAGAAATTCTTTCTACACAATTAGTTTCCATAACAGTCCATTGGGGGTTTTCCTATCCTTTACTCCCAAGCAGCCTGTTGGTTCCTATATTCCTCATCCCTAGATCTCAAAGCACTTTACAAAGGAATATGAGTATCATCATCTACTTTTTACAGCTGGGGAAACGGAGACTCAGAAAGGTGAAATGACTTGCCTGAGGTCCCACAGCAGATCACTGATCAGAACACAGAACAACTTGGAAGTTGGGTAGCAGGCGTGAAGAGAGTCTAGTTGTATATCTGTGATTGTGGGTCCAGTTGTACACTAGCCCTTGTCTAGGTGTAGTTTAGTGCCAGCTGTATTTCACTGTTGCAGCCAGTTCATAAGGCTGTCAATCAATATGACTGACAATCACACCATTCCATATCGGGCATCATAACTCACAAGTCCACCCCCTTCTGGCGTGTTTAACCTTCTATCTGTGGACAACTTTCTTTTTTTTCCCCTTCAGAAACTTGAATTGCTTTGAAAATGACATCGTTTGACAGCGAAATGCACAAATGGCTCCGCTTCCTTCTAGCCAACCTGGCACTGAGTAGCAGAACAAACTGAAGTAAGCCCTCGGTCTGACAGCCTGGCACCAACACGAAACAGAGATGCTAATGCAGACAGGCCCAACAGCTACATAGCACACATCAGCGGGCTGCTGAGAGGCCCCATCACAGCAGTATGTGTCCTTGTCTCTAGTTCAAATGTTCCCATGGCATGAACGATGCAGGTAACAGCGGGCAAAGGGTCCCAGCTTTACCTGAACAGCAGAGTGGTGCCGAAGTGGGGAGAATGGAGGAACTGACAGAGCAGAACAGACCCCAGATGCTGTGTCTGAGCAGAGAGGACCCTCTGCTAGGACAGTGTGTTATGTCTGTCTCCGGTAGATGTAAATAGTTGGTTAATAGATAAGGTGCCAGTGGATGGCACTCAGTGTAGATCATGGGCTTGCAGGAGCATTTACTCTTGTCATTGTGCACTGTAAGTGGATTCTTGTACACAACTCTTTACATCAGCTCTCACACCAGTCACTGCCAGACGAAGGTGCAAGACCCCCAAAGTATCCTATGGTGGATAAACTTTCTTTCCAGCTTCTGTTAGTCTAAGGTCAGTTTGCCCCATGAAGCAGCCCAACTCTAGGGATTCAGACTGGGGGAGATTGGATTTTTTAATCCTTGCTACTATAACTCTAGATGTTCTCATTATTCATTGAAATGGCCAGGCCTTTTAAAGCATCCTGCTAAGCTCTTGGCCTCAGAGACATCCTGTGGCAGTGAGTTGCACAGAGTAATTGTGTGTTGTGTGAAAAAACTGTCCTTTTTCCCTTTTTAAATGTGCTGACTTTCCTTGGATCACAACAGCAGTCACTTAGGAGGCAGGCAAAAGAGAAGTGCCTGTTCAGTTCCACCTGTGAGTGTGTAGCTCTTTGTCATGTCTGCTCTCACTCCTCTCTTCTAAACAGAGCCATCCCAGTCTTTCCTGCCTCTCTTAATATGGGCATGGTTTCAGCATCAGAGCATTTTCACTGCCCAACCCCCAGTACTCCTGCTACTCCAAGGCTCCATCCCTTGTGAATTATTACCCCTCCCTTAGTGAATGCAGTGAGGATATAACTAGGATTTCACTTTTCACCATTACATATGTACTGTAGGTTGTGTGTGTGTGTATGTGTATATACAGGCTTGGAAGGATAAGATTTTTATCTGTAAATGTCGGTAAAGGTCAATTTCACACTGCACTCATAAACTGATGAAAAATATTCCATCTATAATAATTGAAATTTACAGATAGGCAAAGTAAGAGACAGGCTGCTCCAGAACTTGTTACAGTTTGATTTAAGGAGATTTATTTTGTTTATTTTGGTCTGTGATGTCAACAGTTTGTGTTTTATGGGTTGTAAAAGCTTTAACTTTTGGGATCTCAATATCTACTGTCATTAAATAATTATTGGCTGACTTCCCCTCCTTGGCTGACCACCACCACATAATTTCCCGCAACTGTAAAAATGCTTAAAACCCAAATTGTGCACAACTGTGAAAATGTAAATCAATTAAAACCTAAAAAAAGCTTTAAAATAAACACTGATATTTTCTGGTGAAATTACATTAAAAAAACCCAACAAATTCATCCAAGCATATATATATATATATAAATATATATATATATGGCAAACCCTGTGTCTGGGATTTTCAAAGCTAGCTATCGAAACTGGATGTTTAAATTCACAGCACACAATGCGCATGCACACACACACACATTGCTGGCCCTGACTTTTTCTCTCACTGCAGTTTCACACCAATGTCTCTCCACTGACTTTACAGGATTTACTCCTGGTTTAAGCAAGAGTAGAATCCAGCCCTCTGTGTTTCCAATGATAAGGCTGTAGAAGAAAATGTAGGCTACTGTGTTATTTAAGAAATAGCATGTGCTGTCCTATCCTATAAGATCAGAACATATAGTTTCACACATATATTGCATTGCCACTCAGGGAGTAATGCAGTAAAACCCTTACACCTCCCCATCCCCCATCCATCTGCCCTTATACACATATTCACACTCACTGTGGAAAACAAATCAAGCCTGTCTCTGAAGGCAGGAGTGAGTTAATGTTATCTGATAGTCCCTGGGATTATTACTAATCATATTTAGTGCTGGTCTTCTCTCGCTCCAAGCACTTTCTGCTCAGTGGATAAGCACTGCATGGGTGGTGGGGGGGGGCTGCCACACAGAAAAGGGAAGTGGCATGCTCAAGGTCCTATTGCAAGACGTGGTCAGAGCCAAGAATAGAAGCTGGTTCCCTGACTCCCAGCCTGGTGCACTATCCCCTGGCTGTCTTTACCTCCATACCGGCACTGTTCGTTTGCTTACCCTCTTCTTTCCTTGCCTTGTTGAAATCTCTGCTCCCAAGGCAGGATCAGACTTTGCACAAGGCACTAGCTCTGAGGCATAGCGGGGCAATCTGCATGGGGGGAAGTTAGTGTGACATGACTGAGGCCACAGAGGCCTCCCGTCTGTACTTGGGGACAGAGAGCATAGAACAAGTGGGACAGGCCTTTGTAGTTATGGCATCCAATATCCTAAACAAAGGAAGGCTACATCTGTATGGACAATGGGAAGCTAGAACACAGGAACTCACTGTGCATAGACTGCCCAAATGAGGAAACACTCAAATCCCCACTTCTTAAGGTATGTCTACATTACAAGCACTATAGTAGTATAGCTATAGTATTACAGGTACACCCAGGGTAGCATACACACCTGCTAGAGCAACAGAAGAGGGTTTTCTAGCACTATAATAAACTCACCCCAGGGAAAGATATTGCCAGAAGAATTCTCCCATCAGCCTAGTAGCATCTATATAAGGACCCAGATCAGCTTGACTGCACCTCTCTAGAGTGTACTTACAGCTAAATTAACATAAAACATAGACAATACCTTAAACTCTAAGCCCCACGACTAAATCATAGTCAAAGTTCACTACTCATGACATCAGTGTGACCTACTCACACCAGGGCATGTCCAGCACATCTCCTAGGCCTTGCATGACTACAGTAATGATAATCATCTGTTCTAATGTATACAATCCAAATATAAACAAAGGCCAGCTAAACCAACAAAATTCAGAAGATGGAATTCTGGGGAAACAATATTCTAATTTATGTCAATGAGTCTAGCCAGAGCTAGGTTTTCCCCATCTCACCTACAGGAGGAGCAGAGAGTTCCATTCCTCTAAATCAGGGGTGACCAACCTGTGGCTCCGGAGCCACATGCAGCTCTTGAAAAGTTAATATTTGGCTCCTTGTATAGGCACCGACTCCAGGGCTGGAGCTATAGGCTCCAACTTTCCAATGTGCCACGGGATGCTCACTGCTCAAACCCTGGCTCTGCCAGAGGCCCTGCCCCCATTCCACCCTTCCTGCCCCTCCCTAAGCCTGCCATGCCCTTGCTCCTTCCCCCCCAACCAGAGCCTCCTGCACACCATGAAACAGCTGATCAGGAGGTCCGGGGAGGAGGCGCTGATCAGTGGGGCTGCCGGTGGTTGGGAGGTGCTGGGAGCGGGGGGAGGATGTGGAGTTGCTGACATATTACTGTGGCTCTTTGGCAAGGTACGTTGGTAAATTCTGGCTCCTTCTCAGGCTCACGTTGGCCACCCCTGCTCTAATCTTCTGGCCTTGGGGCTGACATGGGAGATGGTGGGAAGCTAGAACCTAGGGGAGTTCCCTCTGAAGGACCAGGGTAGGCTGCAGGCCAGCTGGGTCCAATTTGCTTTGGGTATTGGTGGTTTTTGAGGAACTAGGGCAGAGCTGTTTGAGACAAGGGCTTTGGAACGGGGTGTTTGCAGGCAAAAGGCAAGGCAAGTGCGAGGGTGGTTTCTCTAGGCTGTGAGACAGTGAGACGACCACCTCTGGACATGGGGGAAGCATCCATGGGCTGACAGGTAACACAGCCTTCCTCCCTGAGAGCCCATGGGAACCCAAGCCCTAGGCTGCTATTGTAGGCATCCATGAACTACCACTAGCCCACACTATTCCACATCTCAAAGTACAAATGAGAGCAGGTTTGCTGCCCAGAAAATGCCGGGTGAAGATGGATTTCCTCTCCCCATAACTAGTACCTCAGTTTAAAGCAGGCTTGGTACTGCTGTGTGGATTTCAGTCTGCTGCAGAGCCCAGTCTGTTACTCACACAGCTTTATTCCTGCAACAGGCTCCATTTGGGGAAACTCTGGCTCCTTCCACATAACATAACAAGCACAATGGGGCTGTAATCCTGACTGGGATCCCGAGGCACTACTGACATAAATAGCCTAAGGATGATTAAATGAAGACTCTAATTTAACAACAGAGAGCTATTCAGCATAAGCTAGTGGTTAGACCCCAGGGATGACTCCCCGATTCCAATCCCAGCTCTGGCAGTGAGGCAGCCTTCACTATTCAGTGCCTCAATTTCCCTTTCTGTAAAACTAATCTGCCTCCTGTGGGTGTGAGTCAGATCACATTTATTAGGCACTTTGCCGCTATGAAGGGCTGGTGAATATTTCAGCACCAGAACTAGCGCCCTAGTGGCACTGACGGCAGGTTGGTGCTGCACATGTGGGCTGCCCCCAAAGCTCACCTGCTACAGGTCAGACTGGATGATCAGCGTAGTTCTTTCTGACCCTATGGAGCACCCTGGGGGAACCTGCAGTGTCTGTGGGCCCCCCAGTGGAACTCTGTACCCTGGGAGGGCTCCTCTCCATGGCCTGCACCTCCCTCCCCATTACGGGCCGCTGGCAGACCGGTGACGCCCCCCCCCCCCCCGCTGTCCTCCCCAGGCAGCCGACCTGGGGATGCCTAGAGGGAGCTGGGGGCCCCAGCCCCGGCAGCATACGTTCCCCAGAGCAGTAGGATCCTAAAGTTTGCTCGTTACGTCAGCGGGCCCTGGCCACGCCCCGGGGCGGGTCCCTCTCAGTCCAGTCCCTGTAACTTTCCCACGCCGACCTCTGGGGAGATGCTCCAGGTGACCGGAGCCGGGAGCGCGCTCGGCTCTGTCTGCTTCCCCCCTTCACCCCTCACCCCCACCCCGGAGTCTGCCGCCTAGTGACGCCCGGCTCCCGCAGCCCAGGCACGGCGGGGCGGGCGGCACAGGAGCCCTGAGCTTCTGGGGCAGGGCTGAGGGACCCGGCACCTTCCCGCGGCTGGAGCAGGCTTGCAGGTGAGCCCGAGCGGCCGGGGGCGCGGGGCCAGGCTCGGGCTTCGAGCTCGTCTGATCTGGAGGGAGGGGGCGCGCCCCGCTGTCAGCGCTGTGTGGAGCCGGGGGCTGTAATTCGGACAGGTGCTCGGCTGCCGCTCCTTCGCGCGGAGAGAGTGACTCCGGAATGACTCTCTCCCTCCCCGTCCCCCCCAGGCAAGGGGACAGCAGCGCCCACGACAGGGTGGAGGCAGGGAAGGTGCAAGAGGCTCGCTGCGCCTCCCGGGGGGCGGGACGGGGACGAGGAGCGGAAGGCGGCTGGAGTCGGGGGGTGGCCGGACAAAGTTACCCGGGGAAGGAGCCTGCGGCGGTGCCTGGGCACTTTGCCGGGTAGCTGCCGCCCCCCCCCCGTCGCTAGCGGCTCCTGCAGCTCGCTGCAGGCGCCCGGTGCAGCATGTGCCGGGGTGGGTGCTCTGCTCTGGCTGAGAGCTGGTACTGGGCGGGAGCCATCGGGGAACAGTGCCCACGGGCCAGCGCCCCGGGCTGCCAGGCGGGGCTATCCCCCTTGCCAGGATCCGGGGGCTGAGGGCTGATCTGCGCCCAGCTAGGGCTATTTTACCTTCCATCCCCTCCCCCAGTTCACCCCCTTGCGCGAGACATGGCGCTAATTTCCATGACAACCGCTAATGTCACAAATAAAGGGAAGGGGGCGGGTAGGCTGGGCTCCAGCGGGTGCCCAAGTTTTGCCAGGCAGCATGGGGGGGCACCTGAGCGAGGGGGTCTGTGTGCGTGGGCCGCGTGCTGTGCCAGCGCTGGTGTGGGGGTGGGTGCAGCATGCCTGCATCTGTGGCCATGCCCGCCTCCGCGTGCAGGGGTGCGTCTGCCTTGCTCAGTCTGCGCGGGCAGGGGGCTCATAGGCAGCCATCCTGGGGCGGGTAGGGGGCACCTGTGGGATCGTGCCGCTGACTGAGCATGTAGAGTTGGAGGCTGTGTGGAGCCATTGCTGGGCAGGAGGGGAGTATGTTATCTTATAAGCATAACAAGTAGATCTCTTCCCCCCCACCCCCTAGGGATGCTGACCTCCAGCAGGTGCAGCGACACGGGATGAGGGGCCGGGCCCCGGAGCGCTGGCCGCCCAGAGGCGGTTTCCATCCACTCCGGCAGAGCCTTGCACGTGCTCAGGGCTGTGACACCAGCCATGTATGCTGTGTTTGGCTCAGGAGTGGGGATGCACATGCGATGGCCATTTATGTGAGAAGGGGGCAGGGTTTGAGTTCTGCCAGCCCTTGCGAGTCCCTAGCTGGAACCCTCTCACAAAGCCAGATGTCCCCACCTCTTCCTTGACCTTCATTCGTGAGGTGTCAGGCCCTGGCTCCTGCCCCAGACCCTCAGTGCTGCTGGTGTGAAATTGTTTCATCCTGCCCTCTGTATGTGGCTCTGGCTGGGCTCTGGTCTTCTGCAGGGTCATCTGGGCAAAGTCTGGAGGGTAGGGCTGGGGCAATCCTGTGGTCCTCCTCAACCCCCCCTCCCCACAGTCTGTCTGATCTCTCTACCTCCTCAGGATGGACTTTGCCACCTGCCCTCCCTGACCCCCCCGCCTCAGATCCCTCCTGCTGCCTTTCCTCAGCCTGAGCTCCCCAGGGGCTGCACTCGTAATGCAGTGGCTCGGCCTTTGCGTGCGCCCTCAGGGACAGTGGCACCCTGCTGCTGCTGGAGGTGCTGGAAGATTGGTGTCATCCTGCCCACTCCTCTGAACGTAAAGCCCATTTCATGGCATTGGGACCCATCGGTTCACGCTGCCTGGTGCCTGCACATTGCACTCCAGGGCACCGAGGAGAAATATTGACCTGAGCACAGCAGGCTGTAGCTAGGAATCAGAAGTCTGCCAGCAAACGGTGGTATAGGGAGTCAGCTGGCTGGGGGGAAGGAGAGGGCACAGAGCCCTGGAAATCACTGCTACACCTGGGGTTGGGTAGATCTTTAGCAGTGCCCTGATATCCCCAGACCCAGTGTGCACAGAGGAGGCAGACTTCATCTTACTGCTTTCCATGCCAGCCCCCCAGGACTGTCGGGGCTCAGTCTTGACCTGGTGTACGTGGGTGCAACTTCCCTACCTGCAATGGAGTGGTGCCAGCTTACGCCATCTCTGAATCTGGCCTGCTGGGGTCTCAGGGTTTCAATGGTGTGTTGCTGTTTTCTCCTTAAATCTCCATTGAAGCAGGTGCTGGGGGACCCTGACCCAGTCATGCTGCCCTCCCCAGCCTGGCCATTGTAAGATCCTTCCCTGTTTAGTTTTGTGCAGTTGTAGGATTCCCCCAGCAATGGGAGGCTATTTCTTGGCCTGATCTCCCTCTCTGTATATGTTCTATTCTTTAATTCCAGCCCTATGGCCCCAGGTGACGGTGAGTTCTGGCCTCGAGACAGACCCCACTTCAGTGCAAGCCCTGGGTGCTCAGGAGCTGGTGCTGGGGTCAGGCGCATCGGTATCTCCTACAGAGTGCAAGTCAGGCTTGGCTCGTGGAGGACCTAATGTTACCTGGGACTGTGGGGGGCACACCTGAGCTGTCTGGGATGCTGCAGAGCCAGTGCTAGGCTGCAGGCACTTGGTAGGAAGCAGCATGTGGACTCAGTCTCCCCTCTTGCTTCCTGGGGCACTGTGTGTCCCAGCTCGTCTTTCACGGGGAGCAGCTGGTGGATGGGGCTGTTGAATTCTCTTAGAGTATTGTGAGTGGTTGTTGTTGGGAGCTGGCAATGGTTTGGATGTATTGTTCCTGTCAGAGTTCGTGGGCTGGGTTTCCCCCTCCCAGTAGCCCCAGCACCGTGCTGGACTGCAGGGGGTGGGAATGCTCACTGAAGTCAGAGATTTCAGAGTAGCAGCCGTGTTAGTCTGTATTCGCAAAAAGAAAAGGAGAACTTGTGGCACCTTAGAGACTAACAAATTTATTAGAGCATAAGCTTTCGTGAGCTACAGCTCACTTCATCGGATGCATTACTGAAGTGAGCTGTAGCTCACGAAAGCTTATGCTCTAATAAATTTGTTAGTCTCTAAGGTGCCACAAGTTCTCCTTTTCTTTTTGTGAAGTCAGAGATTGTCTGTCTGTCTGTCTCCCTCCCTCCTGGGGCTGGGGCAGGTCTGTTGCTCAGCACGGGCCTTGCCCTGGTTTGGGACAGCTGCTGGAGGGGTTTGCAGAGCTCCATGTGCAAAGGCAGTTGGTTTCAGGTGTGAGAGCAGGAGTCAGACTCCCTGCTACCTTGCTGAGGAGCCATCAGTGCCTACAGGCTGGGCTCCAGCCTCTGTGCTTCAGCCAATCACAGACACATGGGGTTAGAAGGGACCGCAAGGATCATCTAATCTAACCCCCTGCCAGGATGCAGAATTTGTAGTGTCTAAAAGCATCCTTGCCCCCCTTAAAAATGCCTCCTAATGCACCTAGCAAGCTCTGCACTGTTACTCAAACTCCCAAAATGTCTCTGTCCCTTTAACTCCCTTTCCAGCATGTGACTCATGAGTGTCATGTGGCAGAGAGTTCCACAGGTTGTCATCAGCTGAGACTCCTTCCTATTCTCCTGTTATGGGATAGGAAGGAACCACGTCACTTCCACTATATCCTTCGGGATCCTTACAAACCTCAACCAAGTCCACTCAGAATAATTTGCAGTTCCAGATGCACTGACCCCAGCAACCCCCAACTCTTGTATGTAATAGCCCCTTCCCTCTATCACCCTGACTTCCCCCCCCCCATTCCCCATTGTCTTTTCCTGATCTGTTCTCAACGTTCACCTCTACAAGGACAGGATGCGAGTGCAGGGTTTGAAGTGTGAACAAACCACTGATTTATAGAACAGCATTTCCCCCTCCCCATTCTTTTAATACAGCCCAGCAGCCGACTTTCCTTTTTTCTGTTGCCGTGATTGATGTTGAGGCTATTAGATTCAATGAAGGCTCTTTCCTGGGGTTTCTTTATGATCTGTAGCTGTCTCACTTGGGCTCTGTTCTTCTCAGATCTCACAAGCTAAGTAGGGTTAGTCCCTGCTTGATACTTGGTTGAAAGAGCTTTGATGGGCTCCCTGCATGGAGCTCTGCCAGTACCCCTTAGTCCCAATCTGCAGCCCCCTGCTATGCCAGCCCTGTGCTTCTATCCCATCCCAGCTCTGCCAACGCCACTCAATCCCGACTTAGTGCCTCTGTGGTCCCCGTCCGTTACTCCTTGCATCACCATGAACAATCCCTTTTAGGCAGTTCTGGGGGCTGATATCACAGCCCCATTATTTAGGTCCATCTCGGGGCCCTGATCAGTGGCTGTTGCTCTTCCCTCTGGGTACAGTCCCTCTCTAGTCAGACGGTGTCAGAAGAGAAGCCACTATTTCAGGAGAGTAGCCCGAGGACTGCCCAGAGCAGGCTGTCACCTCCCAGGTTCGTGACACCAGTGCCTCTGAATAAGCAAAATCGCCCCGCTCGCTGCTCCGTTCTCTGGCAGCCACCTGCCTAGTTGGAAATGGAAGCGGAGATCCAGAAAGCTCTAGGCAGAGGCAACTGCTTGTTAACCCCCAAGGTTGGGCTGAGGCTGCACGGCAGGCTGGACAGGTATGAAGCGAGTCGGGCGGGGGTGACAGTCTAACAGGCCAGGACTATGTGGATGGGCTGAGGACAGGTGAGGGCTGGGAAGCTAATTTAAAGCCACAGTACAGCAGCAGGAATGTTTACATTGAATTGGGCTCCTTGACTTGTGAAAGCTGCGTCATCTCTTCATGCCATCCATGCCCTGCCTCCCACTTCCCCAGCTATTGTGTCTTGCACTGTTGCATCTTGTCTTAAATTAGATGCTAAGTGATTGAGGGCAGGGGCTGTGTGTTTGTGTGTCCATAGTAGCCCTTCCCCAGTCTGGTTGGAGGTCTGCTGTAACAGACAGAAGAACATCAACAAACTCCTAACTTACCCGCTCCCCTTGCCACCCCTAAGTCTCTGCTGGCAACATCAAGGCCCATGACCAGAGTTATGCTCCTGCTGTGTTGGCTGCAGCTGTCCCACGGCAAATCCCCTGGTGTTCCCTCCAGCTCCTTTGAATTAGCTCTGCCTCCCCTGCTCTCTGTGACATCGCCTTGTGCGGTCTTGTCTGCGTGTTCACACAGTTAGCTTCCCACAGAGCCTTAACGAGGATGTTAGTGAGGCTGGACCTGTGCCCATTCCCCACAGGGCCTCTTTTCCCCAGCTGGGTACATGGATGTGGGTCACTGCCCCGGGCCATCAGTGGGGCCTGGTCGCGCTCACTGAAGTCAATGGGAGCGGAGGGCATGTGACCCCTTTTAAAGAGTACTCAAGATGTGCAGGATCGTGCCCAGCCAAGCCTCATGAGGTGTCGCTGGATGCTCTGGAATGCTGCTATAAAATCTGAGTTACCCTGCCCCGGCTCCCCTGAGCAGCTGGGCCCATGATTGAAGAAATCCACGAGCTGTCACGTTTCCGTGGCATGTTTCCGTGTTCCTTTAGAACACCAAGTGCAGCCTATTGTTCCTGGTTCCATTCTTCTCGAATGGCTGCCAGGTTCTTTCCTGGTTAGTGCCCATTCTGCCTGGCTGAGACAGTCAGACCTAGCGGGCGAAGCTCTCCTTTGCTGTATGAGGGCCTGGCTCTACATTCACTCTTCTCCCGGCTTCTGCCTCTCTTCCTCCCCTTCCCCCACCCTCACACTCTCTCCACTCCTCCCCCCCCCCGCCACGTCCCTAAAGCTGCCGTTGGTGGGGCAGTGGCTCTGTTCCAATTCCCTCGATATCCAAGTACATGGGAATGCCACGTGATCTGTGGCTGTGCAAGCCCAATCTAATGCTCATGACACTACCCCCTGGTGGAGGAGACTGGAAATGCAGCATCCACTGAGGTAATATTAGAAACTTGAGGTCTTCACTTTATTGCTTTTGAATTCTAGTAGCACAACGACATACAGCCAGGAAATAGCTCTGGTGTGTCTCACTGTTCTCTGAATTTTACACGGCCCCCACCTTTTTAATGTGGTGCAGATTGTGTTGACAACATCCACCTGCATCGACAAAATTGTTAGGATGTGTGCAGTGATAAACTGCCAAACTCTTAAGAACTGGTTCCCTCCTCACCCCACGAGGGGGTCATGGCCCACCCCTGGGGACTCCTGCCCCATCCAACCCCCCACGTTCCTTGATGCCCCCCCGGAACTTCTGCCCCATCCACCCCCCTCCTCTGTCCCCTGACTGCCCCCAGAACTGGGCAGGAGGGTCTCTTGGGCCACTGTAGTGGGTGCCCACCCCGCCCCTAAGAGCTAGAGGGACCTGCCGGGGGGCGAGGTGGGGAGTCCCGGCGGTGCTTACCTGGGGCAGCTCCCAGAAAGCATCTGGCAGGTCCCTCTGGCTCCTAGGGGTGGGGGAGCGGCAGCTCCCCCTACTGATCACATCAAAAGTGGCGCCTTAGACGCCGACTCCATGGGTGCTCTGGAGCTGGAGCACCCATGGGAAAAATTTGGTGGGGGCAGAGCTCCCAGCCCCAGCTCACCTCACCTCCGCTCTGCCTCCTCCCCTGAACGTGCCACCCCACTCTGCTTCTCCGTGCCCCCCACCCCCAGCTTCCCGCAAATCAGCTGTTCACACGAAAAGCATGGGAGGGCTGAGAAGCAGGTGGCAGCTTCGTGCTTAGGCCCAGGGAGGCGGAGGTGAGCTGGGGTGGGGAGCGGTTCCCTCCCTCCCCCCGCCCGGGTTAACTGCGGCACGCGGGCTGCCTTCCTCGCGCCCCCCTGCCCCAGCTCACCTCCACCTCCTTGGGCCTGAGCGTGAAGCTGCCGCCTGCTTCTCATTCCCGCGCAAACAGCTGATTCTTGGAAAGCTGGGCGGGGGGGCCGGAGAAGCAGAGCAGGGCAGTGAGTTCAGGGAGGAGGCGGAGCAGAGGTGAGCTGGGGCTGGATGCGGGGCAGGGAGCTGCAGGTGGGGGAGCACCCACGGAGTTGGCGCCTAAGGCGCCACTTTTGGCCAGTTGTTAAATTTAGAAGCTCTTTTAGAACTGGTTGTCCCACGAGTGACAACCAGTTCTAAAAGGGCTTCTAAATTTAACAACCGGTTCTAGCGAACCGGTGTGAATCCAGCTCACCACTGGATGTATGCATGGGGAGAACAGTGGTGGTGGGAAGGAGGAGGGGAATTTGAGATTGTGGGCTAAGCACGTTAGCTGGCTGTTTCAGGTGAGCCAAAGGGACACGTGCACAGCTATAGCTTGGTGCTGTCTACAAACTCAGGCAGACACCATAAGACTGGGTCATGTTTTAAGGGTTTTCTTTGACTATAAGAATGAGGATTTTTAAAAAAACAAAATGAACCAATTCTGGAGCATGATTCAGTTGCAAAGGGTGGATTCCAGAACAAATTCTGTGGCCTGCAGATGCACAGGGCACTGAAAACTAGGTTCAGATTTCCCAGTGATTTTTCCCTCCTTCATTTTCGTTATCAATGACAGTTTTTTAAAAGGCACTCAATCAAAAATATTTCAGTCGCCCATTCTTGTTAATTTTACTGTATGTCCCATGTTATTTGTTTTCCTTAAAGCCCCAGCTCCCAGAGTCATGTTATCTCTCTGGAAAAAGTTCCTTTCATTCCCTGGCCCCCCTTGGGTTTTGTTTGTCCTTGTCACTATGCCACCTCAGCTGATTCTGGATTCAATCTCAGCTCCTGGTCTGGTTCTAGCATCTAGCCACATGGGCTCCAGAGGAATGGTGGGGGCTTGCACTCATGGGGAAGAATAGCCCAATGGTTAGGGTGCTCCCTGGGATTTAAGACCTGGGTTTAGTTCCTGTGTCCACTGCAGACTCTCTGCGTGAGCTTGGGCCAGTCGCTTCATCTCTCTGGGCCTCAGCTGCCCCATGGGGACAACAGCCCTGCCTGGCCACCCAGGGTGCTGTGGTGATACAGATGTGACGGACGGTGAGGTGCCCATGTACTAGAGTGATGGAGGCCAGAGACGTCCCTAAACCAGATGAGCATTACCAGGCTGCATTGTCTTGCTCCCCCTGCTACCCCCCTCTCACTAGACTTGTCTTCCGGCATCCAGCACCCTAGCCCAGCGGTGCAGCAAACTCAATTCTGTTCTGCTCTTGTCCAGTCCAGATACCCCCACATACACCTGTTCTCTTCTGGCTCATGTCCTGCATCCTCCCCGTGCCTGGGCAGGGCTCCCTCGGTGTTGCCCTGAAAGGTTGCTGCCACAATTCTGCCACTGCCTGGCTCCTGCTCCAGATGTTCTGATTTTATAGGACAGTTTTGATATTTGGGTCTTTGTCTTGTTTAGATGCCAATTACCTCCCCACCCCCATCCCGATTTTTCACCCTTGCTATCTGGTCACCCTACTCCTGCAGTACGGGCTCTGGCGAGCAGATGGTTGGTGAATCTGGGCCGCTGCTGGCGCTGCCCCTGTGACTAACCAGAGGAGGCAGGCTCTGGGTGCCAGCTCAGCACACCAGAATGCTTTGGAAGTGGATTGGTGCTTTGCTCCCCTGCCAGGGCATGAGGCTCAGTCGCTAATTCTGGCTTTCCTACTCCTTATTAGACCCATAAAGTAGTAGAACAATTCATTATGGGCCTGCAAGCGGCAGGCAATGCGAGTGAACGCTACTGTTCACAGCTCCCTCCGGTGCCGTTCCAACATGCTGCAGCTCGCACATGCCCTGCCATGTGTGCTGCTGTGCCCAAGCCCCTGGGGCACCACATCAGTGCCTAACGCTATCCCTGCTCTCCAGGGGTGTTAGTGCGGCACATCCACATAACCCCCATGGAGTGGGGCAGGGAGAAGAGAATCTCCCCCCATGACATGGGGCTCCAGCGCCTTCCACATGCAGGCAGCTCAGGACTCTGCTACCTTGCTCTTCTCTTCACTGCTGAGGGTGCACAGGTGCATACAAGGGAGGCTCTGATTCCCCAGCAAAGATGGGAAGGGTCCATGGGATGCTGAATGTAGCAGGCAGGAGAAGCCAGGATGGGGTGTCTTGTACCTACAGAGCAGGAAACTCCTGAGAGGGCCCGGGGCAGGCTGAGATGAATGGGGTGGGTGGGGGAGGAGAAAAGCAACTGGCCCAGGCTGAGGGGGCCCATCCTGGGTCCTGCTTTTGTTGATGCATTGGCTGCCAATATGGCCAACACCAGGGAATTTGAGGGCTGGACACCTGAGTCTTTATGGCTTGTGCTAGAGCCAGACTCTGTAACAGCCCCATTTCCTGCATGATGTGTAACCTCCCCTCCCCATTCATCGACCAGTGAAATCCACTGTCCCTTCCTGAGGAAGCAAGCTGAGGGTATAGGCAGGGGCTGGGCAGTCTGGGCAGATCACAAGGTGCCAGGCTGGCAGGCTTCCAGGGGACCCAGCCCCACATCCTGGGCAGGGCACAGGGTGAGTGCCTCCTGCTTCTGGTGTGGGGCAGGGTCCCTGCATACCACAGTTTCCTCTCAGTGGTGAGCACAGCCTGCCCCATGGCAGCTCCCTCCAGGAGGGGAGGGCAGGGCAGGATGCATGTGAATCCCAGGCCTTGAAGCTGCGCTGGGGCTCACCCTGCTGCTTTTGAGCCTATCTGTGATGTGCAGCTCCCTGCCAGCCTGGTACAGTGTGTCCTTTCCCCTCCTGCCCAGGAGCTGTCAGCACCCCTCCCCCAACCAGTCAACCCCTGGCCTCCCTGCTTTTCCATTGCATGCTGTCTGTGCCCCAGCGCCCACTAAGAACGGGGCACTGAGACTGAGTTTAAACTGTTTAATGGGTGCGAATCTGGTACTTGTTAGTCACTGATAAAGCAAAGGAAAAGGAAAGCTCCTCCTGCACAGTTCTGCCAGTGCCCCTCACTCTGCCCCGCAGCCACATGCTTGCCCCTGAGCTCTGCTGATGCTCCTCATTCCCAACCAGCAGCTTCCCTGTTATCTCAGGCCTGGGCAGGGTGTATACCCAGGAGCCAACTGACCCTTGATTTGGGATGTGCCGAGACAGAGCAGTGAGATCTCCCTGAGGCCCTTCACTCCCCAGGACAGGAGTGAGTGAGGTCGTGGCCCCTGCCTCCCACACACAGCACCACATTCCTCCCTGCGGCCTGTCACGGACTCACAGGACTCGTGCTCTCTCCTGGCCCCGTAATGTTCTTGGGAGGAACCCCCTTCAATGCAACAGCCCTTCTCAGGGGACCATTCTCTCTCTGCCTCTTGGTAACACACCTCCCTGAGCCCTCAGCACACCTGTCTCTTGCCATGGGCCCCTCAGGGAGTCCACTCCCCCGGATCTCCGGGGCCTCAATGCCCAGAAGGAATAATGAAACCCTGTTCTCTAGACCGGAGTGACTCTTGTCCAGTGTAAAACAGGATGATTTATGAGCATCTGAACCCAGCACAGGAAACTCTCCAGGCCCAGCATCCCTCAGCACAGTACATCTAGGTCTGTCCCACATCCAGGTGGGCTCTGGATGCTCTCTCTCTGTCCAGTCCAGCAGCCTCCTCCTTCCAGCCAATCATCCAATATCATCTCCCCCAACAGCTCCTCCCCTGTCCTTTGTCTTCCGTCCTGGGTAAACAGGTCACTGGGGCTCTCGCTCTTCCATCCTTTGTTCCCCTCTGATGGAACTGATTGGTCAGGTCACCAGCGTCCTCTCTCCTCAGCCCTTTGTCCCATCACTGGCCAGAACCAGCTGGCTGCCAAGCTGGGGTGGGCTTCTTAGTCACCAGTTGTTAGGGTTCCCTGTCTCCAGGCCATTATCTGGGGGTTCCAGCTGCTAGGTGAGGACCTCTGCAACAACAAACCCTCTCCTACCATCTTGTTAAACATGCAGCACACAGGGAAACTGAGGTATGCACATATCATTCATGTAAAACATTACAAAAATCCCAACCTCGTCACAGGGCCGTGTGGGGAGTGGGGTGTATATCACGGTCCGGCTGGTAGCACCTCTGCCCTAGTGTGAACGTCAATCTCATGGCCTCTGCCCACCAAACCCAGGCAGGATCATGGAGTTCCAGCCAGCCACTCCCAGGTCAGACAGCCATAACCCTGTGGTGTCCTAGGGCTCCCATATCCTGGCAGAATGCAGTGGGATCCACCCACAGTCAGTGGGGTCCCTTTGGATGCCCCTGACCCCCCAGTCTATAATACCCAGCCATAGTCACTGCTCCAGGGGTGCCATGATTCCTTTGACCAGCCCTGCCTGGGGAGCACCTGAATGGCAGGATGGGGTAGGGGCGTTTGCTAGCCAGGGGCTGTCGCACGTTGAGTGGGGGAGCCAGAACTGGCAGCATTTTGTGGTGTTTGCCAGGCGCCCAGAGCAGATGAGTCACATTGGTGACAAAGACCCTGCCAGCATCTTAGCCCAGCTTTCGAGGGCTGGCACCTTGTTAAAATGCAGCAGCATGGAACCAGCATTATCAACGCGTACAGCGATGGCAAAGCAGCATCTATTGAGTGCTTGCCTTAAGCCCAGGGGGACAGTGGCCTCCTGAACAGAGCAATGCCAAAGCCTGGGCATGGATCTGGCCTGCAGCTTCTGTTAAGTCTAGCCCAGAGCTCCGCTCCGTGCATGTCCCCCTGCACTCCAGCATTGGGTATGGGATGAAGCTAGGGGAAGACAACAGGTTTCTCCAGAGCCTCTGCCCATTTTTATTCTAGTGGGAATGAGGATTTGTTCTTTCATCAGCTGAATTAACCTTCCCAGTCTGCAACCACACCTGGGCTGCTGGGGAAATGGACGGATTAAAAGCAGCAGCATATCTGAGGGACCATCTACGCTTGTCTCCCCAAGCCCCACTTGAGGAGACATACCTGCCCTAGCTCTGATTGATTGAGCTAGTGTGCTAAAGAGAATGGTGGCGCTGTCATGGCCCCAGGGCGGGAGAGGCTAGCTTCCCTAGGGCAGTCCCATCCGAGAGGCTAAGCGTAGTCTGTTGGCCAACTTCTTGCACCGCTGCAGCTACACTCTGTTTTTAGCACCTGAGGTCCAGCAGAACCAAAGCGGGTCCATCTCCTTGAGCTGGGAATTTATTTATTTGGCGTATGCAATCCAGTCAAGCCAAGCCACAGCGTTCTTATCAACAGTGTTCAAGGCACAAAGACCTCCAGGAAGTTGAGTCATTTTGCAGCTCTCAGCACTGGGAATTATGCCCCAGCTCCAAGCGTAGATGAGCCCTGACTCCAGGTGCAGAAAGAATGAAGGCTAAACTGGGAGTTTAAAATGTCTTTGCATCATCCCAGGTGTGGCTGTAACAGAGGACAGGAAACTGGGTTCACACTGATGAACAGGAGCCAGATCCCTGGTGGGTGTAAATCAGCATCACCCCAGGGCAGCTGATGGGCCACATCCCCCAGGGGTGTAAATCAGCATCATCCAGCCAGTGGGGTGCCATCTCCCCAGACAGGCTATCTCTCCCTGCTCCGGGTGCAGGATCCCATGTGTGGGTCACCCCATGGCTGGGTGCAGGGTCTCCCCCTCCTGCTCTGGGCTGTAGCGATGCTGCAGATGCACCAACCCCCTCCAGTGCCCCTTTCTGCTGCCCTGTGACATTAATAAGAATGATCCTTAGCACCACTCATCTTCAGAGCCTTTTAGAAATCCCAATTAACAAACCCTCCCATGGGCCTGATCCCCATTTGCACTGCAAACCCCTCATTCATGCTGTCCACTTCCCTGCATCTGGGCTCCTCCCGTCACTGGGCTCTGTGTTGGCATATTGCTAACCCTCCCCCCATTCCTATTCATTTGTGCCAGCTGAATCCATGTTGCTGTTTCCTGCCAGCGATTTGAACCCTGGCTTTGGTGGCAGTTTCCCTGTCCTCACTGGGGCCTGCAGCTCCTCTTGACTCCGCATCAGCTTTTGAGGGGCCAGGACAGAGGCTGTGTTTGGCACAGTATTTCCTGCACAGACAGCAGCTGTTTTAAGAAGAAGATGGGGGGGGGGTGGGGAGGAAGCTCCCCACAGCGTTAATGGTTCAGCAATAGGCTTTGAACTCAGGATCTTCGACATCACAGTACAGGCCACCCCTGCATCAGCTAAAGAAATGGGTCCATTAGTCAGCTGCAGAAGTAGATTGTTATCCTCTAGTGCAGTGGCCCCTGATCCCTTCAGTAGCAAGACCCTCCTCTCATTAGCAGTTTAGGGGTTGCAATGCCATCCAGGTTGAGAACCCCAGAGCTTGTGGACCAGTGGCCAGAGGGAAGCATGGCATGCACCGCATGAGCACAGCACACTTTGCAGGAGGGGTGACCTCCTTTGTTTGGATTGGGCAGGGTTAGCTAGGCCCAGGACTTCTTGGGCAGGCATGTTGGGAAATTGTTGCCACGGACACTCCTGGGGAAGAAGGAGCAAGGAGAGGATTGGAGGAAGTGGGCTGGTGATTTGGGCCCAATGTGGGGGACCAGAGGAGGCAGAGACCCTCCCCTCAGGTCAGGGCGGGGGCTAGTTCTTGCAGACCAGACCTTCACTCCTGGGCCTGTGTAGGGAGGGGTACCAAAAAGCCTGTGATATCTTTAGGGAGCATTGGGGGCTTGCCCTGGTGTCCTAGAGCCAGGCTCCTGTTCCGTAAGCCAGGGGGCTGTTCCCCTCCACCACAAAGTCCAAGGGGCTCTAAGGCTGAATGTGTCCATGAGGTGCCAGGTACACATGGGAGCTGCTGACAGTGCAGGCTACTGACTCGCTTGGGCATGGAATGCTGGGATGGATCTGGCTGTTGCTCAGGAAAGTGTGTCAGCCTCATGCTAGTGAGTAGTAGCTACTGATCCTTTCCTGGAATAGGATTAGCATCAATGTAGCCAGTGCCAAGTAATTAGTGCTAACGAGCTGTCAGATGGGAAGCTCTGGTCACTGAATTGCCCAATAGCAATTAGGAAGGAATCTTCCCAGATCCTAGCCAGGAGCATCATTCTTGTTGTGCAGCACAGAGGCACTGACTCTGGGGGTGTTCTGGAGCTGAAGCACCCATGAAAAATAAGGGGTGCTCAGCACCCACCAGCCACAGTGGTTCTGGGCCAGGGCTGGCTGCCGATCAGCTGTTCAGCAGGCCCCCAGGGTGGCCAGCAGATCAGCAAGCAGCTGATGGGAGGCATTGGGATGGGGGCTAAGGGGAGCAGGGGTGGGAAGAGGCGGAGTGACAGTGGGGCCTCAGGGGAGGAGGCGGAGCAGGGGTGGGGCCTCATGGTGGAGCAGAGGTCAAGCACCTATTGTGGGGGCAGGGGGAGTCAGCGCCTGTGGTGCAGAGAGTTCTGTTTGCCACTGCATTTGCAATCTGGTGGGGCCCTGACACCCTGCAGCTTGTCCTGGCTCTGAGTCAGCCCCTGGCTCTCGGCACAGACAGGGACCAGTGCCCCACCCTGTCCCACCTCATTCCCCATGAGGCCTGCCTCTGGCTGGAGGAAGTTGGGGGAATCTGTCTTGCAGCGCCCTGTGATGCTCGAGTGCCCTTGGTGCCACTTCCTGCACCACCCAGATGCCCTAGCTGGGCACTGAGACACTTGCACTGCCCCACTCAGCTCAGGGCTCTGGCCAGTGGCAGCTGAGAGGCCTGAGGCTTCCAGGCAGCACGGATCTGTGCCTGGGGCTCTCCATCGGCAGGGTGGGGTGCAATGGACTTGGAGACTACCTTGCACATTTATGACCAGGGCTTTCTGCCACCCGGCCCATCCTGCTGCAGGGAAAGGCCCTTCTGGAGCCCTGACCCAGGCACCTCTCCGCCTGGCCACTTCTCCATGCCCTGCCTTCCCAGGGCAGTAAAGAGGCTGCTTTAACTATGCCGCCCTGCTCCCTTGACCCAGCACAAGGCAGCCCAGGTGCCCTGCCATAGCACTGGGCAACCACTGGCTTGGCCTCGGGAGCGGGTGGTGCTGATCTGGGCCAACTGCCTCAGCAGTGCCTGCGGCCATGCCTCTGTACCATGCAGCCTGGCTGGGCTGTGGGGAGCCCCCTAGTGGTGACACAGGGCAGCACAGGCTGGGAACCAGAGCCCTGGGGAGAACCACAGGGTCTGTCTGTGTCCAGTAGCCTCTGTAGTGAATCCTGCAGCCCAGAGACCACCCCCTCCCCTGCTAATAGGATGTCTCAGACCCTCCTCCTGCCCCTCCTCTGCCAACAGAGCATCTCAGACCCCCCACCACCGCCGCTACCCCTTTTAACAGGGTGTTTCAGACTGGCCTTGCCCCTTCCTCACAGACTTGCCTTTATCCCGCTTGTACAATTCCCATTGCCATAGCAACAGGCTCAGTGCCTGGTACCCAGAGCAGCGAGCTCTGTACTCCCCCCTCCCCCGCCTCCAGCTAACAGGTGTAGAGACCCCAGCCCAGCTCCTCTGCTCCTCCCAGTTTCTGGGCCTGCTGTGTGCAGGAGAGGGGGAAGCAAGAGCACAAGGGGACACCCCCCCTTGATTTGGGGGCTGTGCCCAGTGAGAGTCCCTGCCCCAAGGGAGCTGACACTGTGCAGGGTGTGGGGTTGGTGCTGTCCCTGAGCTTTGTGCATGCAGTGATCTGGGGTTCCGCATGGCCGTCCCCAGGGCAGGGTTTGGGCACGCTGCCTCTCGGGCTCACACTGGGCATTGCCATTCCCAGACCAGGGCAGGACTTGAGCATGCTGCCTCTGGGTCTGGCTGGGCAGGGCTCAGGCATGCTGACCCTGGGGCTCATACTGGGCAGGGCCGTCGCCAGTGCAGGGCTGGGCTCCGGCACGCCGCCTGTCACAGCAACTGGGGCAGTGCGGCTCTGCAGGGCAGAATGCCACGTAATCCTGGGCATGTGATCCTGCCACGCTGTGGGCCATTGTGGCGGCTCTGCATGTAGGGCTCCGTAGGGTGGAACCGTAGTGCATTGAGGGGCAACGGAGAGCTGCAGCGGTGGTGTCAGCACTGATCCCATTGCACTGCACCGTGCTGGGGGAAGCTGTGCTGCACGGAGGGGGCAGGTGGCTCTGCTGAGTGGCACTCTCCCCTCAGGTGGGGCTGACCCCATTGCTGGGCAGCAGGGGGTTGCTGTTTTCTGGAGCTGTGGCATCCAGGCCACATTCAGTCTGGGTGACGGCATGAATCCTGAATTCCGTCTGCCTATTGGAAACTGGCTCCTCTGCCCTTCCTGGCCTGAGTGCTGTACTGTATGGCTGCTGACAGTGGTGTGTCCCGCCCTAGCAGCAGCCGCATTTCTGCAGCAGGCAAAGTGGTTCTTGTACAGAGATGCTCAGTCCAACCCCCTTGCTGATCTGCTGGGCTTTGCTGTTGGCTTCAATAGAAGCAGGAGGCAGCCCAAGCCTGGGGCCCCATCCCCCTCCTCATTCTGGTCGTGTGAGGTAGACTATAGACTGTGGGCAGGGGGAGGGGATCAGGTTGACCATGGCTGGAGGCAGCCCTGGAGCAGCTGCAGCCCAGCAGTAACTGCAGCAACCCCCAACTTGTACTTCAGGCCCACAGGGCAAGGGCCACCTGCCACCAATGCATCCAGGGCTCTGGGCCCCCTCAGGAGCAGTGCCCCCTCCTGGGGCTCTGTGCTGGGAATCACTGTGCCAGGAGCCTTAGCACCAGTCAGCCTGCAGGGCTGTCCCTGCCCTCTTTCCTCTTCCACCACCCACGCCTCCAGAGACCCATGGTGCCTGAAATCCCAGTGTGCTGCATTGTTGGTCACTTCCCTGGAGTGTAATTCTCGCCCTGCGTGCCAGCTCCAGGGTCCCGACACAGCCTGAGAACCGCTAATGGAACAGCCGCCTCACCCAGTGCAGGCCTCTCTGCCCATCCCTGAGCCAGCGCACACCTAGGGTGACCAGATGTACCGATTTTATAGGGACCGTCCTGATTTTTGGGTCTTTTTCTTATATAGGCTCCTATTACCCCCCCCCCCCCCCCCCGTCCTGATTTTTCACATTTGCTGTCTAGTCATCCTACTCGCACCATACAGCACCCAGCGCCTGTTCCAGGGGCTCAGGAATCCAGGCCTGTCCTCCCCACCCTCTGGGGGTGCCTCCCTGGGGGCAATCCAGGGGCTCAGGCATCTGAGTCCTGTTTGTATTATCCATATTTTAAATGACTAGTTGCTGGAGCTGGACAGTCAGAGGGAAACCATGGCCTGGATTTCAGATTCCTGCTGGACTGCAGCCTCTCTTCTGAGTTCTTTATGTAGCTCTCTGTCCCTCACCCTGCCTTCCCTATGGTGGGTCTGGGGGCTGGTCCCTCTCTCCACAGGCACCAACTCCGTGGGTGCTCCAGGGCTCTGGGAAAAACCCACTGGCAGCTCTCCACCCCAGCTCACCTCCACCTCCTCCCCTGAATGTGCCATCCCTACTTCTCCTCCCAGTGCTTGCCGCCACAAAACAGCTGTTTTGTAGTGTAACAAGCTCCGGGGGGGAAGAGGGGGAGGAGCAGGAATGCCACATACTCAGGGGAGGAGGCGGGGCCGGGGTAGGGATTTGGGGAAGGAGTCCAATAGGGGTAGGGAGGGGCGGGGTTGGAGCGGGAACTTTGGGGAAGGGGTTGGAATGGGGTGGGGTGGAGTCAGGGTGGGGGCAGGGCTGGGGTAGGCGGGGGTGTGAACGCCTACCGGCACCAGGAGAAGTTGCGGCCTATGCCTCTCTCTGCATCCTTAGCATGTCACTTGGATTGGGAGCACTGCAGGGCCAGGCTGGGTCTCCTGGTGTCTGTGCAGCACCTGGCACTGTGGAGCCTAGATCCTGGCAGGGCTCTGGGCACTCCTGCAATGTGCATGTGACACAGCAAGAGCTGTAGCCTGTGCCTGCATCCCAGTCCCCCTACAGCTATGATCCCAGCCCCCAGCAGCTCCTGGGCCCTCTGCAACAGAGCCCTGCCATGGGGCACAGCAGCGCTGCCCTGCCGTGGAGCACAACGACACAGCCCAGCAGCAGGGCACTGTGCTGTGCTTTCACCCTAAGGTCTAGAGGGAGTGGCCTGAAGGTCCAAAGGCTGTGGAGCTCCTGGGGAGAAGCACCGATTTGGATATGTTTCAATCCTGCCCCTTCTGGGCCTTCCCTCCTTGTCTGTCCCTCGTTAGCCAGGGTGCTGCTGGTTTTAGTCCCAGGTTCTCACCAGGGCGCTCAGGGAACAGCGCAGGCTCAGCATTGTGGGAGGGTGCACACTGCCTGCTGAGTTACCTGCACAGACTCCTGTGTGGGGCTGCTGGCGCACAGTGAGCAGGGGGACACAGCCAGCTGCTCCTTCAGCTGCAATCCCAGAGGGGCTGTGGTCACCATAGCCCTTAGAATAGGGCATGGGGTGCATAATCCCCCTGAGGTCCACGTAGGTGACACATCCCCCTATGCGCCTCAGCCCCAGAGGATGAGAGTCCGGTACAGCCCCCCTCTCTTCAGCTCCAGCTGGGAGCTTTGGAGAACCCTGGTTTGATCCCCCAAGGTGGAGCCCATCATGTAAGTGTGGACTTGGCCCTGGTTTGAACCCCAGCCCCTGAAACGGTGCGGGGGCCCCCGGTGGCAAGGACTGTTACAGCCAGAGCCATGGGTGGTGCCCTGGCCCATCAGTGCCCCCAGGTGATTGAACCGGGGCTCTCCAGAGAAGGGAGCTGGGGCCTGACAGAGTCCTGGCCTCATCGACCAGGCTCAGAGGGGGACCCTATAACTCTGATGGGGGATGCACAGCTGTGACCATGCACCTATACGCAGCATAGCTGCCCTTCTGGTCACCCTGGTAACTGTTCCCTGTGAGAACTTGCTGGTCTGGGTGGGAGGGATCTCGCTGGTGCATGAGGGTTGGAGGATCTTGCTGGGGCGGGGCATGTCTCGCTGGTGCCTGTGGGCTGGAGGATCTCGCTGTGGGTCTGTGGGGGCATGCTGCTCATCCCAATGGGAGCATATAAAGCTTGTTCAAATGATGAAATGGCATCACCTACTGGGAGCTGGCAGGGCCTGGTAGGGTTCACGCAGCACAGCCTCCATCTATAGCCCCTCTCCCTATCCAGCACCCCTCTCTGCCGCAGGATTTGGCAGGGAATCTGGGACTTGACTAGAGAAATGCTGCATCTAGGGGGTGGCCAGCAGCAGTTGGAGGTGGCACAAATGCTGCCCAGTTGCTTCAATGGGATTCCCTCAGGCCCTGTCTGGGTAGCGCCAGCAAGGATCAGTGATGGGAGGGCAGGCAGGGCCAAGAAATGGGGCTGGGGGGTGCTGAATCCACTGGGCTGGGGCCCCTTGACAGCACTGGTAGTGGGGCCTAGCATGCTTGGGAGGCCAAAATTCTAATCCAGGGCAGCTGGGGGATGGAGGTTGAGGGACACAGAGGGCAGAGAAGCCAGAGAGCATCGGGCAGGGGGCACTTTGGGGGTGTGGTACAGGGTGGGAAGCTGAAAGGCTGGAGTGGGGGGGGAGCACCGCTGTGCCTAAAAGGTGCCATAGAAGCTCGTGTGACCAACACCTAGAGAGCAGAGGCTCATATTGCTGGTTCTGCCTGCGTCACGAGTTCCAGGGCTGAGAATGGAACTACAGCCACTGCCCCACAACTGCGTTAATGCCCACTCATAGGGGGGTGGCAGTGCACAGTGCCCTTTCGGGGTGTTGAGTGTAGCCAGCCTCAAAACCGGCTCCAGGCCAGCCCAGCCCAGCCCAGCCGTCACTCAGCAGCACTTGCTCCACCTCCGGCCCTGAGGAAGCAGCTTTCAGAACAATTTTACTGTGCATATGGATTTTAGAGTGCTGGGAAAGATCAGTCCTTAATGAAAAAACTTTGCTCCCAAGCGAAAGAAGCCCTCTGACACTGCTCCCACCCTGATGGAATTAGCACAACTGACAAGCTCAGAAATCTGCAGAGGGCAGGACTTGAACTTCCTGTCAACGTGTAGCTGTCTCCTGTTGCTATAAGCTGCTCTGTGACTCTAGGGCAGCTGTGTCTTTTGCCCCCTGCCAACCAGCAGTCCTGCAGACTGCACTCCAACCACTCTCCTTGGCTTGTTCCCCAGGCATGAGCTGCCTGGGGGATCTAACTCTCACCCCACCTCACATTGGAAATGTTACTTTCCCAAGGAGGTGCCAGACACCAGCTGTGATCAATACAGAACAGGATCAGGGCAATAGTTTGAACCCCAGGTGGGTGCAAAAATTTTTATAAAAACCCTAAACACTTTGCTGTAATGCGATAATTTCAGGCATGTCTTGGGAACCCCGGGCTCAACTTTAGCCCAGATTTGGACCACCTGCTGTGAGCACTGCTGAGGCACAGCACATTTCTAGGCAATCGGAGTTTGGATATGGATTTTTGAGCACTCCGAAAAATCAGTTGTTATGCAGTAAGTTTAGTCTGAGCCTTAATTGTAATGGTGCTAGCACTAAGAACAGGAAATTGAGTGCACAGTGCTGAGAGAGTTCAACAAGGCAGCGAAGTATGACAAAATGGGAACAAAAAGGATCTCAGCAACCCACTTAGCAACTGGGAAAATGGAACCAAGATTAGGAAAACCATTTCTCAATGTGTTAAGTAGTCGCTTCATGGACCAGCTCAGACTAAAGCGCACAAGGAGAGCGACTGATCTCGCTAACACAGAGGAGTTAATTCAAGAAGTGACAGTAGCAGAGCCACTAAGTTACAGTGACCAAACAACAGAATTAGATTTGACACCCTCAGGGGTGGGGAGGACACCAAATGTGACCTTGACACTGAGCTTCAGAAAGGGAAATGTCAATGAAATAAGGAGACTAATGCAAAGGGAGTAAATCTTTAGCAGTGGCATGAATGCTACTTAAAAAAACAGGGATGGAGTCTCAGCAACCATGTGTGTCCCTGAGCATGCCTAGAACCAAGAAGGCAAGGAGTAAAGCAACAGTGCCAAGTGGGAGGTTCATGCAAAACTCCCTCAAAATATGGAAATCTAACTCTCTGCTTCTTTGCCTTCCAGCACCAGACCCGGCAATGCCGTTTGGCTGCGTCACCCTGGGAGACAAGAAAGACTACAACCAGCCATCTGAGGTGACTGACAGATATGACCTGGGACAGGTCATCAAAACGTGAGTCTGAACCGGATGCTACCCGCCCTCTCCCCCACAACTCTTGCTGTGCTGTCTCCGTCGCTTACACTCTCCCATCCCTTCTGCAGTGTGTAGGAAGTGGGTGGTATTCCTTTATGGCTCACCTAGATTGAGAGACTGGAATAGCAGATCATCTATAACAGTATCACTGGGGAGACAGAAGTGGCAGATTTACTAAGTGTAAAGGGGGCTAAAATCTAGGACCTGCTGCACAGCTTACCAGCTCCTACTAATCTCACAGAAAAAATGTTTGCTGCAATTGTGGAAATTCAGCCAACACACACCCCGCCCCCAGCCATCGGTGAGCACCGAGTATTTCTGCTGTTACAAAAGGAATCAAAAAGAAGCTGAGAAATGTTGTGAATATGGGGCTGGCTCAAGGCTCAGTGTTACCAGGCTTCAGAGAGTTGAAATGATGCATTAAGGGGCCGGTTAGTGTATGGTACACACACTGAAGCATGACAAAAACACCCAGTGATGCTGGCTAGACCTAAAACACACACCAGAAATTTCTGTATCTACTGTGTGTAGCTATGATAGATGCCAGGGAGCTGCAACAGCTCCATATGATCCATACAACAAATAAACTGTGGGTCAAGAAGAAAGCACAGTGTGAGCAATGCTCAAGGACTGTGTATCCATGTGGCAAACAGCCACACAATGCAAATGGCAGTTGGGTCAGGGACAAACCCTGGAGAAACTGCAAGAAATTGGGGTGACTGTAGGAAATGTGCTGGGGATTGCAAAAACCATGCCCCATCCCTCTCAGGGCCATCCCCGAGGAGTTCAGCACTGCAGATGTCAACAGGGAGACTGTGGAGAATGCTATATTAAACTTCATTGCACCACGACCCCTTCTGACAACAAAAATTACTGCATGGGTAATTGGACTTGGACTTAGGCTTCAGTCCCAGGCTGCAGTGACTCTAACGCTGGCCCTGGCAATCCCATTAAAATGGAGCCAGGACCCACTTTGGGGTCCCAACCCACATTATGACCACCACTGCAGCATCTCTACAGTTACTTACATTTAGAAGACAATAAATGAAGGGTTGTTTGGATTTCTTTCCAATGGGAAGGGTAAGATACAAAATGGAGCTGGATCGCGGCTCTGCTGTGACTGGGATTTTACAGTGTGGTTATCAGAGAGCACAAAATCTCCATGTAACTAGAAAATATAAAGAGAAACCCTCTCTCCCCTGGGCATTATTACAGGGAAGGTAATATCTATCTGTAACGAGCAGCTGCTAAATCTCTATGTTGTGAAGTGTGAGGGTCCTGCATTGTTTGAGAGATTCAGCTGGCCTGCCATGGCAACACACACACACCCCTGCAGCGGTAAAGAACTGCGGAGCTCCAGACTTACACACAAATGAGCGGAACTTTGGGACAAGGCAGCTGATGGCATCGGGAAACAAATGCTGGAAGAGCGAGCGATTTGGGAGTTGTGCAAAGCTCACCCGGTACCTTTGGCGACATGGCCAAAGGGAGAGGCAGAATTTCCACTCTTTGAGGGTGCTGGAGTTCCAGCCAAGGAGACCCAAGAGAGCCAGCAGTGAAATGAATGGGGTGTCTGGAACTGGTGTGATTTCAAGATTATCCTTAGCCATTGCTGCATGCAGATCAGTGTCCTTGGACTCGAATGGAGGTTGTCTTTGCCTCATTAGCCAGTGAGCAGCATTTCTTCAGGACCGATCTCGTCCAAGCCTGCCTACAAATGGAGGCTGGAGGCAGTGCCAAGAAGAACCTCACAATTATCACACACAAGGGCTTATTTCAGTCTAACTGGCTGGTGTTTGCAATAATGGCCGCATTTGCTGTTTGGCAGGGAGCCCTGGAGCAGGTGCCACGGGGCATGGCTGGTACTCCATCTCACGAGGATGAGAGAATGGACATGGGGCCCCCCCAAAGTCCCGTGTGATGGTGGCTGAGCAGAGGCTGAGAGCAAACAGGGAGAAATGGAAACCTTTCCAAGATTCATCTGCACAGTATGGATGCATTTGTCAGGGAGCCAGCTGCAGCAGGGTCAGACAAGACACTGGATACAGCGGACTCTAGCAGGGGCTTCCCAATTGACAGCACTTCCTGACTGGTGGTGGAATGGAGCTAGCTACTGCTTGACCCTGCCGCAACCTGTGCTCGTGGTTGCTCAGCGCCTTCCCTGTCTGCAACTGCGTTTGGTCCTGCTCCTGGCCCAGTTCCTGCCCTTCTCTGTATTTGACACCCCTGGCTCTGGCCTCCAGCTCCTCTCCCCAGCCACATCTCCAGCTCGCCCATCAGTTTTGTTTTTTGGCTTCTGGACTCTGGCTCCGACCTATAGCTCTGCTTTCAACTATGTCCCAGAGCATCCTGTGGTCCTGATTCTTCATGCCAGCCCATCTCCGCTCTAACCTCCAGGCCTGGCCACCCCTATGGCTCTGACCATAAGGCCCAGTCACCCATGTTCCGGGCATGATCCTTACAGTGCCATGGACAAAGCTGGTTTGTATAAATCACAAGACAAGTCTTAAGTAGGGCCGTTGATTGATCCCAATTAACTCATGCAATTAACTCAAAAAAAATAATCGCGATTTAAAATGAATCGTGATTAATCATAGTTTTAATCGCACTGTTAAACAGAAGAATACCAATTACAATTTATTAAATATTTTGGATATTTTTCTACATTTTCATATACATTGTATTCTGTGTTTGTAATTGAAATCAGTGTATATTTTTTATTATAAATATTTGCACTGTAAAAATGATGAAATAGTATTTTTCAATTCATCTCATTCAAGTACTGTAGTGCAATCTCTTTGTCATGAAAATGCAACTTACAAATGTAGATTTTTTTTTGTTACATAACTGCACTCAAAAACAAAACAATGTAAAACTTCAGAGCCTACAAATCGACTCAGTTCTACTTCTCCTTCAGCTAATCGCTAAAACAAACAAGTTGGTTTACATTTACAGAGATAATGCTGCCCTCTTCTTATTTACATTGTCACCAGAAAGTTAGAACAGGCATTTGCATGGCACTTTTGTAGCCGGCATTGCAAGTGTCAGATATACTAAACATTCGTATGCCCCTTCATGCTTCGGCCACCATTCCAGAGGACATGCTTCCATGCTGATGACACTCTGGGTTAATTAATTTTGTGACTGAAGTCCTTGGGGGATAATTGTATATCCCCTGCTCTGTTTTACCTGCATTCTGCCATATCTTTCATGACATAGCAGTCTTGGATGATGACCCAGCTTGTTTTCGAGGCTGGGATATTGTGAGTAACAACAGAACGCCATTCACATCCAAAGAGTTTCAGTTGTTTGTCAAAAGAACAAACATGCCACATCAGCTCCTTCCCAACCTGCCACAGATGGATTAGTGGAAAGGTTTGTCTAGACATTCTAGCAAGTGATCCATGCTATGACCCCGGATAAGGGTAGCTTATAACACAAGACTGCAAATTTTCTATTTGCCTATAGGAATGCATCTCATGCTGCTGCAAATCAGACACCAGTGAGGATGTTTTGGGGACATAATTTAAGATAACACCTGGACTTCTTAAAGCCTGATCTATAGAGGGAGTTCACAAGAAACAATGTGATCAAATGGCCACAGATAGTCACACCTGACCACACAGCTTTCACGTGGGAGAAAAAGTCATAGTAAGAGATGATCAAGACAATTGGTGGAAACCTGGAGTGATTGTGTCACAGACTGGTCCCCTGCCTCAACAGGTAGAAGTGGCACCAAACATGTCCTGGAGAAGACCCAGAAACTAGCTTTTGAGCACAGGTTCAGCAGGATGTTTTACACCTGTTGAAAATACTGAGCCTACAATACAACCACAGATGGTGACTTGTGATAGCACCAGTGAGCCTGCAGGTAACCCTGGCTCTACAGAGCAGGGAGATGTTGCTGAGACAGCTGCAAAGAAATACAGCTGCTGTTCCAGATCCTGCTGTGCTGCCTGCGAGCTGCTAGCTAGAGAGAAGTAGTCATCCTCCGCTCAGACTGGACGTGCAGCATGCTGCACATGGAATAAGAGTAGCTTTGATAGTCCTGCATTAGTAACTACATTATGTCCTTTTTCAGACTGAAGGGGGAGAGATATTTAGAGTATATTGGGTGGTAATACCGTGGTATCCTAGGCACTGACTCCATTGGTGTTCCAGAGCTCAAGCACCCACTGAAAAAAAAAATAGGGAGTGCTCAGCACCTTCAGGGCCTGATTAATCTTTTGTGGTCCCCGGTGCCTGGACCATGGCTCGCCTGCCGCTCCACCCAGAGGCCCTGCTCCTGCTTGGCCTCTTTGTTTCTGAGGCCCCACCTGAGCTCCCACCCCCACTCAGCCTCTTCCCTTTGAGGCCCTGCCCACTGCTTGCATGGAGTGGGTAGGGGTCAGAGAGGAGCAGAGATGAAAGTAAGCCAGTATGCCCCGGTACGGAGTACCAGTAAGAGCCAGTGCACCATACCGGGACCAGCTTTCCCAGACAGCAATTTAAAGCCTTGGGATAACAGTGGCGGGGCTCTGGCGGGGATTTAAAGGGCCCCGGAGCTCCAGCCACTGCTACTGCCCCAGCCCTTTAAATCCCCGCCGGAGTCCTGCTGCTGAAGCCCTAGGGTAGCAGTGGCGGGGCTCCGGAGGGGATTTAAAGGGCCGGGGCGGTAGCAGCTGCCAGAGCCCCAAGCCCTTTAAATCTCCGCCTGAGCCCTGCTGCTGAAGCCCTGGGGGTAGCGGTGGCGGTGGGGCTCTGGCGGGGATTTAAAGGGCCCCGGAGCTTCAGACGCCGCTACCGCCCCGGCCCTTTAAATCCACACCTGAGCCCTGCTGCCGAAGCCCTGGGGTAGTGGCAGCGGAGCTCCAGAAGGGATTTAAAGGGCTGGGGTGGTGGCGGTGGCTGGAGCCCTGGGGCCCTTTAAATTCCCGACAGAGCCCGGCCGCAGCTATCCCAGGGCTCAGGCAGCGGGGCTCAGGCAGGGATTTAAAGGGCTCAGGGCTCCGGTAGCTGCTACCACAGCGGAGCCCCAGGCCCTTTAAAGCTCTGCCAGAGCCCAGAACCCAGGGTAGCGATGGCAGCCGGGAGCCCCAAGAGCTCCTCAGTGATTTAAAGGGCCGGGGGCTCCACTGTGGTAGCGACAGCTGGAGCCCTGGGCCCTTTAAATCGCCCCGAGCCCTGGGGCTCCCAGCCGCCTCTGCAGCTGGTAGCTCAGGGGTGATTTAAAGTCCCCGGGGATTTAAGGCCTTGCCTCTTCCGGTTAAGGCCACACCTCTTCCGGTTGAGGCCACGCCCCCTGCTCAGGACTCCGGCGTACCAGTAAGTCTTCTATATTACTTTCACCCCTGGAGAGGAGCAAGCACCCACTGACAAAACAAAACTCTGCACCTATGCGCAGTATCCCTTTAAATAGCTAGCAAGTCCTGTAGTGGGCCTTGTTGTCTTCTGTGTTTGAGCCCACATGCCCCCTCCCAGAACTGTAATGTGAATGTGTGGCTAGGCCTGGCATATTGTGTGTGGTTGATAACTATGGTTATTTGGACCCCACTGTGTCCGTGCGGTTCCTACATGTTACAGTCTTTGTGTGACACTTAAAAGACACAACACTCTCCTTTTTTTATGTGTGCCCAGCTGTCAGTTGGTATGATCCAGGGCATGGGGCGGGAGCAGGGACACCATAGCAATGGAGACCACCCAGTGGGCAAAGGGGTGATAGCGTGGACCTGGCTACAGGGCTGGGAGCAAGAGCAGGGCCATAGTGACATTGGTGCCAGTGCAGGGGGTGACTGGGTGACAGTGCCAGTGCAGGGACGAGATTGGTAACAATATGGCAGTGATGCTAATGGTAGTGGTGTGGTTGCTGCTGGTGCCGACTGACACCAGGGATGGCTGCTGGTGGAAGCTGGGCAGAATATCCCAGGAGTCTCTCTAAGGACCCCTGCTCCAGTTTGTGACACTCCCGTGCGAGTCACCAGGCTTTGAGTTCCCTCAGCAAGTTGCTCTCAGCTGGTTGTGTCTTCGGTGACCTGTGTCAGGGGAGACTGCTTCTGCTGTGTCAGGGGAAACTGGAGATTTTTCAAGCCTGCACAGCTCTCCCATGATGTCCACTAGCCCCTCTCAGCAGGAGCTCTTGGGAATGTGTTTGCATGAGGATCCGGAACACTGTCAGTGAACACTCTTGGCACATGCCTCCCCAGAAGGCGGAGGAAGCTGAGCAGCGGCCCACTGGAGCCATCCTTCCACTGGCAGGAACATAAACGCCCTACTCTGGAGCACCTTCCTGGCTCAAGGAGAGACGGTGCGATTGGCAATGGTTTTGCAAGCCTGTGTTGGTGACCCAATGGGACTGGCAACAGCGCTATCCAATCACAGGGAGCAGCGCCATGGGAACAGAAACAGAGACTGTAACAGAATGGAGAGACAGCGTCAGTTGAGGCGCCCTGTGGTGAGCAACAGCGATGATCACAGAGCTACGTGCAACCACCAGGCTCATCACAACCGCAGTGCCTGCGGGCATGGTTTCATTCCACACAAGAGCTTGGCCTGTCTATTGCATTCAGCTTCTGATATCTCTAAATCAGGTAACGGCATCTTTAATGTAGAGTGCCACCTCCTCACCTCTTTTACCCACGCTATCCTTCTGGAACAGGTTAGAACCAGGGATTTGAACATGCCACTCATTCTGCCCAGTTTCAGCAATGCCAATTGTATCAAATTTCTTCTCATCAATGAGAATTTCCAGTTTTTCTTGCTTGTTACTCAGACTGCCGGCTTTGGTACAGAAGCAATGGAAAAATTTCTTCTCTGCACATTCTTCGTCCCATTGGTTCAGTTTGTTTTGTGATACTCTGAGTTTGAGCAGGTACTGTATTTGCTCCCGAAGCACTCTCCCCTGGCACTGCTAGTGTAACGTTCTCCTGGGTACTCCAGCTAGCCTTCAGCTGAGAAGATTAGCATCTCTCCCACTTATGAGATGCAGGCTGTCCAATTTGGGCCACATTCCATGGAGAGAGGGTGCTATGCAATGTTTCACAAAACCAAACCCTTCTGCTTCACACCAGTCATGTAGCCAGTGGTTCACCTACAGTATTTTCTGCCTTCTCTCGCTCATGGGACCGCAAGAACTTCTGAGATCATTGGAACTTTTCTCTTCATCAGCTCTCTTCCAAGGTCCCTGACATCTTCTGTGGCCTGTGTAGTTCCATGTGATGCTGTGTTATTAGTCAAATAACCTACTCAATCTTGCAGTAACATCTTGTATTTTCATTCTCGGGGCACAATGCACTGTTATCCGTGTGTCCTTTGATGAATTCTCTGCCCATTGGTCTTACTAGGGAGTCACCAATGACAATTACTTGCCTTCTTAGCATGGAGTCCACAGCTAAGCCCTCTGAAACTCTTCTCTTTGCCACATGGTGCATCCCTCCAGGATGGGCTTAAGTCATTCTAGCACTCCTGCTACCTCCTTTAGGGAGGTTCTCTCCTGGTTGGCAGTGTCCAGTGCTGCAGAGAGGTCCCATAGGATGAGAATGGATGTGTGCCCTCCATTTGTAGACACCAGGAGTCATTCTTCTATCCCATGCTCTGGCCTGGATCCTGACTGTGCTGGGTCTAGGATATTAGCTTAAATTTGGTGAGTCTGTAGTTGGCCGTTGTCTGCTTCTCTGTGAGCTTGCTTAGGAACAGATAGTTTGATACCACGTGGCAGTGGGCTAGAACCAAAGCATTCCGAGTAGGTTTCTTCAGTGTTGGTAGCACTATTGCAGCTCAGAAGGAGGGAGGGAAGATTCCTCCTCTGATGGAGGTGTTGGCTAGCCCTGGCAGGAGCAGCACCCATTGCTCCAGGCTGTCTGCCACCAGCCAAGAAAGGGGCAAGTCAGAGTCTTGGGTCCAGACTCCTTTAGGGTGTCCAATACTTCGTGAGAAGCAACTGCACTGAGCTCCGGGAATGCAGGTGGATTCTTCTTTGGCTGGTACAGACAGAGCGGATCTAGGCTGTGTGAGAAACCTCCCTGAATGCACACGATCTTTTCAGTGCCGTAGGATGATAATTCTTCCCAGCACTTGGGGCTTGGCTCGGATGCAGGGTGTGGGCTCAGGACTGATGACGTGATCTACCATCCAGGTAACTCCTTGGGACAGTATCTAGCTGTTCATTTCAGTGCAGGCTGATAGGAAGATTCTCCTAGTGATTAATAAAGCCTTAGCATAGGCATGGAGGAATTCATTTTGTTTCATCCTGCCTGTATCAGCCTTTGTTTTCTGCTATCGGCACTCAAGTCTCTCTCTCTCTTCATCCAGTTCAGGGAGTCAAAACCACGGAGACCTGTGTGGGTGATGGGGAGCAAGGGCCCACTTGGGGCCAATGGCCGAGGTAAGTGTAGAATGACTATGAGTCACTAGGTCCTGGACTCCTTGTCCTGTGGATTCCTGCTGAACTTGGCAGAGTCTTTCTGATGCTGGGTCCTGGAAGAGCGCTGTTCACTGCCTTAATGAGCTGATGGTCTGCCCAAGGCAGTGGCTGGGTTGTCATGTCTAATATTGATATCTAGACCAAAGAGCAAGTCCAGGCTGTGCCCAGCTGGGTGAGTTCACCAGAGATGAGGACAGGAGTTTGTGGGGGAGGGTTGTCTTTGCAGCCATTTCAACATCAATGTTGAAATCTCCCAAGATAACCATCGTTGTCAGTGAGTTCCTTCGTGAACCCTTTCATCTTTGGTCTGTAAATGAGCATAACATCTGTGTTAGCTTTGGCTCTTGCTTCTATTGTTAGATTAATGAATTTGAATGACCTTGTCTTATCTGAGGCACCCTTCTTGGATTTGATGTTTGCAGAGGAGATGAATGCAGTGCTGTTTGCCTTCTTGTCCTGTCTGGGTCTGTGATGTACCAAGTATCCTGCGGGTGTGCAGGTGACATACCCTGAGTGTCTGTATGTAACTGCAGCCCACCAGCCACACTTGGGTTATACTCCATCTCTTACCATCCTGGGTTATACTGCAGAGTGACTCCAACATATCCCCAGTCCCAGGTTTCCCCCAGAAATGTATTTCCTATACCACCCTGCCCTCTCCTGGACAGTACAAATATTTTAAGTTTATTATTCCTTTAAGGGATTAATATGCCATTTTACTATCTCAAGTAGTTATTCAGACACCCTGATTTAAACACACTGGATTAGATAAAACAGTAAAACAAGGTTATTAACTACAAAGAGAGAGATTTTAAGCGAGTACAAGTAATGAATCATAAAAGTCAGAAATGGTTACAAGAAAAATAAAGATACGACATTTATTAATGCCTAATTTAACAAACTATCATAGATTCAAGCAAAGTTCTTAGATTCACCACATGCTCCAAAAGTCTTACTGACCAAACTCTCAGGTCAAGACCCTTCCCCAGAGTCCAAAGCCTGCTTCCTTTGTCTCTTCAGGTGTAGAGAATGTGATGGGAAAGGAGTGTTTGTCCCTTCTTATGGTTTCAGTCCCCTTCTTGAAAAACATTTCCATCTGAAAATCAGGAGCCAAAGACTTGATGTGGAAGGATTTTCCCTTTTGGTTTTTGTACCTGTTTGAACTTTTTTGTCTTACCTTCCTGCTTGATAACTCTGTTTACTGGTTCAGTGCAAATTAAGCAGAGCACACATTCCTTTGTTTAGTACAGGCCTGTTTGCTGACTTCTCTTGGAGCAGGGCTGTAGGGATTGGAACCTATGTTAACAAAACCCAAAGGTGAAAGTAAGCCAGTACGGTATGGTATGGTGTACCGGTAAGAGCCAGTATGCCATGCCGGACCTGACCGGCTTCCCTAGGCTGGCGCTTTAAAGGGTCCGGGGCTCCCCAGGGGCTCAGGTGGCGCTTTAAAGGGCCTGGGTCCCCCAGCCACAGCCGGAGCCCTGGGGCCTTTAAATCTTGATGTAAAGGGCCAGGGTATTTAAAGGCTCTGCTTCTTCCGGTTGAGGCCACGCCTCTTCCCGTCAAGGCCATGCCCCCCTGCTCAGGACTCCGGAGTACTGGTAAGTCCTTTAAGTTACTTTCACCCCTGACAAAACCATACAGTAGATGTTATAACTTCACATACAATGTTGCCACACATATTTTACCAGGACAGTACTGCCCAGCAAATTATGAGTTTTCAAATGATACCTTAAAAGGCTTCCTTTGTACAAAGATTAAAGGGTGTGAATGCAGGGATGTGATCTGTCCTGAGGGGTTATGTGGGCTATGACCAGCGGTGTATTATCGCCTAGGCCAACAAGGCCCAGGCCCAGGGTGGGTAAATTTGCAGGGGCGAGAAATTTATAATAGCAGCAGTTTTGTAATCACAGCCTCAGTGACGCTGCGATTCTACCAATCATAGAGCATATTGAAACCACCAATGATGGTGCAACACCATTTAGTAAACATACTTGTGAGAATCCTAAACATTAATAATATGACCAGAAGGAAAAAATTAAGCAGTTCTCAGTTCCAAAAAAATGCTGAAAGAAAGAAAGAAAGAAAGAAAGAAAGAAAGAAAGAAAGAAAGAAAGAAAGAAAGAAAGAAAGAAAGGGAAAATGAAATGATAGCAAAAATGCACAAAATAGATTCCTTTGTTGTATCAGTTAGTGCTGACAGTGAAACAGAAAAAATAGTTGAAAGTAGTAGTGAAATAAAAAGTGAAAATATTGGTGTTGATATTGAAAATATTGATGTGATTAAAGTACATATTGAAACTAATGAAGAAATTCTGGCTGCAGTTAGTGTTGAAGAAAATGCTCCAAATACTAGCATATCAGAGACTACCAGGAATCATGTTGATCTGGATATCTTTGACAATACTGCAGAGATTTGCGAATCACATCAATCAAAAATTCAATCTGACATTGAAATATCTACCCTAGGTGACAACCCGGCCCAATGGATATTGAATGATGCTACAATTGAGTATTTATCAACGCATGGTATTAAGCAAAATATCAATAGTGATTTTACTAACTCAGAAAGACAATATACTGATGATAAAATGTATGTTCTAACAAAAAATGTGTTTGAACAACATCTTTTAAATGGTGAAGTAAAGCCACGGCAATATCTTGTATATTCGGAGAGCAAAGGAGCCGTGTCTTGTGCCCCATGTCGATTATTTGGAGGGATCTCTAGTCTGGTGATGAGTGGATATCATGACTGGAAAAACATATCAGCTCAACTACGTGAACATGAAAATTTGACTGAATATAAAATGTGTGTACTGACAATGGTGAAGAGAGGCGAGATATCTGGAAGAATTTATACGAATTTAAAATTTCAAATGGAAGAAGAAATTATTTATTGGCAAAATGTACTGAAGAGGATTGTTGCAGAGGTAAAGAAACTTTCAAGCAGAGGACTTGCATTTAGTGGTAAGATGGAAAAATTTGGATCACCTTATAACGGCAATTACATGATGGCCCTTGAGCTTGTCACAGAATTTGATCCATTTTTAGCAAATCACATTGCACGTTACGGAAACGAAGGTCGAGGTAACATATCTTATCTTTCATCCTATATATGTAATGAATTTATAAAATCGATGGCTTCAAATGTGATCTCAGATATTATTAAAGAAGTAAAAGAAGCCAAATATTTCTCAATAAGCATTGACTCAACTCCCGACATATCTCATGTTGATCAATTGGCTTTTATACTGAGATATGCAAACGATGATGGCATTCCAGTAGAGAGGTTTCTTTGTTTTTTTACCAAATACTGGCCACAAATCAGAACAGTTAGCTGATGCTGTACTTTCAACTGTGAATTGTTATGGGATTAGATATCGCAACTGCTGTGGCCAGTCGTATGACAATGCCACTAACATGTCTGGTGTATATAGCGGGTCGCAAGCAAGAATAAAGAATATAAATCCTTATGCTGTGTATGTGCCTTGCTCTGTGCATTCTTTAAATCTGGTTTGAGTATGTGCAGCAGAAAGTTGTCAAGAAGCATGTTCATTTTTCTCAACTGTCCAACCTCTTTATTCATTATTTTTCTGCCTCTAATCACCGGTGGGAGATTTTACTATCTAATTTGAAGCCAGGCAGTAAAGTAATAAAAAGACTTCCTGAGACTCAATGGTCATCTTGAGTGGAAGCTTGTCACAATTTGAGTGAAAACTGGAATGCTATAATTAAAGCCTTAAATACAATAAAGGAAGATGCTACTGAGAAACCTGTTACATGTAATGAAGCTGCAGGCCTTCAGCGAAAACTTGATCAACTTGAGGCAGCTTTTATGGCTATATTTTGGAGCTCACTCTTGGATCAATTTCATATAACTAGCCAAAAACTGCAAAATGTTAATATTGATATACAGACATTTGTAGAACTCTACAACTCACTAATAGGATACATTAACTCTATACGGGACTTGTTTGATATGTACGAAGAGAAAGCCAAAGAAAAATCTGAAATTGAAGACTACGAATTTGACACAAGGCGAAAAAGAAAGCGTAAACTTCAATCTGATGAGACACGTGAAGGTGAAGTGGAAATATGTGGTAGAGATAAATTTAAAGTAGATACCTTTTTAACAATACTAGACCTTGTATGCACTGAATTAAAACACAGAAGTAATGCATATCAAGAAATTTATGGCAGATTTCAGTTTCTCTCTAACATTAGCAATACTTCAACAACAGATATAACCGTTCACGCTAAAAAATTACAGCTATGCTCGCAAGGAGATTTAGAAGAATCATTCGTGAATGAATGTCTACATTTTTGATCGTATTTGGAAGGTATCAAAATTCCTGAAAATGAAAAGAAGTCAATTTTAAGATATTGCAGCCTTCTTCGAAATTGAAACGTTCATTCAATATATCCAAATATTGATATTGCCTTCCGAATGTTCGTTTGCACACCTGCTGTAAACTGTTCAGCGGAACAATCATTTTCAGCATTAAAAAGGGTGAAAAACTATTTGAGGGCTAATCTCAGTGAAGAAAAATTAAACTCCCTTTCTCTCCTGACGATTGAAAAGGATCTAACAATTTCTCTGGATTACACAGAATTAATTAATAAGTTTGTTGCTCAAAGGTGTAGGCATAAACAAATGTAACTACTTACTACTCACATACTTATATTTCTTTTATTGTATCTACACAAAATAAATATTTGATATACACCGGACCCCTGCTTGAACGCAGGGTTTTGGATCCATGCGCAGTCCCGCACTATAAGCGATATTGCGCTATACAGACGCACGTTCAAGCGGGGTCCGCTGTACTTGTAATTTTATTTATAATAAAACTTGTAAATGTTCAATTATTTTAATGATATTTAAATTCATTTTAGTTCAAACGAATTTGTAAAAAAAATAAAACAAGTTCATAAGGGGCCGGGGGTGGCAATTATTTCAGGGAGTTCAGCCTCCCGCCTACCTCGTGTCCTGTAGTGTATGCCCCTCGCAGCATTGGTTGGGTAGCTGGTGGCACACAGACAGTTCTTTGACGCTAGTTCGATGCATTGCCACCACACTGATCTGTGCTCTGACAGTATGATCTGGGCACCAAGGTAGCAGTTAGGGAAGCAGATCCTTGCACCTCCCTCCCAGAAGGTAACACACAGGGCTTCTTACCAGCACTAGCCCCACATGGGGCAACCTGGGACAGTCCTAACAGGGCCCATGCTGATTCGTTCCCTAGGGAGGAATTCTGTGAAATATTCCGGGCCAAAGAGAAGACGACAGGAAAGCTCTACACGTGCAAGAAGTTCCTGAAGAGAGATGGGCGGAAGGTGCGGAAGGCGGCCAAGAATGAGATCATCATCCTCAAAATGTGAGTCACTGTACCTTCCCATCCTGGGGTTTGAGCGTGAAGCTCTCAGCATTAACGGCATGAGTCACTGCTGCATATACTACAGGAGTAACTCTGTTAGCTGGCAGCTGTAATAGACTCTTATCCTCTTCTGCGGACCAGCCAGTAGAGGGGGACAAATGTACCAGTGGGAGCTACGTCTGCTGAAGCCATGACACAACCTGACCAGGCTCTGCTAACCCGGTCTCCTTCTAACGGGGCCCCTGCTCAGGGCATTCCTGCTGACAACTGGGCCTCTTCTACATGTAACTGCACTTGTCCATCTGTGGGCCCCCAATGTCACCTGCTTTGATGCTGGGAGGGCTGGGTAGGGCAGCCCCACGGCACCTTTTGTTGTGCCTCTGGTCCCTTGGGCCAGGCTGGCTTAGCACTACATCTTGCTCACAAGCTGACCTCTGTGCGTGACCATTGCCAACTTATAGAAGAGCCCTTCCTTCTTGGGACAAGCACACAGTACCCTTTGCCAGTCAATGGGTACTCTTTGCCTCCCCCACTGCAGGCAATATAGCAGGGACTGAGAGGGGAGACAGGGTGTATCTTACAGCGGGGAGATGAGGCTAGACACAGAGGGTAGCCTGAGTTGCCCCTGCCCATGTGGCTATGTGGCCAGGCGAAACCAGTGCTCCCCTCCCTTGGGTGCTGGCAGTCAGCTTCATCCCCACGCCACCTTCTTGTATGTGCATGTTGGCCAGCCCCAGCTCCCCAGCAGGCATGGCCAGGCCTGGTGCGAGGCTCTGGGTTGGGTTAATGTGGGCACAGAGGGGAAGGTCTGACCTAGGCCTCCAGCCACTCCGAGGCAGAGTCCAGCTGGTGCGTCAGCCCCCAAGCCAGCCTGACTCAGAGGTGGGGGTACCAGGGGGCCCTGGCAGAGTTTGGGGCTGCGGTGGGATCCCTGGCCCCCACCCACCAGTCTCCGTCCTGCTGCTGGGTGGGTGGGGCCACCCTCCCTCTCAACCAATCACGCAGCCTCTGTGCCTGCAGGTCCTCCCCCTCCTCCAATGGGAGACCCTGAGGGACTGTGGGAGGAGCCAAAGGAAAGGGTGCTGAGCAGCTGCTAGAGGGAGCCGGCCACAACTGAGCAAGGGATCTTGCCCAGCCTGTACGGCGCTAGACGCTCTCCCTGCCCTGTCCACTCTGTCGTACCCAGCTCTTCCGCGGCTTGGCCTCCCCAGCCTTCTTTCCCCTCTGACCTGCACGGCTCCCCCAAGAGCCTCCAGTGCCTGCCCTGCCTTAGTGGGAGCAGAGCAGGGGGCAGAGTCTCTGTGTCCTGGCACAGGCAGGTACCCCAGGGACATGGTGCCGCGCTGGGCAGAGTCCGCTAACCCCATGTTCTCTCGGTCTGTGCTCCCAGGGTGAAGCACCCCAACATCCTGCAGTTGGTGGATGTGTACGTCACCCGCAAAGAGTACTTCATCTTCCTGGAACTGTAAGTCAGTGCTGCCTGGTACCCGGCAGCTGCGAGATTGGCCCCAGCCGGCTCTGACAGGGCCCCTGCCCCTCCCCAGAGAGACCCTGGCTCTGGGGTCCCAGAGGGAGCTTGCTATGGCTGTAACCACTCCATGGCTGCTCCCCAGGCATGTGTCTGGGGCAGCCACACCAGACACCCCTCTAGGTAATTCCCAGAAGCCTCTTCCTCCTTCTGGGAGGCTCTGTATCCATGCAGATCTGCCCCACAAAGCTGGCCTGGGTCCCCTCCTGAGCTTGCTCTTGCCCCTGCCCCATGGCCAGATGCTGCTCTCATTAGCAGGTCAGCCTAGAGGCAGCTCCCGCTTAGAATTGCCGCTCAGCTCTGAGTCAAGGACTGGTCATGTGCCACAGCCAGGGCAGCTTATGGCTGGCAGCACAGGGCTTGTTGATCTCCATGTACAGAGGGCTGGAGCTCTCAATTAACACAGGTCTGGGACCCTTCTTTATCCCACGGGCAATACAGGAGAAAGAACCATGCTGGGAAGGTCAGGGGATCTGTGGTGACTCTGTGGAGGCTGATTCATGTTCCTCACCAGATTCAGCTGCAGCCTGCTGTAGGGAGCTGTCAGGAATGCTCAAGCCCCCGCTGTGAGCGTGCTTCTTGGGTAGGCGTGGCTTGGCCAACTTCACTGAAACTCAACAGCAGGCACCTGGGGGGTTCAGCTGAGCACCCAGAAATGCAGGGGCTGCTCCATAGCATTACCTGCAGCTCTAAGATCTGGCACTCTGATGAAATGCACGCTGTGTCCTGCCTCTGGCTGGGCTGGATCTCTGGACAGCTCCTCTTCCCTTGCCATGCTTCCTGCCTTTCCTAACCAAGCCTAGGACCCAGCTGCCTCTGCAGCCTAGGGCAGCTGCTGTTGATGGATGGGGAAGGTTCTGAGACCCTGCAGTATCTGGGGTGCTCATGTGAGTCTTGGAGTGTTCCAGCCATAGCTTGGGGGGTGTTGGGTACAAGGCCTGCCCCTCGGGGCAAAGGCCTGACCTTGCTGCTCTCTCAGGTATGGGCTTTGTCCCCCCACTGCAGGGCCACAGGCCGGGAGGTGTTTGACTGGATCCTGGATCAGGGTTATTACTCTGAACGGGACACCAGCAATGTCATCCGACAAGTGCTGGAGGCTGTCGCCTACCTGCATTCACTCAAGATTGTGCACAGGAACCTCAAGGTCAGTCGGCCAGCTCCCCCACTGGTCTGCATGCGCCGGGACGGTCTGTTACCTTCAGGCCCCATCTGCCCTCGCAGCCCCCAGCCATCACAAGCAATTGAGCTCTAATGTGGCTCCCCACTCTCATTCCTCTCCAGGGGACTTGGCTCGGGGGGGGGGGGGCACCTTACTGTGCTCCCCAGTAGGTGCTGCTCAGCCCCATAGCCTGGCTCCCTGCTACAGGCTGGTTGGTGGCTCCCTGGCCTGGTGTGCCCTGCAGTGTAGCTTCTCTATATGGCAAATGGCCTCTTCTCTGAGCCATTCTCCCCTGGGGCAGGATGGGGTGCTGGCTGATCCACAGAGCCCTGGGTGAGATGCACCTTGGTGCCCAGGGAGCATTATCAGGTCCTGGTGGGCATGAGGCACAAACACCCCCACCCCAAACACACACACACACACACAGCAGTGTGCCATCCCTGGGCTGGGTTGTGCTCTCTCCTTCCACTCCTGCCTTTCTTTTGGCATGGGGACCTGCAGCTGGAGAACCTAGTGTATTACAACCGCCTGAAGAACTCCAAGATCGTAATCAGTGACTTCCACCTGGCAAAGCTAGAGAACGGCCTCATCAAGGAGCCCTGTGGCACCCCAGAGTATCTAGGTAAGAAACAGCGAGGTGGGCATCAGGGTGCATTTGGCAAGGGGCAGCAAGGGACAGGCTAGGCAAGAGAGGGCACAAAAATGAAATATTTCTGCTCAAAAACCAAGGGTGAGCCAGAGTGAGAAGCTGCCCCCAGAGCCTGTTCCAGGGGCTCAGTAATCTAGGCCAGTCCTCCCCATGCCACCCTACCATCCCTGGCCCAGGGGCTGCCCCAGAGTCCCTTCCAAGGGCTCAGGAATAGTTAAAGGCTGGCTTGTGCCCTGAAGCATGAGTGCTGAGGTCCCTTCCAGCCTTTTGCTTCTCCCACCCAAGGGCAGAATTTCTGACCTGGGAGTGGTGGCCAAATGGGATCCATGCACATTGTCCTGAGCTCTTTCTCACTTGCCTGCCCCCTTCCTTCTCCACAACCCTCCTACCAGCATGCTCAGCCCAGGATTGCTCCAGCCGGGCCTCCTTTCACATGCCATCCTGTACCCTCTGCAGCTGTTCTGGCCCCTTTGCCCTCCTCCAGGGGGAAGTCACATGCACACAGGGTCTTCCTGGGCATGGCACTGGCAGGGGTTTTCTCCCTGCAAAGATCTGAGCTCCCTGTCCTCGAGAGAAGAGGTTCCCACTGTCTGCAGAGAGCATGGGCACAGTAACTCGGGAGCACTGATGTCCGCTCAGAAAGCGGGTGACTGCCCACAAAGAAGAGCAAGGCCAGAGCCCTCCAGGAGCTAAGACCACTGGGGATGATCAGGTGAATTCACTCAGGTTGTAACACCTGCAGAGAGCTTCCCCTACCGGGATAGAGGCTCACACCAGATTCTCCAGGGACCAAGAGACACAAGAGGGGTTTTGGTTAAATAGCCTGAGTTACACTGGACCCAGAGTCTTCCTTCTGATGCCACTAACAGGCAGGACTGCTGGTCTATGGCAGACCCTGATCCTTAGCTAGGGCTGGAAGGACTTTGGCTCACTGAGGCCCCACACCACTGTGGGCGTGTTCTGAGCAAAGGGTGTTATGAACTGGAAAGCACAAGAAAATTCCATGATGGCGTTCGAAGGGCCGCTCACCTGCCCAAGCCCATGCTGGAGCTGGTGGACCGCTGGTAAGCTTAGTAGCTCGCGTGTAGGTTCTTTTCCTCTCTGTGGTGCTTTTCCCTCAATAATCAATGGGTTTGCTTCACAAGGGCCAGGCGGTACCATCACCATGGCAGTTATACTGTGTACCAGCTTGGGGAGAGGAGTGAGGCAGGCCTGCTAAGGCAGCCTGTCTTTTTCTGGGGAGGACACAATGTAGGCAGAGAGTCAAACAGCTTGGAAATGCCCCAGTGAGAAGGGAGAAACATGGGTCTCCACCCAAGAGAGGTGATGGCAGGGGAACCGGGAGCTGAGGCTGGGTGTCCATGCTAGCCCACAGAGGGGGAGTCCAGCACAGCCTCACAGCCAGAGAGAATCTTCCAGGGCCAGGAAGCTTGCTGCCAGCTGCAGTGCAGACATGCCCAAGGTGAGGCCCAAAATGGCAGGTGGAAGGGAGCAGGGAAATGAGAAGTAGCCCTAACTAGCCAGATCCTGACTGGCCCTTGCACCACTGCTGACATGGGAATGTCCAAGGTGGGGGCTGCTGTGTGTAATGGGCTGAGCACCCGCCAGCAGCTCTGCACAGGGCACCGGGGCCTGTGGAGAGCCCAAGACGGAGCTCCTGCCACTGCCTGGGCATGGGGCTCACCTTGCTGTTGGGCCGTTGCAGCTCCAGAGGTGGTGGGACGCCAGCGGTATGGAAGGCCTGTGGACTGCTGGGCTATCGGTGTCATCATGTACATCTTGTAAGTATGGGGAGGGGAACACAGACTGGGGTCCTGGAGTTCTGAGCCTGGCTTGCAGGCTAGCTGAGGATGGGGCCAGCCAGAGACTGGGCCAGGGAGCAGAAGTTAGGCTTGTGGAGGGGATGGTAGTTGGAGAGATGAGTATTGGGTGGAGACAGAGGCTGGGCCAGGAAGCTGATATTGGGGGGACAGGGATGATGGACTGGGCTGTAGAGTCAAGGACATGGTGCAGAGGTGACAGCCAGAGACCACATCCAGGAAACTACCTGAGAGAGTGAGTCAACAACCTGGACCCAGGGAAGAGGGCTAGAGACCAAAGGGGTTCTGGGGAAGGGGGCCAGAGACCACCCCCAGATCCCAGGGAGGGGAGCTGGAAGGGCCCCAGGGAAGGGGGCTTGAGACCAAGGGGCAGTGATGGGGTAAATGGAGCCAAGGTGTAGTGAGTGCTGGGTCAGGCCAGGCATGTTCACCGCCCCGACGTTCTCGCCCCATGCAGGCTGTCGGGGAACCCACCCTTTTATGAGGAGGTGGAAGAGGACGACTACGAGAACCATGATAAGAATCTCTTCCGCAAGATCCTGGCCGGGGACTATGAATTTGACCCGCCTTACTGGGATGAGATCTCCCAGGCGGGTGAGGCTCGCTCGCCTGAGGGCACTGCTAGGCACCTGGCTCCAGAACCTGCGTGATGCTCGCTCAGAGTCCCACTCGCAAACCCAGCCCTGAGAGCCAATGGAACGGAGGAGCCCATGTAGGCGAGCTTCGCCCCCACTGCAGGGACCCCATACACTCCTACCATCCCTTGACAGACCACTCAGTGGGAGAGAGGAAAACAACCGTTCCTGCCAGTCCTGCTCTATGGCAACCCCAACCCAGTCCTCGTCACCTCCCCTCCCACCCCGACCCCGCCCTGTTCTACAGAATTGCAACTCATCCTTGACCCACCCCCACCAGTGCTCTTCTACAGGATCCTAACCCCATCCTCGAAAGCCCCCCCCACCAGTCCTGTTCTGTGGAACGCCAGCCAACCCCATCCTCATCCCGCCCCCATCAGCCCTGTTATATGGCACCCCAACGCCATCCTCATTCCACATCCCACACCAGTGCTGTTCTGTGGGACCATAACCACATCTGCGTCCTGCCCCCGCCAGCCCTGTTCTACAGGAACTGCAACCCTGTCATCATCCCACCCCCACCAGTCCTGTTCTGTGGAACCCCAATCCCGTCCTCTTCCTGGCCAGCCCTCTTCTACGGGGTCCTAACTCCATCCTCATCCCGCCCCCGCCAGTCCTGTTCTATGGGGACACCATCCCCTCCCCCTCCTCAGCCAGACCCGTGGGGGTTAGTGACTGTACAGGGAGTGCTGTCCCTGGAGTGGAGGGGTGGGGGGGCGGATGCAGGGCACAGCGGGATGGGGCCTGCTCCAGGAGTGAAGGCCCAGTCCCCATCCCAGGCTGCCCAGTGGGAGAGGAATCAGATAAGAGCTGTCTGAGCAGCCTGTGCAAGCCTGGTCCCTGGGGAAAGCAGTGACCAGCAATGGCAGGCGCATGCTCCCTGCCCTGCACAGATCTTTCCTGGTGACCGGTTGGTAGAGCCCCCTGCCACCCTTTCCTCCAGCAGAACCGCTAGCCACAGAGGGCTTTGGGCTCCTTCGTTCCTCTCCATTCCCTGCCAGACCCACCTCCTCTTCGGATGAGAACAGGGAGCTTGAGCGTCCACTACCACCATCCCCTTTCGAGCCGTGCCCCAGCACATGCCCGGCCTGAGCACTAAGCACCTTCTTCCCACTTGCTATCTCTGCAGCTAAGGAGCTGGTGACCCGTCTGATGGAGGTGGACCAGGACCAGAGGATCACAGCTGAAGAAGCCATCTCCCACGAGTGGTAAGGCAGCGCTGGTGACTCCAGGTGAGGGGCCTTCTGGCAGGAGGACCCTGGAGGGATGGAGGGGACACTGACTAGTATCGTGAGAGTTGGGAGGGACATGAGACCCCAGCTCCACTTACTGGTGCCAGGGGAAGGGCCAGGTGCAGGCGGAGGTTGTGAGGGCTGAGTGGGTGGAGCGCCCCACGGGCTCCCAGGCTTAAGGGGGGAAGCAGAGTGTGGGTGCATGGGGCTGGGAGGGCAGCTGGTCATTGACGTGTGTTTCCGCTTCCAGGATTTCTGGCAACGCCGCCTCCGATAAGAACATCAAGGATGGTGTCTGCGCTCAAATTGAGAAGAACTTTGCCAGAGCGAAGTGGAAGGTACATAGCCCTCGCCCCATGCTCAGATGCTTCCACCTGTGGGGAGCCCTGAGCAGAGCAGATAGGAGATCTCAGCCTCCCCCTGCACCATGTTCTCCACAGTCAGGGTAGGAAGGGTGATCTGGGGGTAGGGAACTGGCCTGGGATTGCACAGATCAGCAGTCAGTTCCCAGCTGAGCAACCGACTCCTTGGGCCAGTCACTGAACCTACCCTGGGTCTCAGTCAAACAGCTTGGAAATGCCCCAGTGAGAAGGGAGAAACATGGGTCTCCACCCAAGAGAGGTGACGGCAGGGGAACCGGGAGCTGAGGCATTTTCAGGGTGTGGTGTGGAGGGAGGATCTCACAATGACGGGTGCAGAGAAGACAGGAGGGCCAGGTGAATACCGAGACAGGGAGATCTCTGGTGTCCTGCTCTCAGGCAGGGCTAGGAAACCACCTGTCAGCAGGCAAAGCTGCTCCCGCTGCGGCCTCAGCCCCTCTGCTGCAACTGTCCGGGGAGCTGCCAGGAAGGGATCCGTCAGGTGAAGGGCCCCAGAGGAAGGCAGGGGATTAGTATGGCCAGAGGGGGCTTGAACTGGGCGTTTCGAGACCCAGTTGCCATTGGGTTTCTTTCTTGTTTAATCTTCACTCTGTATTTCCTGGCTTTGTAATGCTCAGGTCTCACATCAGGGGTCTCAAACATACGACCAGCAGAGTTATTTCCTGCGGCCGCCAAGTTCCCCTTGTCCACCGTCTCCCCCCCTCAGCGCTCTGCATCCCAATTCCTCTGCCTTCCTCCAGGTGCTTCCCAAAACAGCCAAACAGCTGTTTGGTGGCACTTAGCACTTTACAGGAGGGAGGGGGGAGGAGCGGGGACCCGCACACTCAGGGGAGGAGGCAGGGATTTGGGGAAGGGGTTGGAATAGGGGAAGGAGGGGGCGGAGTTGGGGTGGGGACTTTGGGGAAGGGGTTGGAATGGGGGCAGGGAAGGGATGGGAAGAGGCGGGGCAGGGGTGAGGCCTTATGGAAGGGGTGGAGTGGCAGCGGGGCCGGGGGCAGCGGCGGGAGGGGTATCAGTGGTCGGCCCTCAGGCCAATGTACTAGTTCTCATGTGGCCCTTGTGGTGATTTGAATTTGAGATCCCTGTCTCACACAAACTCTCTGATAGCAAGGTCCTGCCATAGCCAGCATTGGACACGGCCTCAGTTTCTCTAGAGTTTCAGTCAGTCACTGACTCCCAGTGCTGGCCCATCATTGCAGTGACCTAACCCTCTGGAGAAGTCTGAAAGAGCTACCCCTTCTGGGGTAATCAGAGTCTGTCCATTGTCCCCTTAACAGCAGGGGTCACTGCACCTCCCCCCCACACACACACACAAGGCAGCAGCCTAGGGAGAATCTGTGCCCACCCCCTGCTGAGGGTATCCAAAGCCCTAACAACTGGGCTGTCAACCCCCTTAGTCCAAACTACCCTGTGTCCATCTCAGAACCACTCCCTATGCTCCCACTCACCCCTGGCCGGCCAGGGCTGCTGTCCTTGGGATCTTCTCTAGTCTGCCTGGATCACAGGCCTGTACCTCTCCTCCACCTGGGAGGGCAAGCCAGGTTTGGCCCAGCTGAGCCCTATCCTCCTTAAAGGGCCAGCTCACCCTAGGGCACCTCCCCAAGCAGAGCGTTGACCCCAAAAGGAGCTCCACAAAGTCCACTAAGGGCTTCACTGTTGCTATTGATTTGCATGGTTGGCGCCCCGGTACTGTGGTGATGGGCGGCTGTATACAAGCCCAAGGCAAACAGGCAGTATGACACCATATAATTCTGGGGTAACTGTAGCATCCCCATAATGTCTGTTCCCTTTGAGACCTGGTCTACACTTAAAATGTAGCAGTGCTAAGAGGTGTGAAAAAATTCACCTCCAAGGGCTGTAGCTAAGCCTACCCAACCCCCCAGCGTAGACCCTTCCATTAACCTGGCTACCACTGCCTGGGGAAGCTAGTTCCCTGCAGCAAGGGAAGAACCCTTTCCATCGACGGAGGAAGTGTCTACACTAGGTTTCAGAGTAGCAGCCATGTTAGTCTGTATTCGCAAAAAGAAAAGGAGTACTTGTGGCACCTTAGAGACTAACAAATTTGCCTCTAAGGTGCCACAAGTACTCCTTTTCTTTTTGCAAATACAGACTAACACAGCTGCTATGCTGAAACCTGTCATTATGCAAGGCACTGAATTTAGCCGTATGGAGTGGAAATCTATTAAAAATTTGTTAGTCTCTAAGGTGCCATAAGTACTCCTTTTCTTTTTGTCTACACTAGGGCACTCAGTGGCGGTGCTGCAGCTGTACCACTGGAGCACTCATGGTGTATCCATCCCCTGAGTCACTGGTCATACAGTCTGGCTCTCACCCCTGCACGCTGCATTTGTCTGGGGAGCTGCAGGTCAGGGAAGGCTGGGGGCAGACAGAGGGGCACGGAGCAGTGGGCAGGATGGAGGAGGAGGTGGGAGCTCAGTGTGGGGGCAGAGGGCCAGTCAGCAATGGTGAAAGACCACCCATGCCGTAGTGACCGACGGGATTCCTCCCCTCCCTGCAGAAAGCCGTGCGAGTGACCACGCTCATGAAGCGGCTCCGTGCACCTGAGCAGGCTGAGCCGGCAAAGCCGACTCTGCCAGCTGCCGCCATGCCGGACAGTGCCACCTTGCAAGTCCCCGCCACCGCCATGCAGCCTGTGGCCGTCGCCGCACCCGACAGCACTGCCCCAACAGCGGGAGCCCCAACTACGTGTAACGGAGAAGAAGCCACTGCCCCCAGTGCCACCCCTGAGGCCTGGACCGAGGAGACCGGCTGAACAGGAGGGACGGGGTGGGGAAGTACTGGATCTCTCATTGTACATAGTCGCTGGCATGGTATCCAAACCTCCCTGGCTCTCTGTCTGTCTCTGCTATGTGTCTGTCTGTCTGACTCTGTCTATCCCCAGCTGGGCCACTGCAGAGAGCTTCCATTTTCTATGTTCCTGAGCCTGGAGCGACCCAATAGGCCCAGTTGGACAGAGGCAGAAGCAGAGCCCCTTGCATGGAGTTTTCTCTCTCTCCCTTTGCTTTTCTTTTCTCTGTCTCCTTTGGTGGCTTTGTGGGTTTCCTTTCCTCACTGGAGGCTGCTCTCTGAGTCTGCCCACTCACTGACCTACCTGATCCCCCATCACTAGGCCAAGCGAGAGGAAGCCAGGACATCAGGATCAAACACAACTACCCTCCTGAGTTCCAGATCCAATTGGGAGCCTGGGCACAGATCCAATTGAGTCCATACCCAGCACTTGTGTGTGTGTGCATTTACATACAGCTGCATGTATGTGCTGTGTGTCCATTGCAGCGTATGTGTCTCCAGACATGGGGTGTTTGTGTGGGTGTCCATATGAATTAGTGTGTGTCTGGGTGTCTGTGATTATACATTGGTGTGTGTGTATGGGTCTCTGGGTGGGTAGGTGTGTCCATATGTGTATCCATGGGTGAACAAGTGTGCGTTTATTGGGTGCATTCACCTGGGAGTGGGGAGAGAGGCAAACCCGAGCCATTTAGGGAAGGATTTGAGCACCATTCTGGAGAGCAGCAGCTGAGCTGAGCTGGCTGGAGGGGTGGGATGACAAGGAGGTGGGGAGAGCTTGAGATTCAAGTGGCCTAGGACAGGGATGCTGCACTTAGATCCTAAATAAAGCTTCCCATGCAATTGCTGGTACCAATGGGACTCCCCCTCTCATGCCCACAGGTTCCTGTTGAATCATAGAAGATTAGAGTTGGAAGAGACCTTGAGAGGTCATCTAGTCCAACCCCCTGCAGGACCAACCCCAACTAAATCTTCACAGTCAGGGTTTTGTCAAGACAGACCTTAAAAACCTCTAAGGATGGAGATTCCACCACCTCCCTAGATAACCCAGTCCAGTCCTTCAACACCTTCACTGAGCTTGCTTGGAGCTTTGGGTGATGTACAGAGAGCAATTGGCCTGGGTGTCCCTCCTCCCTGCTGTAATGGTGGCATCTGGCCCCATGGACTGCAGACCTGCTTTCCTCCCCATGGGTGAGGGAGACGCCTGAGCACCAGCGCTGCCTCACCCTGGCCAAAAGAAAAGAAGTACTTGTGGCACCTTAGAGACTAACAAATTTATTAGAGCATAAGCTTTCGTGAGCTACAGCTCACTTCATCGGATGCATCCGATGAAGTGAGCTGTAGCTCACAAAAGCTTATGCTCTAATAAATTTGTTAGTCTCTAAGGTGCCACAAGTACTCCTTTTCTTTTTGCAAATACAGACTAACACGGCTGCTACTCTGAAACCTGTCATCCTGGCCAGTAAGCACTGGGGATGTCCTGCATCTCCCTAGTCTGCATCCACAGCAGGCTCCAGAAGGGGCTGGATTCATGTGGGGGTGAGACACATGGGCCCTACACTCTGCTTCACTGCTTTAGAGCCTGAACCCAAGGCAGATACAGACCAGACTCTACTCACTCACAGTGGCATCCTCCCAGCGTGACACTTTTGATCTCTGCTGCCACCACAGGCTCACTGGTGTCACTGACAGCAATGGTCCTGCTGCCAGGAGCTGTGGGCACCAGGGATGCCTGTGGTGGCTCAATGTGTGGGGGAGCCCACCATTTGTGCATCACGGCCACTGGAGCAGCCCTGGGAGGAACAAGGGGGCTGCTGGGAATGTCCGGGGGGCTACTGGGAATGTCCGAGGGGCTGCAGACCCCTCACAAGAGGTGCCTCTGTAGCTGTCCAGTGGCCATCACAAACTCCGCATGGCCAGGGACTAGAACCGCAGCCCTGCTGAGAGTTGGCCCCCAATCCCTGTGTGTGCTGATCCAAAGGCGTGCGGGAGCTTTGGGTTGGCCTGTCGGAACAAGGGGAGCAGGGAGAGGTTGGGGATTGACTCATTGCCAAAGCACTGTCCTATGCCTCTTTCTACAAGAACAACTTTGCCATTGTCCAAGCTGATTGTGGTGTTTGAAGCCCATGTGTGACAGCACACAGCATGTCTATGGGAGCAGTATGGTGTGCGCGTGAGACTTACATGGCACAGCTCTGGTCTCGGCTTTGGACGTATGAGATTAAGCCCCTGCTGGATGTGTTTATGGAGACTCTGGGGGTGGGAGTGGTGTATATACGTATATACTTTCGTTGTGTGGATGTGCATACATAGTGACCCGCGTGTGCCCTGTTCAGCACTGTGTAGTCTTGTTTCCTCCAAGAGGCTTAACCTGGGGCACATAGAGGCTCTGTACTGTGGAGGCCGAGGCTTGGGCCCATCCAGTCCGAGCGGGGCTTTCCTGACTGTAGCGCTGGACAGTGGCCCCTTGCAGAGTTGTGTTCCCTTGCCCCAACCCTGAACTGACAGTTTGCAGAACTAGGGCTGGCCTTAGGGAAAATGGTGCCCTGGTGAACTTGTATTTTGGCACCCTGGTCCCTGCTGCCTCCTCAGGCCCCTAACCCATCCTCCCAGAGCCCTTCTGCCTCCCCCAGCCCCCCATTGCCCCTGGATCAGCAGCTAGCAGTGCACATTTTACCATTTTAGGGTGGGGGTGAGCACTGATTGGACAGTAAGGTTCAATCAGGATAGCCTGATACAAATGTGGCCTCTGGAACAGAGTGGATCCAAGGCGATAAGATGTTTGGCATGTGGCTTATTGAGCCACTCTTCTGCTCCTACCCCTGATTGTGCTCCTCCCCCATTGCCCTGAGCTCCCTTCCGTGGCCTTGCATCCCAGCCCTGCCCCACTCCTTGTCTCTTTCCCATGGCGCCCCCCGCCCTTCACCCACAGCGCCCACCCATAAGGCTGACCCTGTGCAGAACTGTAGCAGCAGAGGGCTTTGTCCTCTTGGGGAGCACATGGTCTGCTCCGGTCTCCAGGCCCATTATAGTGCCCACCCCATGGAGCCAGCCCTGCCCAAGGAGACTTACTCTGGGCTTGCCTTGTGCTGGGCTGTTTGGGCATATGGCAGTGGAAAGGGATTGGGTTTAGTTGCTAGTAAGCAGAGTCTGGGATCCTACTCTAGCACGAGAAGATTTTCCTTGTTTCCTGAGTCATTGCCCATTGGCAAAAATGTGTTTTACAGCTAAATGTTCTAGAGCACTCTGCACTTGTGAAGGTTCTAGATCATCCTAGAGGAGAGCTCCTGACAGCTCTAGGGCATCTCAGGCATCCAACTTGTGACAGTCTTGTCCTAGATCACATCATATGCTTGCCAATAAGTGATCTAGATTGCCACCACCCTGTTGAGGTTCTAGAGTATCCAGTGTGAAACCTTATAGGGGCTATAGCAGAGGTGGGCAAACTACAGCAGTCCTGCCTGGCCCCTGAGCTCCCAGCTGGGGAGGCTAGTCCCTGTCCCCTCCCCTGCTGTCCCCTGTCCACCTCCCAGGCTTTCCAATAAGCCTGTCCTGCCGCTCTGAGCGGCATGGTAAGGGGGCGGGGGGAGGGGGTTGGATAAGGGGCAGGAGGTCCCGGGGGGCAGTCAGGGGATGGGGGGCGGTTGGGGGGGCGGTCAGGAGACCGGGAGCAGGGGGGGGTTGGATGGGGGAGTCCCAGGGGGTTGGGGGATCCTGAGGGGAGGGACAGGGAGTAGGGGGGGGTTGGATAAGGGGTATGGTCCTGGGGGGGTAGTTAGGGACGGGGGTCCCGGGACAGGGTGGTCGGGACAAGGGTCCCCGGGGGCCTGTCAGGGTGCGGGGATGTGGATAAGGGTCGGGGTAGTCAGGGGACAGGGAACAGAGGGGATTGGGACCGGGGGGGGCGGTTAGGGGTGGGAGGGGTCCCGGGAGGGGGCAGTCGGGACAAGGAGCAGGGGGGTTGGATGGCTTGGGAGGTCTGAGGGGGGCAGGAAGTGGGAGGGAGCAGATGGGGGCAGGGGCCAGGCTTCCCTACCTGGCCCTCCATACCATTTTGCAACCCCGATGGGGCCATCAGGCCAAAAATTTTGCCCGGCCCTGGGCTATAGAGTGCTCCAGAAATATTGCATTCTGGTGGAATGCACAGTCTAGAGCTTGGATCAGGATCTGTCCCACCCCCGCCCCAGTTTAGGGTGCAGCCTTATCTAGTGCTCTAGTGAATGAGCCATTGGGTGCTGGTTAGATGCCACTCCACCATGTGGTCCCAGCTGTGGGAGCCTGAACAATCCCACCCCATGCTCTAGTTCAACGGCCTAGAAGTAGTCTTTTGAAGGCATTTGCCTGCCTGTTCCTAGGTGCAGGGTGCTTGCAGCACTGGCTATCAGTTCTTCGGAGGGTAGGGGAGAACAGACCAGATGAGAGCTCTGTGAGCTATGCTCACTTGACCAGAGCCCCTCAGGTACCCCCAGGGTCTGGCCTGGCCCATCAGCCTCCTGTGTCCCCTTCCCCCAAACTAAACACAGGAAGGAAGCCTGAGTCCCGCTGTGACGGGCCTGCAGGGTTGACCTGCCATCAATGGGGCCTTCTCCACAGCTGCCTGCCCCAGGGTCCTCCCAGCCTGCGGCTTTCTGGGCTATAGTCCCACTACTCCGGCTTTACTTTCCCCTTCTCCTTGATTTGCAGCTGCATGTTTGTAGGGTTGAGTTCTATCTATAAAACTTTTATTTCCACTACGACCACCCAGAAGCTCCTGTGTGATCGCTGCACTGTACCACTGGCGAATAAAGACCTTCTGAGGACAAACCGAGAAAGCATCAACCATACCTGCTCTGTCTCTTTGTCTGCCCTGCCGATGAGCTCTGTCCTTCTAGGGCCCACTTCGCACACCAGGCTGCTGCCAGGAGCAGATCCCTCAACCAGCCGCCATGCATGCCTCTGTGCCTCAGAGCTGAGCTGGGGGAAGAGTGGGTGGGACACAGATGCTCTGGGGGCTGGAAGGAACAAGGGGTGAGGTAGGTAGAGGTGCAGCCAAGAGGAGGTTAATCATTGAGTCTTGGGGATTCCCCCCCCCCCAATCCAGCTCATCTGATCTCTGCTGTCCTGTGGGCAGGCACAGCACCCCCTCTGGCTGCTATGGCCTTACACTTGTCTGCCTGCAGCACAGTCTGCTCCAAAAGGGGTTGGGAAATGGCTGGGAGCAAGCCTCAGAGCACCATGGCATGACAGCAACTCCCCAGACGTTCTTCCCCCAGCCCTGGGCCAGGATGTGGCCCTGGAGAGCGGACCCCACCTAATAGCCACTGCATGCTCCAGGGATGAGGAGCAGATCCCCTAGCCCTCACTGATATCATGCAATGGGGCCTACTGTCCTTGTGAACGGGCAAGGAAATAGGATCAAAAAGGAGGATCGTGATCCAATCATCGGCCACTCCCAAGCTGATGTTTCAGATGTTTCCCAGAATCCTTTGCACTGGTCCCTATGATGGTTGATTGGAAGGTCTGTGGGAAGCGGGATGGTTTGTTGGGTTCTCCTGGCATCTGAGGAGACAAGAGCCCCCAAGGCTTGAGACGGCATGCTACAGCAGGAGCTGTCTGTTAAACAAATAGTACATCATTACAAATGTAAGAGAGCTGAATGGTGTGTCAGGGTAGCTGGAGATTTTGGTGGGTAAGAGTCAGCTGGGACTTAACGTGCCCACAAAGCCAGGGGACTCCTTGTGAGCACGATTAGATGGTCCTGCTATAACGATTGGCAATGGGACAGTTGGAGTTGATACCCAAAACACCATCATTAGGTTTCAGATTTAACACTCCCACAAAGATGGATGGAGCAGCTCGCATCTCCCAGAGCTATAGTGTTGGGCTTTTTGCAGCCCTGGACACACATGGCAGTGTCAATGACACTCAGGTCACATTTGCCAGGTGGTGGGCTGGAAACAGGATTGTTTAATGGAAGGTGAGACTCGGCACCCAGTCCCCTAACAAGAGACAAACCGCGTTTCATCCCCAGGCCCCGCCCCTTGAGTCTGCAGGCCCTGCGCCAACTCCCATGCCCCACGCCATGAGCCTGCCTTACAACAGTCCACACTGCGCCGGAGCGCAGCCCCCGCCCCACGCCTCAGCTGTGCGCTCCGGCCGGTCTGCCGGGGGCGGTGCTAAGACCCCGCGCTCCCGTTAGCCTCGCCCCAAGGAGCCGGCTGGGGCCGGGCGGGGGAGAAACTAGAGGAAGCCGCCCCCGCCCCCGGCCCCGCCCCCTCCTCAGCCATGTAGCGCGGCGGGTCGGGTTTCGCGCCTTTCCCGCGTGCGTTATTTCCGGCTCATGCCGGAAGCCACCTCGGAATGAACCAAATTTGAACTGGTAACGCGATGCGAACCGGGGCGACCTCCCGCTCCGGGCCCGCCCCGACCGAGCCCATCTCCCGCGAGGACCCCACCGTCAGAGGGCGGGGGATAGCTGGGTCAGAGCGGGGAGCCGGGCGGGAGATGGCCCGAGTGCCCCGCTCGGGCTGCCCGCCGTTTCCTCGGCGGCCTGTCCCGGAGAGAGCCGCCGCCTACACCCGCGCGTCCGCCCAGCCGGGCGGGCCCCGACCCGGGCAGCCCCCAGTCTGTGCTCGGCGCGAGTCCCCGGCTCGTTCCCTGCTGCGACCTCCAGCGTGACAGCTGCTGTGACCCCGAAGGGACGCTGGGCTTGGACCCCGGCTCGCCCTGGGAGCGAGCGTCGCCCTTCCGGGCTGGCTGCAGTGCGGGGGGGCACGTGGCTCCCGGTGGGACAAGTCTCTAGAGCCACTAGGGCAAAGTCAAGATTCTGCCCCATCTGGGTGTATCGTGCTGGCCACAAACACGTCGTGTGGGCTGGATGTATCCTGGGGACCGTATGTTTGACACCCGTGCCATATACGGCAACATCTCCTTAATTCCCACCCATGCCTGGCCATAAGTACCATGAATAGCAGCATGCCCTGCATATTATACCCTAAAGTGCCTTCTGTGCCATCCCTCTGACTTGCCTGCAGCTCATAGTGGGTCCTCCTGTGCCATCCTAAATGTCAGGTTATGCCCTGTGTATAGCAGCCTGGCCCCTATGCCAGCCAAAGATCCAAGCTTGTGAGGCTGTTTGGTGTTCGTTTGGGAGACAGCCCCGCTGAGCCTGGTGTGTTCATATCCCCTTGCATAGGCCAAGGAGAGGCGCTTCCCTGGTTGTGCTGTGGCAGCCTCTTGGATGTCGGAACAATAGAGGATGCCTATCCGTGCCCACTGTACCATCTGCTCGGATTTCTTTGACAATCACAAGGATGTGGCAGCTATCCACTGCGGGCACACCTTCCATCAGGAGTGGTGAGTAGACATGAACAGCATGACAGGTAGTGGTAAAAACATGCATCTTCTTCAGCTGCTGAATTGATATGTCTTATGATGATGTGAGTATCTCTAGCGAAACAAAGGAAGTGCATCTCCAGTGTTTTGTTCTTGTGATAATCTCTTGTCTTTCTGCATTTCAGTCTCTGAACTCTTCAGCCTCCTCTTCTCCAATCCTGCTGTTTGCAAATGTTATAGTTGAGGGGGGTAAGGATGAACACAGACATTAAAAACCATAGGTTTCAGAGTAGCAGCCGTGTTAGTCTGTATTCGCAAAAAGAAAAGGAGTACTTGTGGCACCTTAGAGACTAACAAATTTATTAGAGCATAAGCTTTCGTGAGCTACAGCTCACTTCATCGGATGCATTTGGTGGAAAAAACAGAGGAGAGATTTATATACACACACACAGAGAACATGAAACAATGGGTTTATCATACACACTGTAAGGAGAGTGATCACTTAAGATAAGCCATCACCAACAGCAGGGGGGGGAAGGAGGAAAACCTTTCATGGTGACAAGCAGGTAGGCTAATTCCAGCAGTTAACAAGAATATCAGAGGAACAGTGGGGGGTGGGGTGGGAGGGAGAAATACCATGGGGAAATAGTTTTACTTTGTGTAATGACTCATCCATTCCCAGTCTCTATTCAAGCCTAAGTTAATTGTATCCAGTTTGCAAATTAATTCCAATTCAGCAGTCTCTCGTTGGAGTCTGTTTTTGAAGCTTTTTTGTTGAAGTATAGCCACTCTTAGGTCTGTGATCGAGTGACCAGAGAGATTGAAGTGTTCTCCAACTGGTTTTTGAATGTTATAATTCTTGACGTCTGATTTGTGTCCATTCATTCTTTTACGTAGAGACTGTCCAGTTTGGCCAATGTACATGGCAGAGGGGCATTGCTGGCACATGATGGCATATATCACATTGGTAAATGCACAGGTGAACGAGCCTCTGATGGTGTGGCTGATGTGATTAGGCCCTATGATGGTATCCCCTGAATAGATATGTGGACAGAGTTGGCAACGGGCTTTGTTGCAAGGATAGGTTCCTGGGTTAGTGGTTCTGTTGTGTGGTGTGTGGTTGCTGGTGAGTATTTGCTTCAGATTGGGGGGCTGTCTGTAAGCAAGGACTGGTCTGTCTCCCAAGATCTGAGAGAGCGATGGCTCGTCCTTCAGGATAGGTTGTAGATCCTTGATGATGCGTTGGAGGGGTTTTAGTTGGGGGCTGAAGGTGATGGCTAGTGGCGTTCTGTTGTTTTCTTTGTTGGGCCTGTCCTGTAGTAGGTGAAAAAAGCTTCAAAAACAGACTCCAACGAGAGACTGCTGAATTGGAATTAATTTGCAAACTGGATACAATTAACTTAGGCTTGAATAGAGACTGGGAATGGATGAGTCATTACACAAAGTAAAACTATTTCCCCATGGTATTTCTCCCTCCCACCCCACCCCCCACTGTTCCTCTGATATTCTTGTTAACTGCTGGAATTAGCCTACCTGCTTGTCACCATGAAAGGTTTTCCTCCTTCCCCCCCCTGCTGTTGGTGATGGCTTATCTTAAGTGATCACTCTCCTTACAGTGTGTATGATAAACCCATTGTTTCATGTTCTCTGTGTGTGTGTGTATATAAATCTCTCCTCTGTTTTTTCCACCAAATGCATCCGATGAAGTGAGCTGTAGCTCACGAAAGCTTATGCTCTAATAAATTTGTTAGTCTCTAAGGTGCCACAAGTACTCCTTTTCTTTTTATTAAAAACCATGCACCTTGTGCCTGGCTGACTCTTCTTGCTTTTTGAAGGGATGGGTTGACAGATTGTTAGTTGGCTATCGTCATAGTGCATGTTTCTAAAAGTTGGGCTTTTTCTGTTTCTGAGAGATGGAGAACTAAAATAACAGGAGGTTCTGTGGGTTGGCATTGAGCTACATTGGTATAGTTGTGTGTTAGGAGCACTGGAATTGCAGGGGGGCTGCAGCTCAGCATTGAAGTGCTTTGGCAGAGTTCATAGAATCATAGAATATCAGGGTTGGAAGGGACCCCAGAAGGTCATCTAGTCCAACCCCCTGCTCAAAGCAGGACCAAGTCCCAGTTAAATCATCCCAGCCAGGGCTTTGTCAAGCCTGACCTTAAAAACCTCTAAGGAAGGAGATTCTACCACCTCCCTAGGTAACGCATTCCAGTGTTTCACCACCCTCTTAGTGAAAAAGTTTTTCCTAATATCCAATCTAAACCTCCCCCATTGCAACTTGAGACCATTACTCCTCGTTCTGTCATCTGCTACCATTGAGAACAGTCTAGAGCCATCCTCTTTGAAACCCCCTTTCAGGTAGTTGAAAGCAGCTATCAAATCCCCCCTCATTCTTCTCTTCTGCAGACTAAACAATCCCAGCTCCCTCAGCCTCTCCTCATAAGTCATGTGCTCTAGACCCCTAATCATTTTTGTTGCCCTTCGTTGTACTCTTTCCAATTTATCCACATCCTTCCTGTAGTGTGGGGCCCAAAACTGGACACAGTACTCCAGATGAGGCCTCACCAGTGTCGAATAGAGGGGAACGATCACGTCCCTCGATCTGCTCGCTATGCCCCTACTTATACATCCCAAAATGCCATTGGCCTTCTTGGCAACAAGGGCACACTGCTGACTCATATCCAGCTTCTCGTCCACTGTCACCCCTAGGTCCTTTTCCGCAGAACTGCTGCCGAGCCATTCGGTCCCTAGTCTGTAGCGGTGCATTGGATTCTTCCATCCTAAGTGCAGGACCCTGCACTTATCCTTATTGAACCTCATTAGATTTCTTTTGGCCCAATCCTCCAATTTGTCTAGGTCCTTCTGTATCCTATCCCTCCCCTCCAGCGTATCTACCACTCCTCCCAGTTTAGTATCATCCGCAAATTTGCTGAGAGTGCAATCCACACCATCCTCCAGATCATTTATGAAGATATTGAACAAAACGGGCCCCAGGACCGACCCCTGGGGCACTCCACTTGACACCGGCTGCCAACTAGACATGGAGCCATTGATCACTACCCGTTGAGCCCGACAATCTAGCCAGCTTTCTACCCACCTTATAGTGCATTCATCCAGCCCATACTTCCTTAACTTGCTGACAAGAATGCTGTGGGAGACCGTGTCAAAAGCTTTGCTAAAGTCAAGAAACAATACATCCACTGCTTTCCCTTCATCCACAGAACCAGTAATCTCATCATAAAAGGCGATTAGATTAGTCAGGCATGACCTTCCCTTGGTGAATCCATGCTGACTGTTCCTGATCACTTTCCTCTCCTCTAAGTGCTTCAGGATTGATTCTTTGAGGACCTGCTCCATGATTTTTCCAGGGACTGAGGTGAGGCTGACCGGCCTGTAGTTCCCAGGATCCTCCTTCTTCCCTTTTTTAAAGATGGGCACTACATTAGCCTTTTTCCAGTCATCCGGGACTTCCCCCGTTCGCCACGAGTTTTCAAAGATAATGGCCAAGGGCTCTGCAATCACAGCCGCCAATTCCTTCAGCACTCTCGGATGCAATTCGTCCGGCCCCATGGACTTGTGCACGTCCAGCTTTTCTAAATAGTCCCTAACCACCTCTATCTCTACAGAGGGCTGGCCATCTCTTCCCCATTTTGTGTTGCCCAGCACAGCAGTCTGGGAGCTGACCTTGTTAGTGAAAACAGAGGCAAAAAAAGCATTGAGTACATTAGCTTTTTCCACATCCTCTGTCACTAGCTTGCCTCCCTCATTCAGTAAGGGGCCCACACTTTCCTTGGCTTTCTTCTTGTTGCCAACATACCTGAAGAAACCCTTCTTGTTACTCTTGACATCTCTTGCTAGCTGCAGCTCCAGGTGCGATTTGGCCCTCCTGATATCTTTCCTACATGCCCGAGCAATATTTTTATACTCTTCCCTGGTCATATGTCCAACCTTCCACTTCTTGTAAGCAAAGTTTGTAGTGGGGCTGAGGACTGTTGTAGGGGAAGGGGGTGCAGTTCATAGATTCATAGATACTAAGGTCAGAAGGGACCATTCTGATCATCTAGTCCGACCTCCTGCACAGCGCAGGCCACAGAATCTCACCCACCCTCTCCTACGAAAAACCTCACCTATGTCTGAGCTATTGAAGTCCTCAAATCGTGGTTTAAAGACTTCAAGGAGCAAAGAAGCCTCCTTCAAGTCAACCATGCCCCATGCTACAGTGGAAGGCGAAAAACCTCCAGGGCCTCTCCAATCTGCCCTGGAGGAAAATTCCTTCCCGACCCCAAATATGGCAATCAGCTAAACCCTGAGCATATGGGCAAGATTCACCAGCCAGATACTACAGACAATTCTTTCCTGGGTAACTCAGATCCCATCCATCTAATATCCCATCTCAGGGGATTAGGCCTATTTACCCTGAATATTAAAGATCAATTAATTACCAAAATCCCATTATCCCATCATACCATCTCCTCCATAAACTTATCGAGTAGAATCTTAAAGCTAGATAGATCTTTTGCCCCCACTGCTTCCCTTGGAAGGCTATTCCAAAACTTCACTCCTCTGATGGTTAGAAACCTTTGTCTGATTTCAAGTCTAAACTTCCTGGTGGCCAGTTTATACCCATTTGTTCTTGGGTCCACATTGGTGCTGAGCTGAAATAATTCCTCTTCCTCTCCTGTATTTATCCCTCTGATATATTTATAGAGAGCAATCATATCTCCCCTCAACCTTCTTTTAGTTAGGCTAAACAAGCCAAGCTCCTTAAGTCTCCTTTCATAAGACAAGTTTTCCATTCCTCGGATCATCCTAGTAGCCCTTCTCTGTACCTGCTCCAGTTTGAATTCATCCTTTTTAAACATGGGAGACCAGAACTGCACACAGTATTATTCTAGGTGAGGTCTCACCAGTGCCTTGTATAAAGGTACTAAAACCTCCTTATCCCTACTGGAAATGCCTCTCCTGATGCATCCCAAAACCGCATTAGCTTTTTTCACAGCCATATCACATTGGCAGCTCATAGTCATCCTATGATCAGTTCTGCCAATGCAATGCAAAACTGAGCAATGTGGGAAATCCTGCATGGTTCTTGACTAGTTAGTGCTGATTGGAATAGGCAGATTGCATGCCTCGTACTCAAAAGTAATAAAAAGTACTTAATTTGTCTTAATGTATGTTGTTGTATTTTGTAACATGGCATCCTTGAAGGCTCTCAGAGTGCTTTTTGAATATTAAAGTCCCGCAGTGCCACTGTGAGGTGGGTAGATATCTCACCTCCCCATTTTAGTGATGAGGAAATTGAGGCAGAGCGGAAGTTAACTTTCCAAGCTTACAGTAAGCCAGTATCAGTTTGGAAATAGGAACACTCTGAGACTAAAGGAAATGTGGATTAGGCCCATCAATATACAGACTTCAAGATACTTTTTTTCCCTGTGATGTTAAATTGAAACTCATTTTTTCATTAAAATGGAGAAATGCCAAACACACTAAATATGTCTGTATGCCACAGGCTCTCCCCTCTTGAGCCATATGTTAAAGAAGCTTTTTTCATGGTGACCCAAACTAAGATTCTGTACCAGGGCCTAGTGTCACTTGTTGGCTCATATGATTTTCCTTGGGAAGTCAATTTTCTGAGTTTCTCTTGACTGCCAGACAAATAAATAACTCTGGTAACTGAATATCCTCTTTCCTCTTAGCAGCTTCCTTTCCTTGTAGAAAACACCTCTGCTGTTCGTCTTTCTTGTCTCATTTCTTCCTTCCATCTTTTGTGTTTTGTCTGTTCTCTCTGTCTTCCACAATTCCCTCTCTCTCCCCTGAACCTCCTTGTCACAGTGACCCTTCTTCTGGCTAAGGGTGTGGTGCTTGGGCTTCCTTGATTGATCTTTCACTTTGTTGGAGGAATGTGCTAGAGTGAAATGGGGCTGAAACTTGCAATGCTCTTGAACTCTGATGTAGGTGCTGCTCCCTCCCCCTTCACACTTGTCCCTTCCCCATCTGTGGTCTTGGTTTCCTTGCCTTCTCCATCAGAGATGACGCCATTGTGTTGCTTCTACATAAAGTGCTTGTCCATGCACTTCAGCAGGAGCAGGCTAAAGATGAAACAATCCTAATCAATTCATGCTTTTGTTGGAGTTCCTTTGCAAGTGATTTGAGCTGGAGGCATGTGCTCTTCCTGTAGGATCAACTGAGCGTGTGGAGGCAGAAGGGACATGTTTTACCAGGGCGCACCACATCAAAATGAATCACCCTGGCGATGGTCACTGACTTTAATGAAAAGAACATCTGGGGATCGCTTTGCTCAGTAATGGTTGGGGGGGGGGGGTAAGGGGAACCGTGCCCTTTGGATATGACTGGCTAAGCTATTTCTTTTGCTGCAAGTAATCACGCAGTTCTTAAGGTGCTCTGAAGACCCAATTCCTAACATCAGATTGGACATTCTTCTCCACATGCTGTTCTCCTGGGGAGCTTAAAGCATGTCCCAAACATCCTCCATTTGATAGATATTGTTCCTCTGCTTCCTGGTAGGTTAGCAATGTAGCCCTTGGTTGACAACCTTTAGAATAGATGATCTTAAATTATAACCATTCACTGTATATTTTTTTCTTTCTCCCTCAGTCTCATCCAGTGGTTTGACACTGCACCGAGTTGGACTTGTCCACAGTGTAGAATCCAGGTAAATCCTTAATCCTGAATAAAACACTGTATTTCTATATCCCAATGCTGTCTACCAGCACTGCCGGAGCTCAGGCCTGAGGGCACAGAGGCGTTGATGGCATACAGAGATTGGCTGTCACCTCTCAGTCACCATCAGACTGTGCTGGATGTCACTACTTACACTCTAGCAGAGAGGTTAAGGAGTGAATGGACCATGGAGATTGAAATCCTCCCTCAAAGCCTCTCCAGGCCAGATTGGGGCACATTGGGAAGCATGTTTTGCTGCTGCCAGGCCTTCAGGGCTTTTACTGTGGCAAAACTTCACTAGCACTAAATGGAAAAGGGGTGGAGGGAGCTAGAAAATAATCTAGGCCTGAGATTTGTATTACAGTACTTCCTAGCTTCTCCAGCTGAGATCAGGACACTGCACATACACACAGTGAGAGACAGTCCCTGCTCTGGAGCACTCAGCCTAAAGAGGGGAAAAAAGACAGAGGGTGGGAGACAGGAAGGATCATCTCCCTCCTACAGATTAGGAACCAAGGCAAGAGATTCAGTGACTCACTCGTGGTCACCCAGGGAGTCTGGGCAGAACCAGGAACTGAATCCAGCTCTTCTGAGTCCCAGCTCAGTGCCTGAACCTCAAGACCATATTTCTTAAGTTAGTCTGGTTCTTGTGCCTCACATTACAGTAACTGTCAAGATTGGGGGTCTTGGCTTGTGCTAGTATTGGCTATGCTCTGAGCTGAGTTACATGGAGGAGTCAGTTTGCAGCCAGCATGTTAATTTTATAGGTGTGCTCCTGTCTTTTTCTTTCCTTTCAAGGTCTTGGCCCTTGTTTCTTCCCTGACTTGTTGATTCCCTGTATTCTTCACCACCTCTTACATCTCTGGGTTATCATGGAGTTACTCACAAAATAACATCTTATGTAGCAGTAACTATGCAATTAGCTGGTGTCATGACTGCATATAATACTTAAAACACAAAGCTGTAACGGCATGGGGGAGGTGGGGAGAGCTACTGCACTCAGTAAGAGCACCCTCTGCATACAGAGAGCAGCACGAACTTCTGTGTTTGGGTTTGGCACTGGGTGAGCATCAGCTTCTGGGTCTGAGCTGCCAGAGAACAAGCTGCTCTTGACTCAGAAATGCCTGAATCTTTCTCAAAAAGAGAAAGGAGTTTGAAAATGCACCACCAAATGCATCCGATGAAGTGAGCTGTAGCTCACGAAAGCTTATGCTCAAATAAATTTGTTAGTCTCTAAGGTGCCACAAGTACTCCTTTTCTTTTTGTGACTACAGACTAACACGGCTGCTACTCTGAAACCTGAATCTTTCTGTTATAATTCCAGGATCTTGCCTGGAGTGACGACTGTAAATCTCAATGCTTGGGTGACAGATCCAAAACAGGATCTCACCATAGAGATGCCAGCTGTGTGAACTGACTTCCACCAGCCATGCCACACATTACCATCTTGTGATGGGACAGTAACCTTCTCCCATTGTAGCTGTCTGCCTAGCAGGAAAGGCTCTCCCTGCATTTTCACGCTCATGACTCTGATCCTCTTCCATGTCTTACCTAGGTCAGCAAAAGACACATCATCAATAAACTGTTCTTTGATGTTGCCCTGGAGGAGCAGATGTCACTGGATGCAGAAAGCCTACAGGTATTCTGATTGAGTTCCCTTAACAGCAGCCTGGAGCCACAGTCTGTCCCAACAGCTTCTTTCAGTTACTGGTGGAGTCTCTAAACAGTTCTGGATTTCAAAGCTGGATGTTGGTGTTCTTTCTCCTGTTTGCCTCTCTGCTTTCTGTCCCTGTCCTCGCCACTGAGGTCCCCTCAGCTCTTCCTGCTGAAAACCTTCACGTGGTGCTTCACATGGTCCCTGCTTTTCTTTCAAATGAGGAAGCCATCTCCACCCCTTCACTCCTTCCCTTTCACTTGTCATATTCCCTGAAGCCCTTCCCATATGTTAAACTGTTCAAACTCCTTTTGTTCTTGAGGCTCCTTGATTGTTGTGGAAGGCTGGGAGACGAAGCTTTCCGGCAGCCTGGGGTGGAGGGAGTCGCGAGTTCTATCAAGCTAGTCAGCAAACCTTGGAGAACCTGGGCATAGGAGGATTATCCTCTAACTCTCCTGGGGAAGGGCCTATTAAAGGTACACTCAGTTCGTTCACTTTATGCATTTAACTGTCCTCTGTGTTTTAGATGAGTGTCATGGACTTATAGGTCATGCCCACTCTTGGTCCCGTACGGTCCTTGGGGGAACCCCCATCAATGTGACAGCCTTCCTTGGGGGTCCCCTCTCTCTCGGGGATTAAGCCCCTCCGCCTCCTGGAACCACACCTCTCTGAGCCTTAGTACGCCTGTCTCTTGCCGTGGGCCCCCTCAGGGAGTCCACTCACTCTGGATCCCCGGGGCCTCCACTCCCAGAGGGAATAATGCAACCCTGTTTTCTAGACTGAAGTGACTCTCAGCTAGCGTAAAACTGGAGGGTTTATTGAGCATCTGAACACAGCATAGGAAACTCTCGGGGCTCTCAGGCACAGTACATCTAAGTCTCTCCTGCATCCAGGTGGGCTCTGCCTGCTCTCTCTCTCTCTCTCCAGCCCCAAGCCCCTGTGCTTTCCAGCTGGGCATCTGGTATCCCCTCCCCCAAGCCCCGCCTCTGTCCATTATCTTCTATCCAGGTAAATAAGGTCACCTGGGCCTCCTCTCCTCTCAGGCGTCCTTTGCTCCCCTCTGGCTGGAACCGGCTGGTCAGGTCACCAGGGTCCTCTCTTCGCAGCCCGTTGTCCTCCTACTGGCCAAAACTGGTTGTTACTCCTGAGCTGGGCCTCCAGATCACCAGTCGCTGGGGTATCCATTCTCCAGGCCATTGGCTGGGGTCCCAAGTTCCCTCGCTGGTCCTCCTTAACAACAAACTCTCTCTTCTATCACCTCGTTAAACCGGTAACACTCAGGGAAACTGCGTCCCCCTCCTTGGCGTGCAAACCATTGGGGAAAAAAAACCCAAAACAATAAAACCCCGCACTTCATCACATCTCTCCCTCCTTCAGTCTGAAGTGAGCAGGGTCACTTAGCCGTGACTTAGGGAAGTTCAGGGCCTCCGCCCCATGATAAAGCATCGGCTATAACATTGGCACTCCCCTTCACATGAACCATGTCATAACGCTGGAGGAGCAGGGTATGGCTCAGCAGCTTGGCATTAGCCCCTTTCATTTGGTGCAGCCATGTCGGGCAAATGGTCAGTGTACACAGTGACACGCTGCCCAAATAGATATGGCTGCAATTTTTTAAGAGTCCACACCATGGCCAGGCTTTCCTTCTCTATGGTCACATAGTGCTGCTCCCGGGGCAGCAGCAGCTTCTTGCTCAGGTATGCAATGGGGTGTCTCTCCCCCTTAGTATCCATTTGCATTAGCTTAGCACAGCACAGCACTGCACTGCACCCAGCCCAGTTTCTGAGGCATCGGTGGACACCAGGAAGGATTTGTTAAAATCTGGGTTTACCAGCACCGGGCTTTGGATGAATGCCCCCTTCAGCACATAGAGAGCCTTCTGGCACTGTTCAGTCCAGACCACCTTGTCCGCCTTTCTCTTCCTATAAAGCTCCATGAGGAGAGCTGCCAGGATGGCACCAAGTGCTAAAGTGTGGCGCAAACCTCTGGTAGTACCCCTCCATCCCAATGAAAGCCTGGACCTGCTTCTTAGTCTGGTGAGTGGGCCAATCCTTGATTGCCTTCACTTTGGCCAGCTCCGGCTTCAGGTGGCCACTCCCCACCTTGTGGCCCAAGTATGACACCTCTGCCATCCCCACCGTGCACTTTCCAGCTTTTATGGTCAGTCCTGCATCCTGGAGGCAACCTAGCACCCTCTTCACCTTGGACACATGTTCTTCCCAGGTCTGACTAAAGACATAGATATAGTCAATATATGCTAGAGCAAAGTCCTCTGTCTCCCTTAGTAACTGGTCCACCAAGCACTGGAAGGTGGCAGGTGCCCCCTTGAGGCCAAAAGGCAAGACCAGGAACTCGAAGAGCCCTACTGAGGTGGTGAAGGCAGACTTCGCCCTGGCCTCTGGGTCCAAAGACACCTGCCAGTAGCCTTTGGTGAGATCCATGTTAGTGAAGTACCAGACCACCCCCAACTTGTCTATGATCTCATCGGTCCTAGGCATGGGTTAGGCATTGGACATGGTGATGGCATTGAGTTTCCAATAGTCCACACCAGAACCGGATCAACCCATCCTCCTTGGGGACCAGCACCACGGGAGAGGCCGGGGCTGGAGGATGGCTGGATCACCCCTAAAGCCAGCATGTCTGTTTTCCCAGTGACCCTAAATGGTGAATACCTGATTGGAAGGTTGGCTCCCATCTCTACCCGGTGAACAGCCAGGTTAGTGAGCCCAGGGCAGTTGGAGAACAGCTGCCAGTATGAATGCAGCACCTCTCTGATCTCAGCCTGCTGGGCAAGGGTTAGCTGGTTTGAGAGGGGAATTGATTCCAGTGAGGGGTCAGCCCACACCTCAGGGAGGAGTCCCACCAAGGGATCCTCTCCCTTCTCCTCCCACTGCCCGCACACAGCCAGCACCAACTTCTCCCTGTCCCAGTGGGGTTTCATCATGTTGACATGGTACACCCGGTAGCACTGTGCCCGGTTGGACAGTTCCACTATATAGTTCATCTCATTTACCTGTCTGATGACCTTGAAGGGGCTGTCCCAGGCAGCTGGCACCTTGCTCTTCCTCACAGGGATGAAAAGCATCACCTGGTCCCCAGTAGCATAGGAGCGGGCACGTGCTGAGTGATCGTACCAGACCACCTGCTTCCTCTGTGCCCTGGCCAGCTTTCCCCAGCCAGGTCGATGAGCTCCACAAGCTTTTCCCAGAAGGTCAGTACATACTCCACCACTGATTCTCCATCGGGAGAGGTCTTCCCTTCCAAATCATCCCTAATCAAGTCTAGGGGTCCCCTTAACCTACTCTGATACAGCAACTCGAACAGGGAAAACCCTGTGGATTCCTGTGGCACTTCCCTGTATGTGAACAGCAGGTGGGGTAAATACTTCTGTCTTACGGGAGCTGGTCCATAAATGTTTTCAGCATCATCTTTAAAGTCCCGTTGGACTGAAGGTGATATGCTGAGGCCCAGGTGTGTCTGACCTAGGATGACCAGTTGAAACGGATAAAATATTGGATCATATGGGGGAAGTAAAAGGGAAAAAAAAGCGGCCGGAGCGGAGTTGCCGAAGCGCACCTCCCGACCCCCCCCCCCCCCCCCCAAAAAAAAAAAAAAGGCAGCCAGAGCAGCCAAAGCCACAGTATTGGGACAAATGCCATCCTGATCGTGCATCGGTCAGGATGCAGGACAAAGAACTAAAAATCAAGACAGTCCCGTCTGGTCTCCTTAGTCGGACCCCACACTTCTCCCACAAGCATTGAGTAGGATTGACATGACGTTGGACCCCTGGTCTGTAAGGACCTCCTTGGGGGAGCCCCACTCTGCTGAAAATGGTCAGCAGCTCATCTGCCACAGTGTTTGCCTCAATTGAGGACAAGCCACTGATTTGGGGTAGCGCGTAGTGAAATCTGTCACCACCAGGATGCATTTCTTCCTCGACCAGGTTGCCCTGCTTATGCCCTTCAAGGGGAATATTGTGGGCCAAGAACAACAGTCTGCGGTGGTACCTCTGGGGAACCACCAACTGCCTCCTGGCTTTCCAAGCTTCAGTTTGCCCCGAACCAACCCATTCCTGGTACAGGACTCTCTTCTCCCACAGGAATCTCTCCTGGTGGTCATCCCCCTGGGATCCTGCACCGCTGTGGCCAGCAAGCCTTCTCCAAGGAGGGATCCTCCTGCAGCTCCATCTGGAATTCAGCTGCTGGGTTTGAGCGTACAGCCCTGGTTGGTGGTGCTTCAGTTTCCCCACCTTGGGACGGAGGCTCCAGCCCCAGCCCTGTCAAGCCCTACCCTCAGTGCTTTGGTACCCCACCGTCCAGAGGTCCTGTGTCCCGCTCTGGCTCCAGGTAAGGACCAGGGTGCTCTGAGTGCCAGCCAGCCAGTTCTCCAAGTCATTACCCATTAGCACCCCGGTAGGCAGGTGATTATGCTTCCCAGCCTCTTTGGGTCCCTCCTTAGCTCCCCATTTCAGATGTATCCTTGCTACAGGTACCTTGACGGAGGGCCCAAACACTCTCCTCAGGGTCATGTATGCATTGGGCGCTAGCTGTTCTGGGTCCACCTTGGGCCACGCAAGTGTCACCTCTGCACCCATGTCCCAGAACCCCTGGACGCTCCTTCCCCCCACCTCAATGGGGATGATGTGGCCTGTCCCAGGCTCACCCAGCGGATTGAATATGGGCACTCTGTACCTGGAGCCCCATCTTGTCCTGCTGGCCTGACCTGGCACAGCCCTATCAACTGCAGCCGCCTAGACTGGCAGTGCCCCCACTCAGTGGGTTTCCACCCAGTTGACACCCAGTTCTGCTTTGTTGCCATTTCCTTCATTTTCAGGGATTGTAACATCTTGTGTCCTTTCTGGCAACAGCAATTACATTTCAGGTCCCTACATTTCTACGAGGGGCGTCGGTCCACCCCAGCATTCATTGGCGCCCCTGAGTTGGGCTTCCTGGAGTCTCACCTTTGAGAGGTCTCTGGGTGACTCCCCTTCCGAGTCCCTAATATGAGTCTCCCTCCTGCCCCCAATTTGCTGTCCACAAACTCATTCGTCAGTGCAGATCTTTAGGCTTCCGGTCCACTAACCACATCTTAAGGTCTGGAGGGCAGATGTCATACAGCTGCTCCAACCCCCCACCAGGTTATACATGTCCTCTGTGGTAGTGGCCCCTGTGCCCTTCCTCCACTTACAAATATATTCCCCCAGCAGATTAGTGACCTCCTTGTAAGTGACACCTGGGGTTCTGAGTACACCCAGGAATAGTTTCTTGTATGCCTCGGAGGTCAGTTCAAACTTCATCAGCAAAGCCTGTTTGAACAGGTCATAGTCCCCTTGTGACATTCCCCTCTAGTGTTGTCTGGACCAGTGATCTGCTAGGCCATTCCAATCCTTGACTCTGGGAGCCAGCCTTACCCTGCTCTGCTGTGAGAACCTTCACTCCTGGGCTGTTCGCACACAGCCTCTGGCATGTAAGCTGCTCCCAGCTACTTTCGGACCCAGCAGGGGGGTTAGACAGCGGAGCCTGTGGGGGTCAATCTAGTTCAGATCACAAGCCTTCTCAAAGGCTGTGCGGTAGGCATCAATATCCCTTCCTCCTTAAGCTGGGGCAATAGTTTGGTGTCTAGAGTCCCCACAAAACTGGTGTCTCGGGACCCTTTCCCACTTACCCCCCAGCAGGCCCTCTTGTCCTGCCTCTCCTCCAACTCGTGCTTTTGCTGTCCTGCACAGTCTGCCAGCCTCTGCTCCTCCAGCTCCTTTGCTTTCAGCTCCAGCCTTCACAGCTCTTCCAGGGAGAAACCTGACTGCAGGCCCCCTGTGCTGACTGAGGAGTTAGATCTGATAGACTCCCAGCCTCTACATGGACTGCTCCCACGGCTACTCCTCGGCTCTCCAAGCATCCCGGGAGCCCCCCTGGGATCTGGAGCCTGTTCCTCAGACTGTCATTCTCTACAAGCTGAGCCACCATCTGCTCCAGTGTGTGTGTCTCTGTCTCTCTCTCTCTCTCTCCCCCCGCCTTCCCTCCGTCCACAGACATGCCAGGTCCCTCTTACGAAGCTTCTTATAAGCCATTTCCACGGTGGTTCCTTCAATTCCCTCATTTTATTGCTGGCAGCCACTCACTGCAAAGCGCCTGTGCTCACAGCCAACCGTCTACAGGGTGTGTCCACAAACCATCCTCTGCTACCACAGACTCACAAGTTGTGCCCACTCTTAGCCCCGTATGGTCCCTGGGGGGAACCCTCTTCAGTGTGACAGCCCCTCTCAGAGGTCCACTCTCTCTTAGGGGTTAAGCCCCTCCGCTTCTTGGAACTGCAATTTCTGAGCCTTAGCACGCCTATCTCTCGCCGTGGGCCCCCTGAGGGAGTCCACTCGCTCTGGACCCCGAGGCCTCCACTCCCAGAGGTGGTAATGTAACCCTGCTCTCTAGACTGGAGTGACTCTCAGCCATCTTAAAAAGGAAGGGTTTATTGAGCATCTGAACACAGCATAGAAAACTCTTAGTGCCCTCAGGCCTGGCCTCCCTCAGCACAGTACATCTAAGTCTCCCCTGCATCCAGGTGGGCTCTGCCTGCTCTCTCTCCAGTCCCAAGCCCCTGTGCTTTCCAGCTGGGCATCTGATATCACCTCCCCCAAGCCCCCCAAGCCCCGCCTCTGTCCCTTGTCTTCTGTCCAAGTAAACCAGGTTGTCTGGGCCTCCTCTCCTCTCAGCCATCCTTTGTTCTCCTCTGGCTGAAACTGGCTGGTCAGGTCATCCAGGTCCTGTCTTCATAGTCTATTGTCCTCCCACTAGCCAGAACTAGCTGTGACTCCTGAGCTGGTCACCAATCACTGGGGATCCATTCTCCAGGCTGTTGGCTGGGGTCCCAAGTTCTGTCGCTGGTCCTCTGTAATAACAAACTCCTTCTCCCATTCCCTCGTTAAACCAGTAATACCTAGAGAAACTGCGTCCCACCCTCTCAGCATGCAAACCATTGAAAAAACCCCACTTTGTCACAGTGAGTCACTGTTTCCATGTATTGTCAGGGATTTTTTCCCTGTTTATGGGTCTTGCACACAGTAACAAGGGTGGAGTGATTCATAGATTCCAAGGTCAGAAAAGATCATTGTGATCATCTCGTGTGAGACTTCCTGTGTCACAGACCAGAGAACTTCCCCAAAATAATTCCTAGAGCAGATCTTTGAGGAAAAACATCCAATCTTGATTTAAAACTTGTCACTGACTCCACCATGGCCCTGGTTAAATTGTTGAAATGGTTAATTATTTTCACCATTAAAAATTTACACCTTATTTCCAGTCAGAATCTGAGCTTCAACTTCCAGCCATTGGATGGTGTTAGACCTTTCTCTACTAGACTGAAGAGCCAATTGTTAAATATTTGTTCCCTGTGTAAGTACTGATAGACTGATCAAGTTACCCCTTAATCTTTTCTTTGTTAAACTAAAGAGATTGAGCTCCTTGAGTCTATATAAGGCAGGTTTTCTAATCCTTTAATTTTCATGTCTCTTCTCTGAGCCCTTTTCAGTTTATCAACATCCTTCTTGAATTGTGGACACCTGAACTGGTCACGCTATTGTAGCAGCAGTGGCAACCGTGCCAAATACAGAAATAAAATAACCTCTCTGCTCCTACTTGAGATTCTTCTGTTTTATGCATCCAAGAATCGCATTAACCCTTTTGACCACTAGGTTGCACTGGGAGCTCATGTTCAGCTGATTATCACCACTACCCCCAAATCTTTTTTAGAGTCACTACTTCCCAGGATAGAGTTCCCCATCCTGCAAGTATGGCCTACATTCTTTGTTCCTAGATGTATCCATTTACATTTAACCATATTAAAATGCACACTGTTTACCAAGCAATCCAGATCACTCTGTATCAGTGTTCTGTCCTCATCACTATTTACCACTCCCCCAATTTTTGTGTCATCTGCAAACATTTTCAGTGACGATTTTACGTTTTCTTCTAGGTCATTGATAAAAATGTTAAATAACACAGTGCCAAGATCAGTCCCTGCAGGACTCTACTGGAAACACACCTGTTAGATGATGATTCCCTGATTACAGTTACATTTGGAGACCTATCAGTTAACCAGTTTTTAATCCATTTAATGTGTGCCATGTTAATTTTATGTTCTAGTTCATCAAAATGTCATGCAATACAAAGTCAAATGCCTTATAGAAGTTGTTTCCATCAGTGCTGTTACCTTTATCAACCAAATTTATAATCTCAGCAAAAAAAAATACCAAGTTAGTTTGACAGGATCTGTTTTCCATAAACTGAGGTTGATGATTGGCATTTAATTATACTACCTTCCTTTAATTCTTTATTAATCTAATCCCATTATCAGCTGCTCCGTTACGTTGTCTGGGAACAATGTCAGACTGACAGGCATGTAACTAACCAGGCTATCCAATTTACCCTTTTTAAAAAATTGGCACATTAGCTTTCTTCGTCTTCTGGAACTTTCCCTAGAGTTCCAAGACTTATCAACATTAATGGTTCAGTGAGCTCCTCGGACAACTCCTTCAAAACTCTTGGATGCAAATTATCCATGCCTGCTGATTTAAAAATGTCTAACTTTAGTAGCTATTTTACATCCTCCTGAGATTCTAGTGGAATGGAAAGAGCATTATCAAATGGTATGACTACCTCCTCTGTTTTTTATTTATTTATTTATTTTCTCAAAATCCCACATTTGACATGGGAGCAGGTCTGGTACCCCAACCTACTTTTAACTCATTGAAATTGACCAGAAATGCCTTTAAACAAAGCAGCATAGGGAAATCTGTACCTTTATGCTTTCTCTCTTAAAATGAGCATCAGAGTAACACTGTGACACTGTTAACTGCATGAAAACTGCTTTGATTAGGGATGTACGTGAACAAATCTCTTGATAGCAGTGTGTATGATGTTTAGCTTTGGAATACTGAATGCAAAGAGTTAAATCAGGATATTATGGTGCTCTGTCTTCAAGTCAGTAGTTTAGCAGTGACAAAGTCCTACTTCTGCATGTCTGAGTCAATTGTTTAAAAACAAGAAAATTGCCTTGACCTTGGTATAATGGGATTCTTATACCCTCTTGTGTTTAAAATCAGCATGTGCAGTGATTACCATAATTAGCATCATCATGGCAACTGCTGTGTATTTCATATATGTGTGTAGGGGGCGGGGGGGGAGATGCAAGACATTAACGTAGGTAACCGTGTCATCTTGAGATACAGCTAACATATATTGAGGGCTAGAAGAGATGTGCAGAACAGATGAAGACATCCTATAAAACATGTCTAACTACCCATAGCCATCTAAAACTATGACTTGGAGCAGATAAATGCTGCCTTTATGCTTGCAAGAACTAGTTTGAATGCATGCTAAATAGATGAGTGGCACTCTTTCTGTGGGCTGGCTAGAAAAAAGATTTCTCTAGAAAAGCAATTTTTCTTGCCACTTTTCAGAGTAGCAACCGTGTTAGTCTGTGTTCACAAAAAGAAAAGGAGTACTTGTGGCACCTTAGAGACTAACAAATTTATTTGTTTCTCTAAGGTGCCACAAGTACTCCTTTTCTTTTTTCTTGCCATTGACTGTTTTCTATTTCATGTTTCTTTAACACTTTTGCAGCTCTTTCTGGGGTCTCATTCTCTTTCCACCTAGTTTCCTCTTCCTGCTTGATTCTTCAGTGAAGTCTTGCTCCTGTGCTCCTAGGCATTGCTGTGAGGGCACTCTTTTTGCCCTAAACACAGATACTTGAGATTAATGTGCTATGTCCCATACAGAACAAATCTTGCAACTACAGGAGCAAGCCATTGGCTCCCCAGCATGCATCTTCACTAATTAGCAAGAAGCGGGGCCCTTTAGTACCAGGAGAGAACTGCAGGTCTTTGTATGCAAATAGTTTAATTTGTTTCACGTAGTGCTTAATCTCAGTTTACTGTTTTATATTAACAGGGCACAGGGGCAAGCTGAGCAATACCATCACATTGAATGCTTCCTGTTGCCCTGCAATGTCTTCAAAATAGTTTAAATGTGTAATGTTGAGCTTCTGGAGGAAGGTTAGCTTGCAGTGCTTGTGTATGACAATCATGTACAGAATTGTAAACCATCAGTACTGGGTGATAGAAAAGCCTTCTTGGTTACGCAGTTTCATCTTCGTGTCAATGCAGGAGTAGTTGAGATGGCAGGGTTTCCTTTTTCATTTGGAGACTATTCTAAAGCAAAACGTGGCTCACTTATCCTGTTCAGCCTAAATTTTCCTAGTCTTATCCTATTATTTTTACGTCTTGTCTTTATGGGGAAATTGACCAGAATAGTTCCCCAAGTGGACATTCTATTTTAGAATAAATCACTTTTATTCTGGAATAATTAGTGCACTATTTGAGCACACTAATTATTCCAAAATAGGGTCCACATGGGGAGCTATTCTGCAATAGTTAATTCTGGTCAATTTCCCTGTGCAGACAAGCCTTTAATTATAGCCAGGCGCCTCACAGTAACTAGCTTCTTTCCATCCAGGGTGTTTACACCTTTCAAATAGGTATAAACTGTAAATCCTGTGGCTTCTGCTCCCCCATCCCTTAGCTGTCAGCCAAACGTCAGTCTCGTCCCTCCAGCTCCCTGATCATTTTTGTTGCTGTTCTTTGAATTCCTCCATTTTTCAATATCTTTCTGGCAAACTGATGACAGAACTGAACACAATATTCTAGGTACCATGTAGAGAGAGAGAGAGAGAGGCTCTGACAGGATGCCTCCACATATGCAGCTTCTGCATTGTGTTGGCATTTCTTGCTGTCTAGTTTATATTGCAGCTCTTGTCCAGCTTGCTGTCTCCTGTCCCCTGCAGGTCTTAATATTACTGCTTTTCAGGTTTCTTTCTCCCATTAAGCATGTTTGATTTTTTTCTCCAGATGTATTGGCTTCACTTGATTTATTCTCTGCCCACTTTTCCAACCCCTCGTAGGTCCCCATTGTATCCTCACTGGGTTTACAGCATTTACCAATTTAGTATCTGTTAATTAAATTAACATGCTATTTTCTCCCTTCTCCAGCTTGCTAATGAAGGTACACTGGATCCTCGCTAAACGCGGGATTTGGGATCCATGCTTGGTACCGCGTTAACACGGGGACCGCATTAAAATGAATTCCAATTAAAGTAATTAAATTTGGGAACCATGGCCGCAACCGCATTATATGCAAATTCATACTATATAGACACGCGTTCTAGCAAGGGTCCGGTGTATTTAATAAGATATGATCTTCCCTGGATCCCTATGATACTTGCCAGACACCACCTCACCTGACTTGATACTGATCAGTTTCTGGTTGCCCTTTATTTAGGGTGTTGCAAGCCAACTATCAGTTCACATAAGCATCCGTATCCAAGCTGATCTGAATGAACACTGAATATGGTTTTGCTAGACACTTGCTCACTCACTTCATTTTCTATCTAGCTGGGCATTTTCAAATCTACCCGTTGTTCTGTGTGTACGGCCCAATTTCATTTCATCTATTACATTCCCTTCAACTACTGAACTCATAATTCTAGTTAAAAATAATCAACAATCTAGTTCTGTCTTTCGAGATCCTTGCCTTATTGCCTTGTTTAGTTAAGATGTAATGAAAATTCTTCCTCTGACTTCAAATGTTTTCCCCGAGAGGCCTTCCAGTCTTATTCAACTCAGTCAAAATGACTGGCTCTGTGAGAAATGAGAGAATGACAAGGATAAGACAAGACTGGGATGTTCTCTGTGGCAGTCTTGTTCTTCCCCTGAAGCACTGCCAGTTTGAGGTGCTCCCCATGTGTCCTGCAGTAGCATTTGGGAATGTTGCATATAACAAGGGCATTCTTCACTATTTTGTTCTGTTCTGAGCACCTGGTCATGTAACTCACCAGGAGAAAGCATTTAGGAATCATAGAACTCTCCTTTAGGATTAGGTGAAGGTTACTGGGTGGTGCTGCTCCTCATCCAGTTCTTTTGTGTTGCATTTCAGAATGAACTGGACAAGGTGAAAGCACAGCTCTCTGGGAAAGGTGAGTTCAGAAAGGAAACGGAAGAGCACTCTGCCTAGCAGCAAGGGTGCGGAGAGAAACGCAAGATTGGCAGGCTACTGTTTTATTTTGTGCTGAGGCTTTCAGGTCAGTTTTCAGCAGAAAAATTGAGGCATTTGTATATGAGGGTGCTCTCTGAGCCTACAGTACAAGTGGGGTCTGCCTCTATGAAACTGGTCGGACAGAGCAAACTGGGGATCATGAGTCTTAAACTTGCTGGGCTGGTAAGTAGAGTAGAGGGACCTGTAGACTTTGTTCAATGCTAGGGCTCTTATGTGATACAGCTGTGCTGTAATTATGTCCCTTGCAAGATTGCCCTAGCTGACGTACCACTGACAGCTCAGTGTAGCGCTTATTCCAGGTGGGAATCGGTGGCAAGCAAAGATTGTTTCATTGAGTTAGACCTGTTTTGTTAGGAGACCCACAGTTGCCAGATGTCAGTAGCTCATTTCTTCAAGTGTAAAGTGGCAGAAGAGGGCATATAATTGGGGCCCAAAGAGAAATGGGAGAACTTTGGGATTTATTCAACTGCTGCGATGCTGCATCCCCAAAAGAGCAGGCGCAATTTGATGTGTGGATTTCCATTTTCTCATTGCTTTAAAGAGCTCGGGCTCTTTAATTTTAGAGTCAGTTTGATGGAGGCAGGAAAGTGAAAACCCTGGGGATGGTGTCGATGTGTTTAAGAATTGTCTGTAGGCAGCCTGTCATCAGAACATGAATCATGAGCTGCCAAAGGAAAATGTCAGTCTGAGTGACAGAAATCCTGAGACATGAGTTTGCAATAAGCAAAATTTAAAAAAACACAAAACACCTTTAAAGGGAGCTTGGAGTGGGGAGAGTTTCAGCCGTTTCCACTTTTCTTTTGGGTCCTCTGCCCTCTCACACATGCAAGATGGACAGAAATAGCTGACTAGATCTATTTATTAGCCTGAAAACAGTTAAAAAATCTATCAGATGCCTATACCAAGGCCCCTCCTTGCAAGCAGTCCGGGGCGGTGACATAGTTAGTACCTTCTGGGGAAGAGTGCTGGGACTCCTACCAGAATGCTCTCCAAAGGAATTGCTTTGCAGATTTGCTTTTTTATGTTAGGTAGGAGGTACTGGACTTGAAGGTCTCTCTGATGGGAAGGAGGAGCTTTCTTCTGTCCTATGTCCTGACTGTGTATAGTCTATTACTCCTGCCCTGTTAGCCTCAGGGACTCTGCCCCCACTGCTTCCATCTTCGATTCCTCCTTTTTCAAGAATCTGCCTCTGCTTGTAGCTTTCCCCAGCAGCAGAATGAAGGTAGCCTTGTCAGTTTCACAGCTGCCACAGGGGACTCTAAAGAGCAGATGTGTACCTGAGAAGAGTGTTCTACGCACCTGAGACCAGCAGCTGAGGTGCTGGATCTGTCTGCAGAGCCCAGGAGGCATTGCTGCACTCTGGTCACGTTGGAACATTTTCTTCCTGTCACAAATACCAGAAATGAAACATTTGTTGGCCCTGAAAGCTTCAGTCTTGCAGAGCTAGCCTCCTGCCACCACATCAGGGGAAGTCCTGCCTGAAAGTGTGTGCAGTGGGATACCTCTCCAATAATGGTCAGCTACTACCAGAGAGCTGATGGAAACCGGGAGGATGAGTGGATTTAAATAGTGCTTAAAAATAGTGCTGCTTTGCTGTCCATGTCTTGCTGTAGTAGCACTGCGAGAGGCGGGGACCACTGCCTTATACTGCTGCAAAACAGGAGCTTTCTAGTGATGTAAAATGTTCTCTGCTGCCTCTGTCAGCTCATGATACTGGTCAGTCTGACCACCAGCTGGCTTTCCTGCCTCCCTCCGGAACATGCTTCAGTTCCAGCAGGATCTGTGCACCCCAGTATCTCATGTGGCTGAAGGCAGGCACAAATACACCTTTGAGGCCAAAAGTCTTTATTGCTGGCAGCCAAGGTGTTGGAATTGAGGATATTAGTGTGGGGGAGGGGCGATCAGAACAACAGGATTTTAAAGCCTTGTGATATGCAAGGACTGGAAGTGTTCCAGAGAGATAAATCTGCCTTAATCAAGTACCACATGGCCTTTCAGAGCCACAGTGCATTCTGCAGAGCTGTGCTTTAATGCTGCTTCGCTTGTGTGTTTGTGATCACGCACCCAGAGAGAGACAGACTGTGGTGAGGGTGAGTGATGGCAGCATAACTGCACAGCCGCGTAATTGCTCTGCATGTAGGCACTGTGTTCCTGTGCACAGCAGTGGCTGTCAAGCCTATCTAAGCGTGTACCCCGTGCACACGACTTCTCGCTGGGAGAGCAACATCAAGGCAGCTCACTAGAACTTTGTAGTTCTATAAATGTTTCATTCAGCCTGCAAGGATGCTGGCTCTTTGCACCGAAGCTTGACTTTGGGAGCAGCTGGGGGATAGCGCATGATGATTAGCTCAGTCCACATTAACTGGGCAAGCTAGGACAGTGCTGAAAGGCCATTGAGGGGAACTTCTCTTGACTGGTAAAGAAATGTTTGAAGCCTACTGATGCTGGGTGCAGGGATTGCTTAGCACAGGTCCTGTCTGACACATTGCATTTGGCAGGGAGGGGGTCTGATGGGAAATGGCTAAGTCTCGGAGAGTTTCTCAATCTGAATTTACATATCCTGTCTGTCACTCTGGCTGCATATCTGCCCTTATACCCATGGGTCTCAGGGTTGCCCAGGGCAAGGCGTTCCAAGTGCTATATGAGCATTTCCTTTCAGAGAAGGAGAAGCGAGACTGCCAGTCTATCATAGACACACTGAGGGAGACTGTGGATGCTCACAACGCCACCATCGAGTCACTCCAGAAAGCCCTGTATGAGACGGAGATGCTGTGTTCTACTCTCAAGGTACCTTTCTCCATGGGCAGCATACATCTGATCTACCCCCTGTCTGGCTAGGGTTACGGTCTCACTGGCTCTTCCTCTGCATCATGCTATCCTCATGCCTGTGCAGAGAGGACAGATGGCTCTGCGCTCGGAGGTCAGAGTTCTGTTCCTGGCTCTGAAACCAGCTCCCTGTGACGTGTGTGGGCCCCATCTCTCGAGATGTGAAGTAGAAGGAGAGCAGTGGGGCTGTGTTCCCGTTTAAGATAATCCTTTAACTTTGTCTGAACTCCTTGAGGAGGTGGTGTTATAGAAGATCCAAGGGAGCAAAGGGTTAAGGTTCTCTAGGGCAGCAGTACTGTTTCAAGGCTATGTCTTTCAGTTCTAACCACACATCACCCTGGGACAGTAATCTCCTGAGGTACCTCCTTTGGACCCAGGCACCTTGGAAGAGATGAGAGATTGGGGAAACAATACACTTTTATTGAATGAATCTAAAGCAGTTGGAGTACTTGACATGTTAAAACATTGGGTCTTCTCTGTGCTTAGCATAAGTGATTTGTGGCTGGGGTGGATTGTTAGAATCCTGCTTAAAAATGGCATTCCACTCAAGACCAGGGAATGAAAGGCAAAAGTGCATGCTGACGTGTTCAGCCTGCGATGAGCTGGGTCTGGCTTGTTGATGCAGTGTCTGTATTGATCTTCCATCGCATCAGAGTGAATGCCCTCTTAGGGAAAGGGACTCTAGCTTCTGTTAAGGACTGACACTAGTGCCCTGCATTAAATCTCTTTCTGTAGGCCTGGTGGGGTTCAGTGTGAATTGGTTAATGTTAATTAATGATTTCCTCCTCCACCCAGGCAAGTTAATTGAAATGTACAGAGAGAAAGTTACAAGTTTAGGCTGGGTTGGACCAACCCTTGTACTGCTGCCAAACCGGTTCTGTAGTCAAGCCACTAACAGGAAATAATTTGTGTGTTTGTGTATATAGTCATGACTCATGAGTGAATAGCAGCTAGGACAGGCTTAAGTGGGATGGCCACGTCCCTGTGATGCCCCCCAGGGAAACTGATCTAACTTAATCATAGTGATTGGTCTTTGCTGCTGTTTAATTGAGATGATAGTGCCATAAATTCCACGTATTGGGGGTGCACTTCACCACCGAGTAAACTGTGCTTCACCAGCTGTCAGTGCCGAGCTGCAGTCTTAATGCACCCAAGTTAAACAGAAGAAAAAAGGTGAAACTGTGAAAATCTCTCTTCACCCCAAGGGTACTTTGTCCCTGACTTTTCATGTTTTTCAGTGGTTTTATAGGTCACTGGGATATCTCAATGAACAGAATGTCTCTGTGAGGCTTATTGGCATTTCCTAGTCTTGCAAATGCTCCAGTTGCTGTAAAACTCTAAATCAGGGTGTGCTGTTGCAGCTGATATAAATGAGCCCTTCCCAAGATGTTTTTGCTCTAAGTGATTGGGTTTGCTGCTAGGTTTGCACACACCCTCTCTCCTGGGCTTTCCCTACCCCAAATTCAAGGTGAGACTCAGAACCTATCTTCCTCTGACTGTAATTGCTCTCTGACACATGTGAAAGCCCCTCCAGCGTAATCTGGGAACGTTAGAAGAAAAGGCACCATTTTGGTTGCATCTTCTCCTCTTGAAAGTGTCTGAGATCTCACAGCAGAGTTCTGTGCACTGTTTCTTCTCAGACAGTTTAAAGCAGGGGTAGGCAACCTATGGCACGTGTGCCAAAGGCCCGCGAGCTGATTTCAGTGGCACTCGCGCTGCCCGGGTCCTGGCCACCGGTCCGGAGGGCTCTGCATTTTAATTTAATTTTAAATGAAGCTTCTTAAACATTTTAAAAACCTTATTTACTTTACATACAACAATAGTTTAGTTATATATTATAGACTTATAGAAAGAGACCTTCTAAAAACATTTAAAATGTATTACTGGCACGTGAAACCTTAAATTAGAGTGGGCACACCACTTCTGAAAGGTTGCCAACCCCTGGTTTAAAGTGTAAGGCTTGGAGCCTCTGCTATGCTGTAGCAGGCTTTTCTAGCCATGGCAGAGGCCAAATTAATCATTCATCAAATTCAAGCAGCACCTGTCTTCCGCTGGCACCACGTCAGTTACAGATGAACCTGCTTGGTGCCTCGGGATGACAGTTGGATGCCACAAAGGGGCAAATATGGTCGTGTTGGCAGTTCTGGCCAGGGAGTCTGAGAACCGTGTATCATGCCAGTTTAAAGCAATGAGGGAAGTGGAAAGAGTAGTGCAAATGTGGTGGAGAGAGCTGGCCAGGAGCGGCAGAAGGTGGCACTGGTATGAGAAAGGTAACCATCCTAGCTAGGCAAGGTGAGACCTTGCAGACCTCTCTCCACCTGTTGTATTTAATAATATGGTGAGGCAGTGGGAAGGTCTAAGACTGAATGCATATTAAACCCCTCCAGCTTCTGCCGAGAGGCGAGGATGCTGTCTTTGGCCAATCTTCTCTCTGGAGTCAGATCAAACAGTGTCTCACTGAAAAGCAGGAAGGCCATCAGGAACCTTTGAAGCTGATATGTTAAACTGTCCAGGCAGATCAAAGCTTAGGGAATACAGATGAACTGAAAGGGTGTTTAAAAAACCATCTGATCCCCACGGGAGCCCCTTATACACATTAATATTCAGTTGATCCCACTCAGGCCACGTCCTACTGCAAGTCATTCCGAGAATACCTAGAAAACCAGGCAGCACCTTCAGGCAGCTCCAGATGCCCCTCCAGCGTAATCTAATGGAGAGGGCACCATGTTGGGTGTGTCTTGGTAAAGTGTCTGAGAACTCCCAGCAAAGCCCCATGCAGGATTTCTTCTCGCATTTTCCACCGAATGCATCCGATGAAGTGAACTGTAGCTCACAAAAGCTTATGCTCTAATAAATTTGTTAGTCTCTAAGGTGCCACAAGTACTCCTTTTCTTTTTTGCGAATACAGACTAACACGGCTGCTACTCTGAAACCTGTTCTCGCATCTGGTAACAGATGGAAAGTCAGCAAAATGAGGGTTAGTACAGAGGGAACAGGGAGTGTCTGAATGGGGAGAAGGCTGCAGTAACTGGAGACCCTTCCCTATGGGGCTTTGTCACTTCTGAACACTGAAGGAGAGGGTCACATACGACTCTCCATGAATAATCCTAGTAGGAGCAATGGAATAGGGCAGTTCATGGACTGAAGTATCTGATGGCCAGCACTGAGAATTTGCTACACGTTGGGAGCTGAGTGAGTAGTGCAGCTGGGTGGGGAACCTATGGGTCCCTTGCTCCTGGGCTGTTAAAGATGGTGAGAGCTTTGAGGAGCCTGACTGCTGAGCAGGTTGTGCAAGTATTTCAGTGCACATATGCTTAGCTATATGTCTCCATAGGAGTCCCCATGTGCCATGCTAACTGCACACGTGCCTATCTCTGTCTCAGAAACAAATGAAGTACCTGGAGCAGCAGCAAGAAGATACCAAAGGTGCAAAAGAGGAGGCCCGAAGGCTGAGAAACAAACTGAAAACCATGGAGAGGTTAGATACAGGGCCTCTGCTGTGTACATATATGTGGGCTGGAGCCAGCATGCTGTTCAGTGGTCCGAGTCACTCACTCACTTCCTTAGAGGTCTTGCGCAGTAGTTCTGAATGCTACAAACACAGAGCTACTTGGGTTCAGCCTCAATTCCTAGTGCAGATGGAAATGTCACTGCTGTTGCACTGTTGAGATGGAGGTTTGGGAACCTCCTCCATCAGTGCTGGTGTGTCTTCATTGGTCCTGACCTGTCCAAACTCATCACCACCTCTTCCCACCCCTGGCAACTCTGGGCAGTTATTTGCTCCCTAAATATTTGGCACTCAGCTAGAGCTTTTCATCCCTAGCACTGGGAGCTTGGCTTACAGGTGTGGTAAGCAAGGCACGTAGATATTGATGTGAATTGTCCAGGGGGATCAGCACACTAGTGGCCCAGGTAAGAACCCAGCACTCCAACTCCTTTCCCAGCTCCACTCTTCATGGTTGTGTGGGAACCTGACAGGTAGTGTCTGTTTCAGGATTGAAATGCTCCTGCACAGCCAGCGCCCGGAAGTGGAGGAGATGATCCATGATATGGGAATAGGGCAGGCAGCAGTGGAACAGCTTGCAGTCTACTGCATCTCACTGAAAAAGTAGGTGCTGAAAACTTGGCAGTAGACTTGTTTGTTCCATCTCTTTGATATGTGTATATGTAGAGCTCCCCCTGCAGGGTACTGGAGAAAAGTACAGTGGTTTAGCTGCTGTGAATGCCTTTGTTACTACACTGGGCTTTGACTGACCGAATCAAGGCGACTTAGATTGGAGGCTGCCACTTGGAATACCTCCACTGATACTGTGGACATATGCATTACTATAGGAACAGCTTTCAGAGCTGTCAGTGCACCTAGGTGTTGATTATTGGATGGCAGTTGAGGGAACAAACCATTGACATACTCTGGGGATGGTGGCACGATCCCTGAATGTCTCATTCATGCGGCACATAGTACTTGATAGCAGTGCTGCTATGGCTCCAATTGTTCAGCTCCCAAGTTTTTGCCATTCTTATCTGCGCTGGCTCTAGCTCCTACACAGAGATCCTTCTGCTCACACGGTGTTAAACCGCATCTTCGCCTGCTCCAATCTGATGGCAACTCGGTGATCACGATTTTATATGGCACTGCCAGTCAGAATGATTGCACCTGCATTGTAATCAGTAATGAGCTTCCACAGCAAATATCCCTAAGTGCCTCTGAACTGCACTTCTTAACCAGTGCTACATGTGCCCCTTCAGCTAGGAGGCTGCATGGTCCCCCAGGTCACATTCCCTTTCCATTTTGCAGTCAGGGACTTTTATTTTTGCCCCTTCCAGTCACTTGAGCACAGTCTCTATCTAAGCCTGTTCTTTTACCAGCCCAGTGCTGTGCTGGTGGTTGCCATACTGCATTTAGCATAGGTTTATCCAGTGTTCTCCCCAGTGGGGACTCTTGTATAACAGCCTTGCACCTAAAGTTCTGCAGCTGTGGAGCTGTGAATCAGGTATCTGCAGGCAGCATGTGATCACTGACTCCAGTTAAGAACTCTATCTCAAAAGCCCAGAGTGATTGTAGTTTGGGCTCTTTCCAGGGAATATGAAAATCTGAAAGAAGCTCGGAAGGCATCTAGTGAGATGACTGAGAAGCTAAAAAAGGAACTGTCTTCTTCCAATAATAAGGTAAGGAAAGTGCAGGGAGTTGCACATCAAAAGTGTCTGCGTGATCTCTGTTCTGTAGGTGTCCAGCCATAGCCTCTGCCCTGCACTCACACAGTGAGCACTGCTCCTGTCCAGCCAGCTGTATCAGTTACTCTAGCCACTGCTTGGTAAACTGAAAAATTTGGCTGGTTCTTCCTTGTGCTTGGAGCACGTGTTTGAAGAGCCCCACTGAGTGGTCAATCTGTTATCCTAAGATGTTGAAGAACCCAAGTAAATCTCTTCATTCTTTACAAATCCAGTGCTTATAACATCACAAACGCTATAATTTACCCCTGATGGAATGTTCTGCCTTCTTGTGTATAGGGCATCTGTGCCCTGCAGCAAGCTACCATCCCTGTCCTATATGGCTCACTGTCTGAAACAGGTGCTGTTGCAAGATGTGCTTGGGGGCTGAAGTGATACTGGTAATGTTATGTTAATGTGCTGTTGAGTATCCAAGCAGCCATGGCCTTCCCAGCCCTGGCCTTCTTAGCCCCGATGATCTAGCAGGTCCTGGCCTAGCCAGTGGCATTCCTTGATAATTTGGTTGAGGTCTGTGGCTGCTGACCCAGACTGGAGGTGGGATTGAGTAGCAACTTGAAACTTGTACCTGACGATGAGGCACAGTGGGGAGTGCATTGCCAAATACGAATCCCTCGGCCCTCCAATGTCAGCAGAGCAGATGTATTGTGATTTTGAGTGGCACGGGATGAATACAGGCTGCCCTTGCCTAGAAGTAGCCAGGCAGTATAGTCACAGTACGACTGAAGTCCCATAATATCATAGTCCAAGGTCTTAGAACAGAACTGTTTTCCTGAATTCCTGTTGGGTAGCACTAAGTTAGCCCCAGTACTAGTTGAATTAGTGAAGTTGCAGTGACTGGCATGTTTGTGGTGTTCTAATGCTGATGCAGCAAAGCAGCTGTCCCTGTGGGAGTGGTGAGGCCCCATCATCACTGTCCTGCAAGGTGGCAGTCCTGATTCCCTTTGATCTGATGTGTCTCAAATCCTGTAGAAACTCAAATTATTGAACCAAAGTGCAGCTGCTGCCAACATGTGTTAAACCACGGAAAAGCTGTCACCATTGGGCCTGAAAGCTCAGGAAATCACCTGTGAAACTTCTCTGCTGGAGGCTGGGTCTGAGATAAACCACTATGGGATTCCCTCTGCAGAGGACTTGAGGGAATGAATAGGGGTGGCTTGCTTACCCAGGAGTAAGCCAGCGATCTAGGCCTGTGCTTTTCAAACTTTTCCCTTGCAACCCAGGTGAAGAAAATTGTTGATGCTCATGACCCAACATAATATCTTTTTAATTAGTTTTCATAAAATCATAATATTGCAATACCTTCCGGATTAACCCACTTTACATAACGAACACTAGACACTAGTCTTAGTAAGCCTATGGTAAGGAGTGTAGGAAGTGGCCCAGGGTAGGGTGGGGGGTGGCTCTGTTTGGTAGTGAGGGCTCTAGCATGGAGCTGGGGATGAGGAGTTCAGGGTATGGAAGGGGGTCAGGGCTGGGGCAGAGGGTTGGGATGCAGGGGTGTGAGGGCTCTAGCTGGGAGTGCGGGCTCTGGGGTGGGGCCAGAGATGGAGTTTGGGGTGCAGGTAGGCTGCCTGAGGGCTGAGGCCAGAGGACTCGCTGCCAGCAGCAGTTAGCTCTGGGGGAGGGGCACCTCTCTCTCTCTCTCTGCCAGCAGGCAGCACAAAGCTCCAAGGGAAGGGGCCCCTCTCTCCTCCTGCCGGCCAGCAGCATGGAGCACCAAGAGAAGGGCCTCTCTCTCCTGGCCTGGAACGGCCTTCCAGGGCTTGGGGAGAAGCTTGCAGCAGCCCTGCAATCCGCAAGTTGCTCTCCTCCCCAGTTGCCGCCCACCCCCTACCTTTCTCCTAGATTCATAGATTCATAGATACTAAGGTCAGAAGGGACCACTCTGATCATCTAGTCCGACCTCCTGCACAGTGCAGGCCACAGAATGTCACCCACCACTCCTATGAAAAACCTCACCCGTGTCTGAGCTATTGAAGTCCTCAAATCATGGTTCAAAACTTCAAGGAGCAGAGAAGCCTCCCTCCAGTCAACCATGCCCCATGCTACAGAGGAAGGCAAAAAAACCTCCAGGGCCTCTCCAATCTGCCCTGGAGGAAAACTCCCTCCCGACCCCAAATATGGCAATCAGCCAAACCCTGAGCACATGGGCAAGATTCACCAGCCAGATACCCAGGAAAGAATTTTCTATAGTAAATCAGATCCCATCCATCTAATATCCCATCTCAGGGGATTTGGCCTATTTACCCTGAATATTTAAAGATCAATTACTTACCAAAATCCCATTATCCCATCATACCATCTCCTCCATAAACTTATCGAGTAGAATCTTAAAACCAGATAGATCTTTTGCCCCCACTGCTTCCCTTGGAAGGTTATTCCAAAACTTCACTCCTCTGATGGTTAAAAACCTTCGTCTGATTTCAAGTCTAAACTTCCTGGTGGCCAGTTTATACCCATTTGTTCTTGTGTCCACATTGGTGCTGAGCTTAAATAATTCCTCTCCCTCTCCTATATTTATCCCTCTGATCTATTTATAGAGAGCAATCATATCTCCCCTCAACCTTCTTTTAGTTAGGCTAAACAAGCCAAGCTCCTTAAGTCTCCTTTCATAAGAGAAGTTTTCCATTCCTCGGATCATCCTAGTAGCCCTTCTCTGTACCTGCTCCAGTTTGAATTCATCCTTTTTAAACATGGGAGACCAGAACTGCACACAGTATTTCAGATGAGGTCTCACCAGTGCCTTGTATAACGGTACTAAAACCTCCTTATCCCAACTGGAAATGCCTCTCCTGATGCATCCCAAAACCGCATTAGCTTTTTTCACAGCCATATCACATTGGCAGCTCATAGTCATCCTATGATCAACCAATACTCCAAGGTCCTTCTCCTCTTCCGTTACTTCTAATTGATGCGTCCCCAACTTATAACTAAAATTCTTGTTATTAATCCCTAAATGCATAACCTTACACTTCTCACTATTAAATTTCATCCTATTACTATTACTCCAGTTTACAAGGTCATCCAGATCCTCCTGTATAATATCCCGATCCTTCTCTGAATTGGCAATACCTCCCAGCTTTGTATCATCTGCAAACTTTATTAGCACACTCCCACTTTTTGTGCCAAGGTCAGTAACAAAAAGATTAAATAAGATTGGTCCCAAAACCGATCCCTGAGGAACTCCACTGGTAACCTCCCTCCAACCTGACAGTTCGCCTTTCAGTAGGACCCGTTGCAGTCTCCCCTTTAACCAATTCCTTATCCACCTTCTGATGTTCATATTGATCCCCATCTTCTCCAATTTAACTAATAATTCCCATGTGGCACGGTATCAAATGCCTTACTGAAATCTAGGTAAATTAGATCCACTGCATTTCCTTTATCTAAAAAATCTGTTACTTTCTCAAAGAAGGAGATCAGGTTGGTTTGGCACGATCTACCTTTTGTAAAACCATGTTGTATTTTGTCCCATTTACCATTGACTTCAATGTCCTTAACTAATTTCTCCTTCAAAATTTTTTCCAGGACCTTGCATACTACAGATGTCAAACTAACTGGCCTGTAGTTACCTGGATCACTTTTTTTTCCTTTCTTAAAAATAGGAACTATATTAGCAATTCTCCAATCATTCGGTACTATTCCTGAGTTTACAGATTCATTAAAAATTCTTGCTAATGGGCTTGCAATTTCAGGTGCCAATTCCTTTAATATTCTTGGATGAAGATTATCTGGGCCCCCCGATTTAGTCCCATTAAACTGTTTCAGTTTCGCTTCTACCTCTGATATGGTAATATCTACCTCTATATCCTCCTTCCCATTTGTCATGCTACCATTATCCCCAAGATCCTCTTTAGCCTTATTAAAGACTGAGGCAAAGTATTTGTTTAGATATTGGGCCATGCCTAGATTATCTTTAACCTCCGCTCCATCCTCAGTGTTAAGCGGCCCCACTTCTTCCTTAGTTTTCTTCTTATTTATATGGCTATAGAACCTTTTACTATTGGTTTTAATTCCCTTTGCAAGGTCCAACTCTACTCGACTTTTAGCCTCTCTGACTTTATCCCTACATCTTCTGACCTCAATTAGGTAGCTTTCCTTGCTGATCCCTCCCATCTTCCACTCCCTGTATGCTTTCTGCTTCTTCATAATCACCTCTCTAAGATGCTTGCTCATCCAGCTTGGTCTACAACTCCTTCCTATGAATTTTTTCCCCTTTCTTGGGATACAGGCTTCCGATAGCTTCTGCAGTTTTGATTTAAAGTAATCCCAGGCCTCAACTGCCTTTAGATCCATAAGTTCTTCAGTCCAATCCACTTCCCTAACTAATTTCCTTAATTTTTGAAAGTCAGCCCTTTTGAAATCAAAAACCCTAGTTGCAGATTTATTTTTGATAATCCTTCCATTTAGTTTGAACTGAATTAGCTCATGATCACTTGAGCCAAGATTGTCCCCTACAACCATTTCTTCTATGAGGTCCTCGCTACTCACCAAAATTAAATCTAAAATGGCATCCCCTCTAGTCGGTTCAGCAACTACTTGTTGAAGGAATCCATCAGCTATCGCATCTAGGAAAATCTGAGCCCTATTATTATTACTAGCACTGGTCCTCCAGTCTATATCTGGGAAGTTAAAGTGTTTCCATTAGTATTTACTTTATTAAAGACATTAAAAAGGGCTCTATCCATAACCAAATTAGATCCCGGAGGTCTATAGCACACCCCAAGCACTATCATAGGAGAGGCTTTACTAGTTTTCTTCCCCAATGTAATTTTTGCCCAGACGGACTCTGTCTTATCCATTGCATCGCTTCTTATTTCTTTACATTCTAACTCATCGTTGATATACAATGCTACTCCACCCCCTTTACCTTTGTTTCTGTCTTTCCTAAACAGCACATACCCTTCAATACCTGTAGTCCAGTCATGACTACTATTCCACCATGTTTCTGTTATCCCTATAATATCTGGTTTCACTTCCTGCACCAGTAGCTCTAGTTCCTCCATTTTGTTACCTAGACTCCTCGCATTGGTGTATAAACATCTTAATTTTTGCTGTTTGGCCTCGCTCACATTTTGTACCCTATTAGGCACAGTCATTCTACAGCCATTATAACCTATTAGACTAGTATCCACACCGCCCTCGCTCCTTATATACTTTCTCCTACCCATGGCTGTATCGTTTCTTACTTCATCTTCTTCCCTCTCAATGCTAAAATCTGGCGTGGAGATTTTCCAGACATCTCCCATCCATCTCCCCCCAATTCCTAGTTTAAAGCTCTCTTTATCAGTTGTGCCAGCCTCGATCCTAGAAATCTATTTCCTTCCCTACTCAGATGAAGTCCATCCCGAGAGAACTGACCTCTGTCCGTGAATGCCTCCCAGTGGCCATACATCCCAAAGCCCTCCTTATAGCACCACTGCCTAAGCCATCTGTTGACAGTCATAATCTTGTCACACCTTTGTTGCCCTTCTCTAGGAACAGGAAGGATCCCGCTAAAGATCACCTGAGCCTCAATTTCCTTAAGCGTCTTCCCCAGCCTAGCATAGTCTCCCTTGATACTTTCCAGCGAGAATCTGGCTGTATCATTTGTTCCCACATGAAGGATAATTAGGGGATTCTTTCCCGCTCCCTTGAGGATTCTTTTCAACCTCAGGTCTATATCCCTTATCTTAGCACCCGGAAGACAGCACACCCTTCTATTCTCAGGATCAGCTCTAGTTACAGGCCTGTCTATTCTTCTCAATAAAGAGTCCCCGATCACATAGACCTGCCTTTTCCTGGTGACAGTGCTATTCTCCAGTCTCTCCCCTGTTCCCTCTGGCTGCAAGTTCTTTCCATTCCTATTTTCCCTTACAATTCTCTTCAACCCATCCTGTATCCTCCTGGGGCTCATATTTGGTGTAGTCTCCCTTGACTCTTCCCCTTTTTCTATAGGGCTAGCCTCTCTTCTCTTCTTCCTTACCCTTCCACCTTCAGCGACTACCTGCTGAGCCCCTTCATTTTCCAACTCTGCAAACCTGTTCCTAAGCTCTATTTCTCCTTCACTAGCCCGTCTTTTTCTCTGCCTGGTTCTTTGAGTCACATGTTTAATGTGACCTCCTCTCCAGGTCTCATAGACTCATAGATTTTAAGGTCAGAAGGGATCATTATGATCGTCTAGTCTGACCTCCTGCACTACGCAGGCCACAGAATCTCACCCACCCAATCCTATAATAAAACCCTAACCTATGTCTGAGCTATTGAAGTCCTCAAATCATGGTTTAAAGACTTCAGGGTGCAGAGAATTCTCCAGCAAGTGACCCATGCCCCATGCTGCAGAGGAAGGCAAAAAACCCCCAGGTCTTCTGCCAATCTGCCTTGAAGGAAAATTCCTTCCTGACCCCAAATATGGCAATCCGCTAAACCCTGAGCATGTGGACAAGACTCACCAGCCAGACACCCAGGAAAGAATGCTCTGTAGTAACTTAGATCCCACCCCATCTAACATCCCATCACAGGCCATTGGGCATATTTACTGCTAATAGTCAAAGATCAATTTATTGCCAAAACTAGGCTATCCCATCATACCATCCCCTCCATAAACTTACCAAGTTTAGTCTTGAAGCCAGATATAACTTTTGTCCCCACTGCTCCCCTTGGAAGGCTGTTCCAGAACTTCACTCCTGATGGTTAGAAACCTTTGTCTAATTTCAAGTCTAAACTTCCCAATGGCCAGTTTATATTCATTTGTTCTTGTGTCCACATTGGTACTGAGCTTAAATAATTCCTCTCCCTCCCTGGTATTTATCCCTCTGATATATTTATAGAGAGCAATCCTATCTCCCCTCAGCCTTCTTTTGGTTAGGCCAAACAAGCCAAGTTCTTTGAGTTGGCTTTCGTAAGAATCATCCTAGTAGCCTTTCTCTGTACCTGTTCCAGTTTGAATTAATCCTTCTTAAACATGGGAGACCAGAACTGCACACAGTATTCCAGATGAGGTCTCACCAGTGCCTTGTATAACGGTACTAACACCTCCTTATCTCTACTGGAAATACCTCGCCTGATGCATCCCAAGACCGCATTAGCTTTTTTCAAGGCCATATCACATTGGCGGCTCATAGTCTTCCTGTGGTCAACTAATACTCCGAGGTCCTTCTCCTCTTCTGTTACTTCCAAGCGATGCATCCTCAGATTATAACAAAAATTATTAATTCCTAAATGCATGACCTTGCACTTTTCACTATTAAATTTCATCCTATTACTATTACTCCAGTTTATAAGGTCATCCAGATCTTCCTGCATGATATCCCGGTCCTTCTCTGTATTGGCAATACCTCCCAACTTTGTATCATCCACAAACTTTCTTAGCGCACATCCACTTTTTGTGCTAAGGTCAGTAATAAAAAGATTAAATAAGATTCATCCCAAAACTGATCCCTGAGGAACCACTAGTAACCTCCCTCCAGCCTGACAGTTCACTTTTCAGTATGACCAGTTGTAGTCTCCCCTTTAACCAGTTCCTTATCCACCTTTCAGTTTTCATATCGATCCAATTTAGCTGCTAATTCCCCATGTGGAACTGTATCAAATGCCTTACTGAAATCTAGGTAAATTAGATCCACTGCATTTCCTTTGTCTAAAAAATCTGTTTCCTTCTCAAAGGAGGAGATCAGGTTGGTTTGGCATGATCTATCTTTTGTAAAACCACGTAGTATTTTGTCCCAATTACCATTGACCTCAATGTCCTTAACTACTTTCTCCTTCAAACTTTTTTCCAAGACCTTGCATACTACAAATGTCAAACTAACAGGCCTGTAGTTACCTGGATGATTTTTTTTTTTTTTTCCTTTCTTAAAAATAGGAACTATGTTAGCAATTCTCCAGTCATACGGTACAACCCCTGAGTTTACAGATTCATTAAAAAATTCTTGCTAATGGGCTTGCAATTTCATGTGCCAGTTCCTTTAATATTCTTGGATGAAGATTATCTGGGCCCCCTGACTTAGTCCCATTAAGCTGTTCGAGTTTGGCTTCTACCTTGGATGTTGTAATATCTATCTCTATATCTTCATTCCCATTTGTCATCCTATCATTATCCCTAAGCTCCTTGTTAGCCTCATTAAAGACTGAGACAAAGTATTTGTTTAGATATTGGGCCATGCCTAGGTTATCCTTAACCTCCACTCCATCCTCAGTGTTTAGTGGTCCCTTCTCTTTTTTTTCTTATTTATATGGCTATAAAACCTTTTACTATTGGTTTTCATTCCCTTTGCAAGGTCCAACTCTACTTTCTCACTTCATCCCCACATGTTCTGGCCTCTAAGGTAGCTTTCCTTGTTGATCCCTCCCATCTTCCACTCCTTGTAGGCTTTCTGCTTTTTCTTCATCACCTCTCTGAGATGCTTGCTCACCCAGCTTGGTCTACAACTCCTGCTTATGAATTTTTTCCCCTTTCTTGGGATGCAGGCTTCTGATAGCTTCTGCAACTTTTGACTTGAAGTAATTCCAGGCCTCTTCTGCCTTTAGATTCACAAGTTTTTCAGTCCAATCCACTTTCCTAACTAATTTCCTTAATTTTTGAAAATTAGCCCTTTGAAATCAATAACCCTAGTCACAGATCCATTTTTGTTTATCCTTCCCTGCTGTAGGCCCCTTTAAAGCTGCTGCGGGCAACAATCATTATTTAAATCAGCAGGGCCTGACGTTTCGCGACCCGTACTTTGAAGAACACTGATCATGGTGATTTAGAGCAGTGCTACTCAAAGTGGTGGTCCGGACTGGGGCCAGTCTGTGAGCCATTGGCTGCCAATGTGCGCGCACACTGGAAAAAAAAATTGCTGGTCTCCCACATCAGATAGCTTGAGAAGCACTGATCTAGAGTGGCTGCCCTGCATCTTCACTATGGGGAGGTCAATTCTCAAACAGTAGGGCCTGAAAGCTGACTGGGAAAGATATCTTGTGCTTGTTGTATACCTGATATGTGGTTGCGATCCTTGCCTAAGATTGCACTGTTGAACTGTTCTTACTCTGCAGCTGCAGAAAACATTCTTGGAGTTGGAGAAGATGAAGGAGGAATTAAAAAGCACCCAGAAGGATCTGAGTAACTCTGACAAGGAGATAATGGTGAGATCCTCCAATCCTCAGCCTACAATAGCTGGCAGCAATCCATGGCCTACAGCTGCAGAGCCAGGACTCGTGCCAGCTCTAGCTAGACACTGTCCATCCCTATTCTGTTGCCTCTCTCCTGATCCTATTTGAGACTCTGTCTCTCCCCTGTGTTGCAGCCTGTGTGCTTTCCTGAGTATTATGGGCAGGAGGATGCAAACTCTCTCTCTGGCACAGGCTTCCCATTTCCTCATATGTACTGTTTTTGTTTGTTTGTTTGTTTTGTTTTCTTTTGCTTTTTTCCCCCAGAGTTTGAAGAAGAAGATTGGAATCCTGCAGGAGACCCTGAAGGTGCCATCTGTAACCAGCGAAACGCTCAGCCGACTGGTCTTCGAAAGGTTAGATGGATACATTCCCTGGGGATCAGTGTAGTGCACATAGAGGCATACTGGGTGCTCTACAGATGAGGATAGGGATGAAATCTTGGTTCCAAAGAGCCTTCCGCTTAAATCGGAACAGAAAGCTGGGGTGTGGGATGCAACAGAAAGCAGTAGCTAAGGGTGAAGTGAGGCAGGCATTGTGGTATCTTAACCTTTGTTAAGCAACCTTCAGGTGGCTCTGCACATTCACATTCCATACTGCACTGCCTGTGATGCCTGGCCATGGAACCTTCTTCTAGCAGGGTCATCTAGAGCGCTCTCGTGTCCCGCCCATCCTCTGTGTCACTGACATCCTGACAGCAAGACTGGATGGGGTGGAGCGCCCTCACCACCTCACTTCCTTCCGACTCTGAGTCTGGATGGACACGAACCTGGCCTGGCTCTTTGGAGCCTGAGTCATTCTCTTTTAGAGAGCTTTGTACTATAGTGAGTGTGTTTCACAGGTCTGGTGGATTCAGAGGCAGAGGAGGCTGGGATTTAGGAGGTGCATTTCCTGCCCAGCTGGCTTCCCGGTATCTGACTATTACATGTGGTCCCTGGGAGAAGGATGCTCGCCTTCTGGGTGTTCGACTTGTCAGACCTTCGCTCCCAGAGCCCTCAAGGACAGGGAGACTTGTTTTTAGCGCCTCCTTGTCAGGGAAGCTCTCGATGCTAGACCCTTTGGATCCCATCACTCCTCAGATCCAGGGTCTAAGAAACTGGTTTCGGCTCCTCTTGCTTCCAGTGGTTCCCAGTGATCAAAGGTTTCCAAGAGGCTGCAGACTGTCGGGGCCAAATTGGGTTCCTGTAGTTCCCTCAGTCAAGCCTCCAAGGCTATGCATGTCCATACCGAAGACCATATGGTCAGATCCAACTGCCCCAGTTCTGGAAGAGAGTTAGAAAGACAGTTCGGCCACCCTCACTAGTGCTGTACCTGGTGCCTCGTAGATACCTGACCCTCATGGCCCCCACTCCTGCTGCAGGTCCAAGGTCAGTTCCGAATTCCACTTCCAGATCCAGGAAGATGGATTTGATTGGTGTTTCAGAATCGGGGCCATTGATGCTTTCATTTCTGTCTGTCCCGTCACTGAAGGAAAAGAAGCATAGGGACAAAATGGCTACTGTGCATCAAACTTTCGGATCCATCTCATTCTCCCAAGACCACTACAGTTCCAAAGCAAAGACCTGTTCCACCCCATGGCTTCAGTCTTCTGATAGGAAGAAGAGATCAGAGTGTGCTGCTGTGATTCTTCCTGTGAACACCTTATGCTTCCTCCTCCTAGGACCTTTATAGGGTCCCCAGAAAGAACTGGATCTCCATACTCTCCTCCAGATCTGCAGTTATCCCTGGTGCATTCTTTGTCTGATACAGACCTGGATCTTTACCAGGAGGAAAATAGAGGAAGAATGTAGAGACCTATGGCTCAATTCATACCACCCTATAGTCCACCTCCTGCAGGCATGTTCCTGAACCCTAGTTGCTGGGGGAACTGGCTGTCCTGTGGCCCATCGCCTTATTGGGGGCTACTCAGGAATTTTATTATCCTCTGTGTAGGCAGAGGTAATTTTTTCTTCTGCAAAGGATCTGGGAATCCAAAGATCCTTGGATTGATACTACAGATGGTGAGGCTGGAAATGCTGTCTGAGGAGGAAGATGAAGAGGTAGCTCCCTTCTTTGAGTAGTAGCAATTGGAAACGGATTATGAACCTGATTTTATCACCAGATGAATGTGGGGGTGGCTTCAGCCTCCTTTTCTGAGGATGCTCCACACTTCCACAGTTTAATGGATTGTGTGGTATCCGCTGTAAATCTTCCTGCAGTGGCTGTGGAAGAGACTTCTCACGTGGTGTTTGATGTCCTTGGATGCTTCTTCAAGGAGTAGTACCTATCTTAGATGGTTTGCTACAACCAGCTAAATCCACGTGGATCTTGCCTGCTGCTTGTCAGCCTGTTTCTAAGAAAGCTGACAAGTTATATCAGATGCCCTCTGAGGGGCGCTCCTACTTCCAAACCCATCTTAACCCTAAGGGCAGGTCTACACTCCGGGGCTAAATCAACCTAAATTATGCAACTATGTTATGTGAATAACATAGCTGGAGTCAGCGTACCTTAGGTCGACTTATTGCGGTGTCTACACCGTGCTGGGTTGAGCGATTGGCTGTCGATTTAGCAGGTCTTCACAATACCCGCTAAATCGACCCCTGGTGGATTGATTGCGGCTTGTTGATCCCCAGTAAGTGGAGACAAGCCTAATTCTCTGGTGGTGACTGCTGCCAGTTGCACAGCAAGATCTGGACAGCCACACTCCACCACAGCCAACAAGGAGGAGGAAAGGATTGATTCGTTGGGAAGAAAGGAGTTCTGTCCATTGTCCCTCGGTATTAGGGTGGCAAATTTATCAGGCAGTCATGGCCCACTACCAGTTCCACTTACAGGAGAAGATGACTGTGTTTTTACAAGTCTGACCTGATGACAGAAGAAAGTTAGCAAATGCAATTTTAATGGAGGACCAAAATGTAGCCATGCACTCCCTCCGGGCCTCCTTTTACTCTTCAAATTCTGCTCCCAGAGCATTGGCTTCTCCTGGGACCATTAGGAGGCATGCATGGTTTCATTCATCCCCTCTAGCTCTGGACATGAGGGGTAAGCTGGAGGATCTCCCCTTTGAAGGGGAGGGTCTTTTCAGAGAAAAGACAGCTGAACTACTGGAAATCTAAAGGATGTGAGATTCACAGTTGTTTTCTGGGTTTGATTCCCTTTTGGGCCTTCTTTCCAGTATGGAACACAGTCCCGTGCTAGCCTTATTTTTCATCGAATCAGAGACATCAACCGTGGCAACCGCTGATAGCCTTCCAGAGTCGGCCTAGAAAGAGGCCTTTCAAACCAAGGTCTAGCTCTAACCCAACCAGATTCCTTGTCAACATCTTCAGCACAGAACAAGTCTGAGTGTTGATGAGGTGATTGAGAGTCAAGAACCAATCTACCCTCTTTTTTTGGAGGCAGGCTACCCTACTTTCTCAATGCATAGAGGCAAATTACATCAGACCATGGGTACTAGAGATCAAAGAAAAGGGCTATGCCATATAATTTTGAAAAATTGCCTCTGCCTACCCCTTCCCCCCACATTTCCCTCTTAAGGGTCCCCTCTCATGAGACCATTCTTCTTGCAAAAGTGGAAAAGTTGCATCTGATAGGAGCAGTCAAGGAGATTCCCTGTATGTGTGAGGGATCAGGGCTCTTATTCCTGTTACTTTCTGGTCCAAAAAAGGATTGGGGGTAGGGGATTCTCCAGTACTAGCCTGAAGGGATCTGAACAAGTACATTTTTTTGAAAGCTTCAGTTCTGTATATTGATTTCAGGCTCTGTAATCCCTTCTCTGTTGGGCAAGTTTACGCTCTTGACTTAAAGGGTGCATGTTTTCATATATTGATTCATAATAGTCATCACAAATACTTTTTGTTTTGTGGTAGCCAGACACCATTTCCAGCATGGGGTGCTTCCATTTGGCCTCTCCACAGTGCCCAGAGATTTTACAAAGAGCCTCTCTGTGGTAGCTGTTCACCTGGGAATCAGGGTATTTTTGTTTACCTCTTCCTGGACAATTAACTATTGAAAGTTACTGTGCATGAGGACCTATTGCACCATATTGCTTTGACAACCAGTCTCCTGTCAGACTTTGGGCTCCTTCTCCTTCTCCTTGCACCCAAAGTCAATTCTATGCTCTACTTGAAGGATTCCCTGTATAAGCTCCATACCAGAGAGCCTTGCTATTGGAGGATGGATGTCTTCAGATGAGCCAGTATCTATTAAAAATTCAACAGGGTCCTACTTAGAGTAAAATTATTTTGGAGTCTCATTGGTCTTATCACAGCCACTACTTATGCGACTCCATTTGTGCATCTGAGAATGAGAGCTATGCAGCACTGAATGTCTCCGGTCTACAGATCAACTTGGGACAGACTTCATATGTGGATCTCCATGCCTCAGAACATCGTACTAGCTCTCAAATGGTGTTCAGTCAGAATGCATGTGCTCAGTGGTGGACTGGATCCATCTTTGACAGGAACTTCAGATGCATCAAACATTTGACCGTTCGAGGGTGTAGTAGAGAGATCCTGGAGCACTGAGCTTGATGCAAGATCTGAGTCCTGAACCAGAGGCTGTGAACCAAAGTCAAGCCATGTATTAAAGCAGATGGTTACAAGTTTGCTGTCCAGTACTTGAACTTGGCAAAGCTTTTGCTAGTGTACTAGGCACTAGATGTTTTATATTCCAGCTAGTACAGATACATCCCAATCTAGAACAAGATAAAATGGCTTGACATATTAATGATTAGGGATGTTTTGTCCGAAATATCAGGAACCAGGGGAGGTAACAAACGGATGTCATGAAACTCATAAGGTGGTCTTTCTGTGTCGTGTTCTGTCTCCAGACCTACTATCTCAGCAGGAGGACAAGATCTTTCACCCAGACCCACCATCTCGTCACTTGACAGCTTTGGTGCTCGGACTTCGCTCTTGAGCAGTCACATTCTTCGTCTGTTCAGGGCAGGCTAATTGTAGAAAACGTCCATTAGAGCTATTAGCTTTTAAAGTGGACCAGATTTTAAGCACAGAAGGGAAAACCTGATTGCTCTGTATCTGCTTTCATTCCTTGTGTTCTGGAATACTTAATGTATTTAAAGTCTGGGGCTTATCTAACTCATTGTTAAAAGTCCCTTTGACAGCCATTTCCATGTATCATACTTTAGTTAGTAGTGGATTGCTGTTTGTTCATTGTTCCATCAAAAGGTTTATGAAAAGTATATTAAATATATACTGTCTGGCCATGCCCCTTGAACCCTGGGCTGAGTGTTTTTTCTAGCATTTATCTATCAAAAGAGCTTTTGTTATTGCCACCATGCCAGCTAGGAAAGTGAGTGAATCGAATGGCCTTGTGGCTGATCTACCTTTCACTCCTTTTCATAAGGACAAGGTAGGTTTCAGACCTGATCCCAGGTTCTTACCGAAGTGGTGTCTGATTTTCATAGGCAGTGTTATCCTAGCACCAACATTGCTACAATATTGGAGACAAATAGGGTGAGGTAATATGTTTTGTAGACCTACTTTGTTGATGAGAGAGACAAGCTTTCAAGCTTATACAGAACTCTTCTTCAGGTCAGAAGAGCTCTGCATGAGCTTCTCTCTCACCAACATAAGTCAGTCCAATAAAAGATATTGTCTCACCAACATTGTGTCTCTGATTTTCATGTCAGTCAGACAAGTAATTTGCCCTCTTCTCCCCCCCCCCCCCCAGCTGCACTCTAATAAGGGGGAATCATCCTTCACAGTGTATGCCAGACGGGCTCTCGCCTACTATTTAGATAGAACTAAAAATTGTCATAAATCATCTAGATTGTTTGTTTGTGCCATATGCTAAACGCCACCTGGGTTATATGGTTTCTTCCCAGCCCTTGATTAAATAGTGTATTTCTGACTGTTACACGCTAGCAAAAGTTCCTGTACCTGCTTCAGTGTGATCACGTTTCCTTCGCTTGTCACAGGCAGGTGCCAGTCATTGAAATTTGCAGAGCTTCAACCTGCACTTTGGTGCACACTGTAACCATGCCCTATGGTTTGGACTTGCTCTCTAGGGCAGATGCTGGATTTGATAAAGCGGTGCTTCAGTCTCTGTTCAGTTAGGACTCTGCTCCCATCTCCAGGTGAGTTTGAGCACTGCTCCTCAGTCTGTCCCATAGGTGGCAATATGCAGAGCCACTCGAAGAAATGAACTTAAGTTGTAACCAGCATCCCTCGAGATGGCTCTGCGTGCTTACCCTTCCCACCTGCCTCCCCTTCTCTGTCAGAGTCCTTGTTTGTTCTGTCTCTGGCTTTGCAGTGGAAGGAACGCAGGTGGTGAGGAGTCTCTGCCCCTTTTACCACCTTGCCCTCAGTCTGTTGGGATGGTGTGGGAGAGTCCTAGCTGACACCGCTAGAAGGAGGCGGTGCAGTCCCCATAAGTATGAATGTGCAGAACCATCTCAAAGAATTCTGGTTATTTTTGTTTTTGTATCTTTTTCTCATCCCCTCTCGCTTATACTAGGCTGATGGGAAGACAGGAGTTTGTAGATATCCGGAAGCATGTGTTCAGAGAGGGACTCTGGTGTGATTTGGAAAGCTCTGAGGGAACAAAATGAAGGGGTAGGTTGAGTGAAACTCCAATTTTGCTCCTAGCAGCTGCTGTTGTAACCCAACACTAGAGAAGTGTCATTGTAACTACTCTGGATTTGTTAGATTTATCAACGTGGGCATCCAATTTAAGAACGCTGGGGTGAAAGGCTGTGCTGAATAGAAGTTCTCAGCAGGCTAGCTTGTATATTAGGCTTGAACGTGATGTGGTGATGCTGGAACGCACTTGCGGTTACAGTGCTTTCCAAACAATGCAACTTCCCCACCTCTGGATGGCAGGTGGGGTAATCTAGATTGAGCAGCACCATTCGAGGTACACTCCTATAAGGAGCATGGGGTACAGTTTCCTCAAACAGGGCTCAGGCCCTCTGGGTGGAAAGGGATTTGGGTGTAAATAATAATCTTGACCCAAGTGCCTTCAATTTAGGCTTGGAAGGATTTGATTTTTATCAGTAAATGTCGGCTAACATCTATTTCACTGTACATACACAAACCTACGCCAACATATTTCCATCAGTGGTAATATTAATTTACAGCTAGACAAAGAAAAATGCTGTTTGAGAACTAGTGATTGATGTAAGGCTGTTTAATTTGTGGATTTTGATGTGATGTTGGCCGTTTTGTGTGTTAACGGTTACAAATCCTTAACTTTTTTGAATCTCTGCATCTGTTGTCATTAAATTGTCTGACACCCCCCCACCCCAATAATTTCCTGAAATTGTGAAAATTTAAACTGAGAATTTTAAAAAGCATAAACATTATCTATCAAAATTATAACAAAAAAAGAAATTCTGCCAAGCCTGCTGAAATTGAAAGGAAGAAGCTTACATGAATGCGTGCAGTTCTGTGGTGCAGCAAATGCTAGCTCTGGCTGTGTCGTCTGAGACCTCAGTTTCTGTGTTTGTGCAATGGGGTATCCATCCTGAGCAGGGGCTCTGGCACCATGACAAGATATAAATATTTACAACCACTGCTCCTGATAGACAGCGTAACTTGGAGCATTAAAGTCTTTCTCTCGTCAGTCTGGTGGACAGTATGTAACTTGATGGTGCTGGCTGACATGTCTGAAATGGCCTTGCAGCCCTGCTCCTATGGAACTGCTGAGCCCAAAGCTCCACCGCCCGGCCCACAGCGATAAGATCGACCTGGACGCCACCTTTGACGTTGAGACGCCTGAGCAACAGCCTCACAAATCAATCACAACTCCTGCAAAAAAACTCAAGCTGGATAAAAAGCCGTGAGTTCTCCCTTTTCTCCAGCCCTAGGTGGGACCAAGGGGACTAAGCTTAAGTCCCTCTGATGCTCACATTTCTGCTGAGCATCAGGATCTCTACCCATTTGATTCATTGCACTAGGAGACATTTAATTTGTTTGGCCTTCCATCTAGCAGTTCCTCTCCCCTGCAAACTCTCTGCTAGTGGCTGCAATCCTCTGAAGCAATGAACCCACAGCAGATATCCGACTCACTGATCTGATTTCTTACAGGCCTCCTGTGACAAAGGTAGCAAAAAAAGTTCTGAAGGAAACGGTGGAGGTAAAGTAACCAGTTGCTGGCCTCTTAGATCCCCCTGCTTTTCTCGATCTGGTAATAGACTTAAAAAGTTGACCAGAATATCCCTCCACTTGGGCTGCATAACCATCATGCTCTGATCTTAGTACTGCAATACATGCTCCAGGGTGCATCGCCTAGACCACTGTTTTTCAAAGTATGGGTCCCGACCTAGTACTGGGTCACGGAATGTCCAGCACTGGGTTGCCTCACTGATTCAAATCATAACTATCGTTGCCAGGCAGCAGCTTTAAAGGGGCAGCAGGGACCTGGAGAGGAAAGAGGTAGGGGGTGGGCGGGAACTGGGGAGAGGAGCAAGTTGGGGCTTGCAGGACTGCTACGGGCCTCTCCCTCAGCCCTGGAGCTCACTGCTGCCAGCCAGGAAAGAGGGGACCCTTCCCATTGAGCTCCGTGCAGAGGGAGCTCTGTGCTGCCGGCTGGCAGGGGGAGAGAGAGGCCCTTCTCCCGGAGCTCGATACTCCCTGCTGCTTGCCAGCAAGACGCGAGAGGGGCTCCTTCCCCCAGAGCTCTGCCAGCAAGGGGGGAGAGAGGCCCTTCCCCCAGAGCTAGCTGCTGCCAGTGGGGAGAGGGCTGGGGGGAGTCCTGGCCCCAGCCCTGGGGTAGGCTGCCTGCACCCCAAACTCCTCATCCCTGGCCCCACCCCAGAGCCCACACCCCCAGCCAGAGCCCTCACCCTCTCCCCACGTCCTAACCCTCTGCCCCAGCCCTTAGCCCCCTCCTACATCCTGAACCCCTCATCCCCAGCTCCACACTAGAGCCCTCACTCCCAGACAGAGCCCTCACCCCACCCTCTGCCCTACCCTGGGCCACCTCCCACGCTCCTTACCATAGGCTTACTAAGGCTAGTGTTAGATATGTAAAGTGGGTTAAGCTGGAATGTATTGCAATATTATGATTTTATGAAAACTCTAGTTAAAAGATATAATTATGTTGGGTCATGGGCATCAACAATTTTCTTTAGCTGGATCATGAGGAAAAAAATTTGAAAACCGGTGGCCTAGGCGCATTCGTCTGAACACCTCTAACACAGCTGCCCAAGTCCAAGGGCTATTCTAGGCTTTCAGGCCATCCATTCTCAATAGTTTCTGGGCATTTCTACAGTGCACTCACCTGGCGCACACGCTATTGCTATTGCCAGTTACACCAGTGGTGTTAAACTCTAAGGATCCTGGGGCAAACTCTTTGTAGAGAGCTGGTCTTACTAGCCACATGAAACACAAACACTTGCTCCCAAGCTTTGTTCTTAATAGCAAGAAACCACAAATATTGATACTGACTAGCTGAGAAGCTGCAGTTCCATGATCCACTTTAAAAGGGTAATCCATGGGGTACAGGAGCAATCATTCCTAAGCTGCCTGGTAGGGTATTCAATGCTACCTGTTTCTGTAAATGAAATTCAGGGAGTAAAGCCGCTCATGCTGCCTTTCTTCTCTTTCCTGGGACAGAACTGGGTAGGTGAGCCGGAGGATGACTCTCTAGAAGAATTCTTTCCTGCGTTCATCAGGAACTCTGTTCTTTCCCGGAAGCAACCAATGGGCAGCCTGCTGGGGCCACACAAGAACACAGGAGCTGTGAGTATGTGCTCTGGCCGATCAGAGCGAGGATGCTGCTCCCTGCCCTCCGGTGGTGGAGGCTTGTCAAGGGTCAGTCACAGGCATTCTAGCCCCCTGAGTGATCTAAATGGGAGTGAATGAAAATGAGACTCTTGCTTTCCCTGTGGTTTGCGGATGTGAGAATGTGGCTAGAGGATGTGGCTAGAGACTTTCCTTTAGAACTTGCATAATCACAGGTTTCAGAGTAGCAGCCGTGTTAGTCTGTATTCGCAAAAAGAAAAGGAGTACTTGTGGCACCTTAGAGACTAACAAATTTATTAGAGCATAAGCTTTCGTGAGCTACAGCTCACTTCATCGGATGCATTTGGTGGAAAAAACAGAGGAGAGATTTATATACACACACACAGAGAACATGAAACAATGGGTTTATCATACACACTGTAAGGAGAGTGATCACTTAAGATAAGCCATCACCAACAGCAGGGGGGGGAAGGAGGAAAACCTTTCATGGTGACAAGCAGGTAGGCTAATTCCAGCAGTTCTTGTTAACTGCTGGAATTAGCCTACCTGCTTGTCACCATGAAAGGTTTTCCTCCTTCCCCCCCCTGCTGTTGGTGATGGCTTATCTTAAGTGATCACTCTCCTTACAGTGTGTATGATAAACCCATTGTTTCATGTTCTCTGTGTGTGTGTATATAAATCTCTCCTCTGTTTTTTCCACCAAATGCATCCGATGAAGTGAGCTGTAGCTCACGAAAGCTTATGCTCTAATAAATTTGTTAGTCTCTAAGGTGCCACAAGTACTCCTTTTCCTTTAGAACTGTCTGTCTTCCCGCATGCACTACCAGCCACTTCCTGTGAAGCTAGTCAGATGGCCATAGCCCTTCACTGAGATCCTGTCCACCCTCATTGCTCTAGCTCTCGGCGACTTGTGTAGCTACCCCACGTTTCCCAGTAACTGGGCTTGACTAAACATCTTTTTTTTTTTTTTTTGTAGGGGAGGTTCTGTCCGTTGTGTAAGCTTCCATCAGAATATGGCCAAGTTCTTCAAAAGTGACTTTGGGCAGCCAACTTGGAGACCCTCAAAGGGTCCTGATCTTGAGAGGGTGGTTGCTCAGGATTTCCTGAAGCTCTGGCTTTTGTTTCAGGGTGGACACCTTAGTTGCTAGTCTGCTTTGGCCAAAGCATTCTGCACATTATAAAGTGCCTGGAACCATCCCTCCCTTCCAGTATGCTGCAAGCTTCCAGCTGGGTTATATACCTAACATCACCCAAGTGAAGAGGCAGACTTTGCGTGGTGTTATATCTCCTCTCTTCTCTTCTAGGTGAGAATGGGGTATGATGGCTTAGGAGGTAGAACTAAGTTCATACAGCCTGTATCCTTCCCCACTATCTGCGCTGTGGAAATAAGCAGGCAGGAAGTTCTGCTTTGCTTCCCTCTCGTTTGGGGCGAGTATCTAGGGTGAATAATGCACGGGCTTTGCTTGGGAATGGGCTGGGGACTCTTAAGGGAGAATGTGGTGGAACTTGTTTAAGCGAGCACTTTGCCCACAGAAAAGGCTGATTTTACTTAATCTGTTTTCTATGCACCAAATTAAACTGCCCACCCATGGCCCAGGTGGGAGAGCAGAATATCTGACTACGTGTCTGGTTAAAGACACTGTTTTGGTGTGTAGTCCCACTACACAGCTCTGTTCTTCAGGCACTGGGGGAGGAGGAAGGGAGAGGGATCAGCTGATGGGAACTCCTGAGGGAAATTTACAAAATCCTGATCAATCTGGGAACTTGTGGCTCAGATAATGTGCTGCTGTGGGTCTTGTATGTACCTGGGCACAGGTCCTGGGGCTGTATTTGACCTGTATGTGAATCATGTCATTCACAAAAAATTGGGGATCTGAATCATCTGATTACTATGTAACAATTGACAGCTCTTGGACTGTCACTTTTGTGGCCATGTTCTCTGGGCAGATCTGAGACCCTTCCACATGGTCCTGATTTAAAAGTTAGCCTAGCCTAGCCCGGAGCTGGTAATAAATCACCCTGCTCCCCATTTTCAGACTTGTTTTCCTTGACAGTTTTCCCTTCAGACAAACCCAATGGAGATCCGTCCCTTGGCTGTAAAGAGCAGGAAGAGGAACGTCTCCAGGCCAGCATCCACAACTGCAGTAGCTTCCTCCTCTGGCACCAGCCAGGTGAAACTGGACAGCTTCCTTCAGTAAACCCGAAGGCTTTCCTGGTCACTTAGGCATGCTTGGGCAGAAGACTTGGGGCTTATCTATGTCTCTGCAGAACCAAGGTGCTGGGACCAACACAGTGTCAATCAGAACTCTCCCATGTTGTTTGCTGTTGATCCAGTCCAGGCTGACTACACCGTGAGCATGGCGAGGCAGGATGTGCCATGTGCTGCCAGCTGTCCTGGGAGATGGGGCTCCTGATGCTGAGCAACCTGCCTGCCTTTGCCTGATGTGCAAGGTTACTGGTTTGTGCTCAAGAGCGCAGGACTCCCTGTGGGTGGGGTATGTGGACTTCTCAACTCTGCCTGGTTTGACTCATCTCGGCCTCACTCCTAGGCAATGCAATAAAGTGTGGGACAAAGCAGACTTAAAAATCTCCTGGCTGCTGATTTTATAGAATCATAGAATATCAGGGTTGGAAGGGACCTCAGGAGGTCATCTAGTCCAACCCCCTGCTCAAAGCAGGACCAATCCCCAACTAAATCATCTCAGCCAGGGCTTTGTCAAGCCTGACCTTAAAAACTTCTAAGGAAGGAGATTCCACCACCTCCCTAGGTAACGCATTCCAGTGTTTCACCACCCTTCTTGTGAAAAAGTTTTTCCTAATATCCAACCTAAACCTCCCCCACTGCAACTTGAGACCAGTACTCCTTGTTCTGTCGTCCGCTACCACTGAGAACTGTCTAGATCCATCCTCTTTGGAACCCCCTTTCAGGTAGTTGAAAGCAGCTATCAAATCCCCCCTCATTCTTCTCTTCCTCAGACTAAACAATCCCAGTTCCCTCAGCCTCTCCTCATAAGTCATGTGTTCCAGTCCCCGAATCATTTTTGTTGCCCTCCGCTGGATGTTTTCCAATTTTTCCACATCCTTCTTGTAGTGTGGGACCCAAAAATGGACACAGTACTCCAGATAAGGCCTCACCAATGTCCAATAGAGGGGAACGATCACGTCCCTCGATCTGCTGGCAATGCCCCTACTTATACATCCCAAAATGCCATTGGCCTTGGCAACAAGGGCACACTGTTACTCATATCCAGCTTCTCGTCCACTGTAACCCCTAGGTCCTTTTCTGCAGAACTGCTGCTGAGCCATTCGGTCCCTAGTCTGTAGCGGTGCATGAGATTCTTCTGTCCTAAGTGCAGGACTCTGCGCTTGTTGAACCTCATCAGATTTCTTCTGGCCCAATCCTCTAATCCTCTAGGGCCCTCTGTATCCTATCTCTACCCTCCAACATATCTACCTCTCCTCCCAGTTTAGTGTCATCTGCAAACTTGCTGAGGATGCAATCCACACGTTCCTCGAGATCATTAAGGAAGATATTGAACAAAACCGGTCTGAGGACCGACCCTTGGGGCACTCCACTTGATACCGGCTGCCAACTAGACATGGAGCCATTGATCATTACCCATTGAGCCCGACAATCTAGCCAGCTTTCTATCCACCTTATTGTCCATTCATCCATTCCATACTACTTTAACTTACTGGCAAAAATACTGTGGGAGATGGTGTCAAAAGCTTTGCTAAAGTCAAGGAACAACACGTCCACTGCTTCCCCTCATCCACAGAACCAGTTATCTCGTCATAGAAGGCAATTAGATTAGTCAGGCATGACTTGCCTTTGGTGAATCCATGCTGACTGTTCCTGATCACTTTCCTCTCCTCTAAGTGCTTCAGAATTGATTCCTTGAGGACCTACTCCATGATTTTTCCAGGGACTGAGGTGAGGCTGACTGGCCTGTAGTTCCCAGGATCCTCTTTCTTCCCTTTTTTAAAGATAGGCACTACATTAGTGTTTTTCCAGTTATCCGGGACCTGCCCCTATTGCAATGAGTTTTCAAAGATAATGGCTAATGGCTCTGCAATCACATCTGCCAACTCCTTTAGCACTCTCAGATGCAGCACATCTGGCCCATAGACTTGTGCTTGTCCAGCTTTTCTAAATAGTCCCAAACCACTTCTTTCTTCACAGAGGGCTGGCCTTGTTTGGGCCTGACCTTACATTCCCCCCAGGAGCCTCTGTTGGCACACAATAAACAATGAATTTCCTCACCCTGCTGGCCTGTTCTCTGAGGCTTTGGTGCTTCTGATGGTGACGGGCCCCTTGAGGGACAAAATTCTAGCTTGGTTTCAGGACCAGTGTAGACCTGAAGATGGAGGAAGGGGATTCAGTGTCTATTAGCCTGTAGCATCCAGGGCTGCATTTCCAGGACAGGGATGGGCAGTCTCCCCATGCTGGGTGTTTCATCTCCAACTGTCCTTGCTAGTAGGGTGGCATGGCAATTCTCTCCCTAACCTAGAGTCTTTGGGCCAGAACATGCCTGGTGCAAACCCCCTCTGAAAGGAGGGGTCTGCCTCAGGCACAAAACTGGTTTTTAATCTGATAGCCAAGGGAAACATCCTGGCCAGTCACATTGACATCTCTCACATGATGTCCCAATTGTCACAGCCCATGCTTTCAGGAATGTCTGACAATTGGGACATCATGGCGGCAGTGGGGCTGGTTGATATAGTGGAATGCTAATTCTGGGCCAGGCAAACAAGCACAGACTGGTGGGTCCACATAGTGTTGCAGGTATGGGATGATTCACAGTGTTTACAATGCTCACAGCAGCAGCGATGATGGTGAGCTGTGCGGGCTCCATCCTTGCCGTGGTATGGCGTCTGCGGGACAGCAGAGTTGAAGTGGAAGCGGTGGATGACAACTGTTAGGAGCACCCAGGACGACCAGAACAGATCCCCTGAGCTGCAGGAGAACAGAGTTGCAGTGGAAAGCGATGGATGATGACGGTTAGCAGACCTACTGCACTGTTGGCTGACAGCAGCACCCAGGACACAACAGCAGCAGTGAGGGTGAGCTGAGTGGGCTCAATGCATATGGCCACTTTCCTGGAACTCTGTGAGTTGCTTTTCCCTACGCTGAAGCACGGAAGTACCGAGATGAAAGCTGCCCTGACAGTTGAGAAGCGAGTGGTGATAGCCCTGTGGAAGCTTGCAATGCCTGACTGCTACCGGTCAGTCGGGAATCAATTTGGAGTGGGCAAGACTACTGTGGGGACTGCTGTGATCCAAGTAGCCAATGCAATCACTGACATTCTGATATCAAGGGTAGTGACTCTGGGAAATGTGCAGGTCATACTGGATGGCTTTGCTGCAATGGGTTTCCCTAACTGTGGTGGGGCGATAGATGGCATGCATATCCCCATCTTGGCACCAGACTACCTTGCCAACCAGTACATAAACCGCAAGGGGTACTTCTCAATGGTGCTGCAAGCACTGGTGGATCACAAGGGACATTTCACCGACATCAGCATGGGATGGCTGGGCAAGGTACGTGATGCTTGCATATTTAGGAACTCAGGACTATTCCTTCTTGCAACTGCTCGGACTTACTTCCCAGACCAGAAAATTACCATTGAGGAAGTTGAAATGCCAATATTTATCCTTGGGGACCCAGCTTACCCCTTGCTCCCATGGCTCATGAAGCCGTACACTGGCAGCCTGGACATAGTAAGGAGCAGTTCAACTATAGGTTGAGCAAGTTCAGAATGGCGGTAGAATGTGCCTTTGGATGTTTAAAAGCTTGCTGACTAGGTCAGATCTCGGCATAACCAACATTCCCATTGTTACTGCGGCTTGCTGTGTGCTCCATGATATCTGTGAGAATAAAGGGGAAGACATTTATGGCGGGGTGGGAGGTTGAGGCAAATCACATGGTGGCCGATTTTTGAGCAGCCAGACACCAGCATGATTAGAAGAGCACAGCAAGGCACGCTGCACATCAGAGAGGCTTTGAAAACCAGTTTCATGACTGGCCAGGCTATGGTGTGACTGTTTTTCTCCTTGATGCAAACCCACCCACCTTGGTTGATTTTTTTTTAATTCCCTGTAACCAAACCACCCTCCCTCCCTTCCCTCCTTCGAAATAAAGTAACTATTGTTTTGAAACCATGCATTCTTTCTTCTATTAATTTAAAAAAAAAGGGGTGGGGGAGATAACTGACAAGGTAGCCCGGGTGGGGTGGGGGAGGAGGGAAGGACAAGGCTACGTTGCCTTTTGTAGCCACACTACAAATCAAACTGTTTCAATGGCAGCCTTCTGTTGCTTTGGCCATCCTCTGGAGTGGAGTGGCGGGGTGCCCGGAGCCTCCGCCCCTTCCCCCCCCCCCCCCACATTCTTGGGCATTTGAGTGAGGAGGATATGGAACTTGGGGAGGAGGTCAGCCGGTTTACAGTGCATGCAGTGTGGGGGGGAGGGTCTGTGCTGTTGGCTTTCTTGCCGCTGCACCAGATGCTTCATGTCCATTTGCTTCCCCCATTAGCCTCAGCATCGCTTCTACTCTTCGCGCTCCTGCCTCTGCTCTTCGTGCTCACTTAATGCTTTCCTGGCCTCTAACACTGAATGCCTCCATGCATTAAGCTGCGCCCTATCAGTGCGGGAGGACTGCATGAGCTCGGAAAATGTCGGTGTGAGTGCATGTTTTTCACCTTCTAATCTGTGATCTCAGAAAGGAGATGATGGGGGAGCATAGAAACATTTGCAGCTGCGGGGGAGATAAAAAGGGAGAGTAAAATTTAAGATATATTTCTGAGAACAAAAGGGAGACTTCCACAGTGAATCAAGCAATTCACAGCAGACAGCACATGTGCTTTAAGTACAAGATGGCATTTTGCCTTTTTATGTTGAGCACCTGCCGGTATGGTGACACATCACAAACGGCTGGGCAACTGACTTCGGTTTCCAGGCAGCCATGGTAAGTCTTTTGGTACGTGGGGTTGGCTTCTTATGCCTTCATAACATGTGGGAATGGTTTCAAACTGCAGCACTATCTTTTCCCATAGCAAGCAATGGGTTGGGTTTCACATTTAAAAGGAGGGGCTGTGATTTTCAGGTGGAGCACACACCTTCCCCGACCCCACTGCGTGGCTATTCTCTGGGCTGATCCCTTTTAGCAGTCAGGCATTGCAAGCTTCCACAGGGCTATCGCCACTCACTTCTCAACTGTCAGGACACCTCTCATCTTGGTATTCCTGTGCTTCAGGGTGGGGAAAAGCAATTCACAAAGTTCAAGGAAAGTGGCCTTACACATGTGAAAATTTCGCACCCACTGTGAATCATCCATACCCGCAACATTATGCGGTCCCACCAGTCTGTGCTTGTTTGCTGGGCCCAGAATTTGCATTCTACTGTATCAATCAGCCTCACTGCTGCCATGATGTTCCAATTGCCACATCCCATGCTTTCAGGAACGTCTGTGTCCATGTCCTCATCACAATCCTCTTTGTGCTGTGTCTCTTAGCTCAGTTCTGCACATACTCCAGGATAATATGCAAGGTGTTTACAATGCTCACAACTGCAGCAGTGAGCTGAGTGAGCTCCATGCTTGCTGTGGTAGGGCATCTGCACGGGTAACCCAGGAAGAAAGGCGTGAAACAATTGTCTACCGTTGCTTTCACGAAGGGAGAGAAGGGGCAACTGATGACATGTACCCCAAACCACCCTCAACAATGTTTTTGCCCTATCAGGTATTGGAAGCTTAAACCAGAATTCCCATGGGCAGTGGAGACTGCAGGAACTGTAGGATAGCTACCACAGTGCACCGCTCCATAAGTCAATGCTAGCCACAGTATTGAGGACACACTCCACCGACTTAATGCGCTTCGTGGGGACATACACAATCGACTGTAAAATCAACTTCCAAAAATTGACTTCTATAAAATTGACCTAATTTCGTAGACATACCCTGAGAAAAACAACCAAATCTGGAATTAAAGTGAACAGAATGTTATTGGAAGTGAAAACTGGGCCTGAGCTTGTCTCTATAATTTCACCCAAATAGTAACAGCCCCTGCTATTTCATTAGGGAAACAGTCTCAGGAAAAGCCTGCTTCTTTTGGCTTTTCATTGTATTTATGCCACGCCATCTTCCTTTGGCCAATTGCAGGAGCATACGTAGCAGACACTGACCAGTGGGTTGCAGAAGGAAGGGGGCAAAAGGCACACAGATTTTGTCTAAAGGTATCATTATTAATCATTGATTTAGACTGCAGTAGTGCCAGGAGCCCCACTTATGGAGCAGGACCCCACTGTGCTAGGCACTGTCCAAACACAGAACAAAAGAGATGGGCTCTGTTCCAAGGAGTTTTAAGCACAAGAATCAGATTGGTCTAAGCCTGCTCTAAAGCCCTCTGAAGTCAGCTCCCACTGGCCTCCTTGGGTGTAGGAGCAGGCCCTTAGTGCACAGGGTGATGATTTTTTTTTTTTCCACCCCTCTCCTGCTTGTTGTTAAGCAGACAGAATGCAGAAGAACAGAAGGCTGAAGTGCTGACAATGCAATGTTTATTGCGGTCAATTCAAGCAAGCATATCCATAGTGCTGATGCTGGCAAAGCCTTTTCCCAGTGTTCCAGTTTCCCCTTCCTTAGGAGGCATAATTATACCTGTAGTGTATGCTGTGATGGGTTGGATCACAGAAACGTCCTTGGGAGCTGCCACCTGATGTGCCAAGACTACTTCTGCCCCTGCTTTCCCTGCCAGCTTAGGACTCCAGTACCCTCTCTTGCCAAGCCACACACACCAGTCTGCTCCAACACAGACCCAGAGTCTGATCCACGTGCCCCAAAGCTGCAGGCTTGATTGAAAACAACTTAAGAAATGTTTCTGCCTTTGCCACTCAGCTGCCCAACTCCAAATGGGGTCCAACCCCTAAATAAATCCGTTTTACCCTGTATAAATCTTATACAGGGTAAACTCATAAATTGTTCTCCCTCTATAACACTGATAGATATGCACAGCTGTTTCCCCCCCCCCCCCCAGGTATTAATACATACTCTGGGTTAATTAATAAGTAAAAAGTGATTTTATTAAATACAGAAAGTTGGATTTAAGTAGTTCCAAGTAGTAACAGACAGAACAAAATGAATTACCAAGCAAAATAAAATAAAACACACAAATCTATGTCTAGTATGGTAATAAAACTGAATACAGATAAAATCTCATCCTTAGAGATGTTTCAGTAAGTTTCTTTCACAGACTGGACACCTTCCTAGTCTGTTTTCGCAAAAAGAAAAGGAGTACTTGTGGCACCTTAGAGACTAACATTTATTTGAGCATAAGCTTTCATGAGCTACAGCTCACTTCATCGGATGCATCAATGAAGTGAGCTGTAGTGTAACTCACGAAAGCTTATGCTCAAATAAATTTGTTAGTCTCTAAGGTGCCACAAGTACTCCTTTTCTTTCTTACTAGTCTGGGCACAATCCTTTCCCCTGGTACAGCCCTTGTACAGCTCAGGTGGTAGCTAGGGGATTTCTCATGATGGCTCTCCAGTTTGTTCTGTTCCATCCACTTGTATATCTTTTGCATAAGGCGGGAATCCTTTGTCCCACTGGGTTCCCATCCCTCCTTCTCAGTGGAAAAGCACCAGGTTAAAGATGGATTCCAATTCAGGTGACATGATCACATGTCACTGTAAGACTTCATTACTCACTTGCCAGCACACACATATACAGGAAGACTTACAAGTAAAACAGATTTCAGAGTAGCAGTGGTGTTAGTCTGTATTTGTAAAAAGAAAATGAGTATTTGTGGCACCTTAGTAGTTAGTCTCTAAGGTGCCACAAGTAAAACAGAGCCACCTACAGTCAATTATCCTGGTTAATGGGAGCCATTAAGATTCCAAACCACCATTAATAGCCCACACTTTGCATAACTAGAATAGGACCTCAGAGTTATATTTCATATCTCTAGTTTCAGATACAAGAGTGATACATTTATACAAATAGAATGACCACACTCAGTAGATTATAAGCTTTGTAATGATACCATACAAGAGACCTTTTGCACGAAGCATATTCCAGTTACATTTTATTCACACTCAGAAGCATATTTTCATAAAATCATATAGAGTGCAATGTCACACATGCCCTTGGTCCCACCCCTTAAAATTTATGGTCATGTTCCATTTTGGAGGGTCTTGGGTTGGAGGGTGTCAGTACCAGCTCTTTTTTATCCCATGGGAGGGGTAAGGAGTGAGGTGGTTCTTTGATCAGGGACAGGCATTTCTTTGCCCTGATCTACGCTAGATTGAATTTAGCTGCATTAGGTCGATTTTAAAATGGATGCGTCTACACAATCAACCCCATTCTTTCAACTTAAAGGGCTTTTAAAATAGATTTCTATACTCATCCCTGGAGTATAGGGAGAGGAGTAGCACTAAAATCGACCTTGCTGAGTCGAATTTGGGGTACTGCAGAAGCAAATTGACAGTATTGGCCTCCGGGAACTATCCCAGAGTGCTCCAATATGACCGCTCTGGACAGCACTTTGAACTCTGATGCACTAGCAGGGTACACAGGAAAAGCCTCGGCAAATTTTGAATTTCATTTCCTGTTTGGTCAGTGTGGCAAGCTCAGCAGCACAGGTGAACATGCAGTCCCCCCAGAATTGCAAACGAGCTCCAGCATGGACCGAAAGGGAGACACTGGAGCTGATTGCTGTATGAGGAGAAGTATCTGTGCAGGCCGAACTCTTATCAAAAAGAAGAAATGCGAATATATTTGCCAAAAATCTCACAGGGCATGATGGAGAAAGGCTACAACAGGGACACACAGCAGTGCCATGTGAAAGTTAAGGAGCTCAGGCAAGCCTACCAAAAGACAAAGGAGTCAAATGTTCACTCCGGGTCAGATCCCCATACATGCCGCTTCTATGATTAGCTGCATGGCATTTTTGGGGGGGACCCTACCACTACCCTATGACTGTCTGTGGACACCTGCAAGGGGGGAGTCTCATGCAACAGGGAGGAGGATTTTGTGGAAGAGGACGAGGAGGAGGAGAATGCGCAGTAGGCAAGCAGTGAATCCGTTCTCCCCAGCAGCCAGGACCTTTTCATCACCGGAGCCAATACCCTTCCAAGGTGGGATCCCTGACCCTGAAGCCGGAGAAGGCAGCTCTGGTGGGTGCACATTTGTAACTACAGTACAGGGTTTAAAAGCAATAGTGTTTAATGTTTGATTTGCCCTGAAGAATTGGGATGCATTCGTGGCTAGTACAGCTACTGGAAAAGTCTCTTCACATGTCTGGAGATGGAGCAGGAATCCTCCAGGGATATCTCCATGAAGCACTCCTGAAGGTACTCTGAAAGCCTTTACAGAAGATTTCTGGGGAGGACTGCCTTATTTCATCCTCCACGGTAGGAGACTACCACAGCAAGCCAGTAGCAAGTATTCTGGAATCATTGCAGCACAAAGCATGGCAGCGAAGTTAGACGAAGGTTTCTAACCATCAGAGGAGTGAAGTTTTGGAATAGCCTTCCAAGGGAAGCAGTGGGGGCAAAAGACGTATCTGGCTTTAAGATTAAACTCGATAAGTTTATCGAGTAGATGGTATGATGGGATAACATGATTTTGCTAATTAATTGATCTTTAAATATTCATGGTAAATAGGCCCAATGGCCTGTGATGGGATGTTAGATGGGGTGGGATCTGAGTTACTACAGAAAGTTATTTTCCTGGGTATCTGGCTGGTGAATCTTGCCTATATACTCAGGGTTTAGCTGATCGCCATATTTGAGATCAGGAAGGAATTTTCCTCCAGGGCAGATTGGAAGAGGCCCTGGAGCTTTTTCACCTTCCTCTGTAGCATGGGGCAGGGGTCACTTACTGGAGGAATCTCTGCTCCTTGAAGTCTTTAAATCACAATTTGAGGACTTCAATAGCTCAGACATAGGTGAGAGGTTTTTCGCAGGAGTGGGTGGGTGAGATTCTGTGGCCTACGTTGTGCAGGAGGTCGGACTAGATGATCATAATGGTCCCTTCTGACCTTAGTATCTATGAATCTATGAATGGTCCTGGGTTTTGGTCGCATTCAAGCAACATTCGGTCTATATCTTTCTGTGTTAGCCTCAGGAGAGTGATATCATTCATGGTCACCTGATTGAAATAGGGGAATTTTTTGTAAGGGAACAGTAAAAGGACCCCATTCACGCTGGGTTGTTTGCGCTTGGCTAAAAGAGATCATCCCAGAGAATAGCTATGCAGTGAGGTGGGGGAGGTGTGTACTGCACATCCACCCGAAAACCTCAGCCACTCATAAATATGAAACCCAGCCCATTGCTTGCTATGGGAAAGGATGGCACTGCAGTTTGAAACCATTCCCACATGTTATGAAGGTGTAAGAAGCCAACCCCATGTATGCTCCCCCTATCATCTCCGTTCCTGAGGTTATCGCAGATTAGAAGACAAAAAAAATGCACTCAGCCACTCCACTCCAGAGGATGGCCCAAGCAACAGAAAGCTGTCATTCAGTTTTGATTTGTAGTGTGGCTATCATAAGCAATGTGGCCTTGTCCTTCTCTCTCGCACCCCACCCCACCCGCGCTACCTTGTCAGTTATCTCACTTTTTTTTTTAATTTATAAAGAAAGAATGCATGGTTTCAAAACAATAGTTACTTTATTTCCTTTGCCAGCTGTGATCAAAGAGTGGAGGATGGTTGGCTTACAGGGAATTAAAATCAAAAAACTGGGAGGGTTTGCACAAGGAGAAACACACACAACAGTCACACCGTAGCCTGGCCAGTCATGAAACTGGTTTTCAAAGCCTCTCTGATGCGCAGCATGCTTAGCTGTGCTCTTCTAATTGCCCTGGTGTCTGGTTGCTCAAAATCGGCCGCCAGGCGATTTGCCTCAACCTCCCACCCTGCCATAAATGTCTTCCCCCTTACTCTCACAGATATTATGGAGCACACAGCAAGCAGCAATAACAATGGGAATGTTGGTTGCGCTGAGGTCTAACTAAGTCAGCAAACAGCTCCAGCGAGCTTTTAAACATCCAAAGGCACATTCTACCACCATTCTGCACTTGCTCAGCCTATAGTTGAACTGCTCCTTACTACTGTCCAGGCTGCCTGTGTGTGGCTTCATAGGCCATGGGAGCAAGGGGTAGGCTCGGTCCCCAAGGACAACTATTGACATTTCAACATCCCCAACGGTAATTTTCTGATCTGGGAAGTAAGTCCCTTTTTGCAACTGCTCAAACAGCCTGGAGTTCCTAAATATGCGAGTGTCATGCACCTTTCCCAGCCATCCCACATTGATGTTGGTGAAACGTCCCTTGTGATCCACCAGTGCTTGCAGCACTATTGAAAAGTACCCCTTGTGCTTTACGTACTGGTTGGCAAGGTGGTCTGGTGCCAAGATAAGGATATGTGTTCCGTCTATCGCCTCACCACAGTTAGGGAACCCTATTGCAGCAAAGCCATCCAGTATTTCTCACATTTCTCAGACCCACACATTTCTCAGAGTCACTACCCTTGATATCAGAACGTCAGTGATTGCATTGGATCACAGCAGTACCCACAGTAGATTTGCTGCCAGGGTTCCCTTCCCACTCTGAACTCTATGGTACAGATGTGGGGACCCACATGAAAGACCCCCTAAGCTTATTTCTACCAGCTTAGGTTAAAACTTCCCCAAGGCACAAATTCTTTGCCCTTGGAGGGTACGCTGCCACCACCAAGTGATTTAACAAAGAATCGGAAAGGACCACTTGGAGTTCCGATTCCCCCTAATTATCCCCCCAAGTCCTTACAACCCCTTTCCTGGGGAGGCTTGCGAATAATATCCTAACCAATTGGTTAAAAAGTGATCACAGAACCAAACCCCTGGGTCTTAAGACAATAGAGAAATCAGTCAGTTTCTTAAGAGAAGGATTTTATTTTTTTTAAAAAAGGTAAAAAATAACCTCTGTAAAATCAGGATGGAAAATAACTTTACAGGGTAACAAAAGATTCAAAAACACAGCAGAACTTCCTCTAGGCTTAGTTTCAAAGTTATAAAAAGCAGGAATAAACCTCCCTCCAGCAAAGGAAAAATTCACAGGCAAAACAAAGGATAATCTAACACACCTTGCCTGGCTTTTACTTACAATTTTTGTAATATGAGAGACTTTTAGGATGGTTTATAGGAGAAGGAGTTTTCTGACCTGATGCTTCTCTGGTTCTTCCCACGAGAACACATAAACAAAGCCTTCCCTTCCCCCCCACCTCCCCCAAGATTTCAAAGTATCTTCTTTCCCCATTGGTCCTTCTGGTCAGATGCCAACCAGGTTATTTGAGCTTCTTAACCCCTTACAGGTAAGGAGGAATTCTAGACTACCCTTAGCCGTATGGTTATGACACTTGCCCACTCCAAATTGATTCCTGACTGACTTTCACATGGCACTGCTGTGTGTCCCTGTTGTAGCTTCTCTCCATCATGCCCTGTGAGATTTTGGCAAATATATTCGCATTTCTTCTTTTTGATCAGAGTTCGGCCTGCACAGATTCTTCTCTCCATACAGCAATCAGATCCAGTGCCTCCCTTTCGGTCCATGCTGGAGCTCATTTGTAATTCTGGGGGGACTGCATGGTCACCTGTGCTGCTGAGCTCACCACGCTGACCAAACAGGAAATGAAATTCAAAATTTGCCGGGGCTTTTCCTGTGTACCTGGCTAGTGCATTGGCGTTCAAAGTGCTGTCCAGAGCAGTCACATTGGAGGACTCTGGGATAGCTCTGTCGAATTGCATCTGCACTACCCCAAATTTGACCCAGGAAGGTCGATTTTAGCCCTACTCCCCTCACCGGGGAGGACTACAGAAGTCGATTTTAAGAGCCCTTTAGGTCAACGGAACAGGATTGGTTGTGTAGACGCATTCATTTTAAAATCGACCTAATGTGGCTAAATTTGACCTAACCCCGTAGTGTAGACCAGGGCTATGTCTTGATTCATGCTCCTTAAAGGGAAACTGTCAACACTAATTTGACCAAGAGTTTAAAGATTGTAATAACTAATTTGTACAAAGCCCAAGGTCAAGATCACTTTTAAAAGGCTCCAACAGAGCTGGCTTTGAAAATAACAATAGTAAATGAATAAACATTTCCCTGCTGTGTTTGCAGCCAGATCACTGAACCCTTATGCTGAGTTCATGAGACCCAGGAAGTGAAACTGATGGCTCCATTTTCATCACCCAAGCTGAGCAAAGTGCACTGTGATTTGAGCATGAGCCTTCAGCTTCCGGAGTCATGTAAATGCATGAGAATCTCAGCTTTTGAGTTTTTTAAAAAAGGCATTGTCATGGACTCACAGGTTGTGCCCACTCTTGGCCCGTACAATCCCTGGGGGGAACCGCCTTCAGTGTGACAGCCCTTCTCGGGGGTCCACTCTCTCTCAGGGGTTAAGCCTCTGTTCCTCCTGGAACCTCACCTCTCTGAGCCTTAGCACGCCTGTCTCTCACCTTGAGCCCCCCTCAGGGAGTCCACTTGCTCTGGACCCCCAGGGCCTCCACCCCCAGAGGGAATAATGCAACCTTGATCTCTTGACCAGAGCGACTCTCAGCCAGCGTAAAACAGGAGGGTTTATTGAACATCTGAACACAGCATAGGAAACTCTCAGGGCCCTCAGGCCTGGCCTCACTCAGCACAGCACATCTAAGTCTCCCCTGCATCCAGGTGGGCTCTGCCTGCTCTCTCTCTCTAGTCCTGAGCCGCCCTGCTTCCCAGCTGGGCATCTGATATCACCTCCCCCAAGCCCTGCCTCTGTCCCTTGTCTTCTGTCCAGGTAAACAGGGTCTCCTGGGCCTCCTCTCCTCTCAGCCATCCTCTATCCCCCTCTGGCTGGAACCGGCTGATCAGGTCATCGGGGTCCTCTCTTCGCAGCCAGTCCGCCCACTGGCCAGAACCAGCTGTGAATCCCGAGCTGGACCTCCCAGTCACCAGTCACTAGGGTATCCATTCTCCAGGCTGTTGGCTGGGGTCCCAAGTTCCCTCGCTGGTCCTCCTTAACAACAAACTCCCTCTCCCTTCACCTTGTTAAACCAGTAACACCCAGGGAAACTGAGTCCCACCCCTCAGCATGCAAACCATTGAAAAAACCCCCACTTCGTCACAGTGTTTTTTAGCCCTCGTCATTACTGTGAGATGCTTGAAAATGTGAACCCTTAAAAACCAGAAAGCAAATGAAAAGAGCCCAAATGCATTACTTTAAAAATCTCATTTGTTCTTGTGGCTGGCTTGTGAGTTTTGAAGGTGCTGGGGCTGGCACTAGGGGAAATGCAGATAAGTGAGCCACGTGAAGAGGGGAAAGAAAATTCGATGTTAAGAATGGAAAGGCAGCTGATGCAAAGGGATAAAAGAAAATCTTTCTTTGCACAAGCTGGGGCTGGCAGCTCCAATGCCAGGGAGTACCTCCTATTCCCTCTCCAGCAGCTCCTCATTCCCAGCTACTCTTCCAGGCCTTCAGGTGCCTCTGTCAGGAAGAGCAGCTTGTAGCAGCAGCTAGGCACAAGCCCTAGCTGTCTGTCCATCCTCCACCAAGTTCTCCTCAGTGCAGACCTGCTGGCAATGCAGTTAGTCCTGTGTGTGGTGACCAAATGTGAGAGGCATGCAAGCCATCTCTCTGGGCATCACTTCTTTTGCTGCTGGTTTCATGCCTGGGAGTTTTGTATTCCTCTTGGAAAAAGACCAAGGAATAAGCCAGGAGATTGTCTTGCCATTCTATCATTGGTACCTGGCTGGAGGTACAGGAGGAGATGGACAAGGGAGGCTGGCAGGTGGGCACGGAGCTGAACTAGGTTCTGGAGGATTGGGTGGAGTTGCTGGCTCTGTTGCAGCCTCCCTATGTGACCTAGGGCAAGGCAACAGCTTGCTCCTATGAAGGGGCAGATGGACTTGTGTCTAGGGCATTGTCCTGGGACCAGAATAATCTGGGTTGCAAGTCCTGCCACAGCCTCTCTGTGTGACCTGGGACTAGTCGCTGAACCTCTCTGTGCTTTTCCCCGTGCCACAGAATGGGCTAACAGTCTTGTCTTGCTCTGAACGGGCTGAGCAGACATGGCTGTGTTAGGAAAAATTTAACAGGAAGCAGTTACGTCCACCGAACCAAAGTTAGGCCAATGCAGGAATGCTGGGAAGGTACCTGACTGAAATAGATAGGATGAAAGAATGCTCGTTAAGTGCAAGGAGTGAATTAGGGAGGAGACCTGTATTCCTGCGTTATCGTACCAGATGTTCTGAGAATGAGAAGGAGACACACTGTCTCCACTCCCTGTTTCTGTTTCATGTATGTTCTTAACTCCTCATCTCCCGCTTGACAACTGGATTGATAAGAAAGTTGGGGAGGCATAATGACTTGAAAAAGCTATATACAATAGGAGATAGGTATGCATGCATGATAAAAGACTTTTAACTAGCAAAGGGGGGGGGGGCTTGGGCTATTTCATGAATAATCTGTGACGCGACGGACCTGTCTATAAAAACCTATTAGTTTTGCCTAGAAGCAGGCTGATTCTCTTGGGAGATGGGCTGCTCTTTATTTTTGTGTGCACTCTTCAATAAAGAACTTATACTTGGACCTTGCTGGTGTTGCCTGTCTCTCTGCGGTCAGACAACAAACCGCGCTGTCTGGGATTCGAGTCCCCGACAAATTTGGCGACCATGAAAGGACTCATCTGACTCTCCGATGTAGGATCAGACTCTAAAAGCAATGCAGCGCGCATTCTCCGGCTTCGAGGAGCCTTGCCAATGATCTGATTCCTGCGTCGGCGATAAGGTGTGTCCTGCGAACCAGCTGAAGCCCATAGAAATCCAGCAATGTCCACCTACCCATTGAGTAGGCTCCAGATCCAGGTCTTCGGGGTTCGAGTCCCTGGAGAGGTAAGCGATCGCTTGATAATAAGGGTTGTGGGTTTGAGTCCCCTTTTTACTCAGGATGGGACAATTTGGCAGTAAATGCCCGGGGGACGCCTTGTTGTCTCTAATACTCAGAGATTGGAAGGGAATCTCTGGAACCACTGGTTTAACTAGATCCAAAATGAGAAATCTGTGTCAGGTTCAGTGGCCAGCCTTCACCACTCATTTGTCCCCGACTAAAGATTGGCCAGCCTGCGGAACTTTTTCTGCAGACAGGATGGATTCCTTAAAAGATATTTTGGTCGATCTTAGACTGGGACAAATGGATTATTTGTTTGTGTGGTATAACTATAAGCCTTAAGACAGGACTTCCAGGCAGAAAAGGAAGCACTGGCTAAGTAAGTACCAGTCCTTCACAGACTTGTCAAAATTTAATCATTTGTGCTCAGCATATGCCGTAACAGCAGTGTGTCTGCCATAAGAGGAAATTAAATAGTTAAACTGCCAATTGGCCGTGTGTTCTGTCCAGGTGACAAGCCTCATGGGGGAAGACTCGGGTAGCACTTGTGAGTGAGAATATTTAAGAGAAGAGACCAGGAGGGCTGCGGGCTAGTTAAGAAGCCATCCCTCCTTGTTAAATTGGTAGTGGGATAAAGCTGGTGCTCATGGAAGGGACAGTTCAGAAAGAAAAACAGGATTGGGCCCAAGTGGGCAGGCAACAGTAGAGAGATTGGAAAACAGACGATGGAACCTTGGAGGGCATAGTGGAAAAAAAAGGAGTAAATAATTACAGGAATGGGAAACGTAAATCCCAGAATAATACTTGGAATGGTAAAATCTGACTTGATTGGGTGTCGTTTTGGGAGATAAGCAAGTGATTTAAGAAAGGAAAGTGAGAAGTTAACTCTGTAGTTGCTGTAGGGAATTAGCAGTTGAACTTTGTGAAATAATAGAAAGAAAAAGAATTCTTGGTTTCTTTGCAGCCATTTTGAGGAAAATGACCCTTTTCCAAAGGAATGCAATTATACAGTGCTACTTAATTAATATCTTATTAGGCTCCAAGAGGCTACAATAGGTGGTGTCTTCCTTTTCAGGCAGCTGTGTGTTTGACAGCAGGAGTTAAAAGTAAAAGGCAATCAAAAGTCTGGTAAAGTTTATTGTGCCCCTTTTAAAGTAAGAATCTTTAACCTGTGGATCCAAAAGCAAGACGGAAAGCATTTGTTTTAATGTAAATTACCTAACTGATAAGGTAGAAGCCACTGAAACCTGGGCTGCCTCTGAAACAAATACAAGAAAATATGGGTAATTCCTGTTTTGCCTGCAATTAACAAGGGTATTTGTATAAAAAGGAAATATTTTAAGCAATGACTGACTGCCCAGAAGGGGTAGATCTATGTTCTTTTTGTCTTTCAGAAAATCAGAGAAAACTGATGCCAGCTGAAAAGCAATTCAACATATCATGAATTTACTGGCATAATTGGAATTATGTTCTCTGTTCTATGTTCTGTCTTGTGTTTGTCTTGTGGCCAGAATTGCTGTATTTAATTTTTCATAGAACAGTTTAGTTTAAAACTAAATAGAAGGTTTAAATCAAAATGCAGATACTTGTTTTATTCAACTTGGAATACTATCAGTAAAATGTGATATACTAAAGTTTAATACATTTGCTTAAGTAACAAAAAGAAATGTCATTGGCCAGATCTTTTAATTGAAAAAAATTATTGTTAAAATTCGCACACCAATAGTCTTTGGAAGCAAGGACATGAAAAGTTAACCCACTCCTCATATTATACATGGGATCCTTCTGGCTACCTCAGATTTCTAGCCAGAGGGCTGGGGAGGGAGGAAAGCTATTGGGCACCAGAGGTTGTACCAAGTGGACTCCTCAAAAGTGGGTGTGCTTGTCCTGGCTTGTTGCTCCAAAGCTCTATAATAAAGTCATTTTACTAGAAGGGCGTATGTGGCATACATTGAACAATACGACTAAAGTGCTGTATAATGGGCAATGTATATGTGTTCATTTTTTAACAAAGGTGTGTGAGTGGAAAGTGAAAGTTTCCTTTGCAGGTTAATAGAAGCCAAGAAGGGGAGAAAAAAAAGAACGGAGGACGAGTTAATTCAACGCTGTAGCTGGCAGGCTCGGTCCAAAGATAAGACTCTGGCCTGCCCAAGGACACTACTCACAGCTAGGATTTGGCTGACAGCTAAGAAAGAGGGGGGCTTGAATGTGCCCAAGCAGCTGTGAGATCTGCAGACATTAATGAAATGTGTTAGGTCTCTGTATTTACAGGTGAAAAAAGTCCTGCTCCAAGGATCCTAAGCAAACCTGCCATTTGTTAAAACCAGGTGACTGGGTCTACAAAAAGGTCCATCAACAAAAGACTACTCTGGACCCATCCTGGAAAGGTGTTTTTTTTAAGTCCTGCTAACTACCGCTGTGAAGTGCCAAGGACTGACTGCCTGGACCCATGCTTCTCACTGCAAAAAGACCCCTTCACCTCGAGATGACTTCACTTCGACTACTGCTCAGCCTGTCCCTCCTTCTGGGTTTTTTCTTTCCTCCTTTTGGACAGCAGGGGAAAGGACAAGGTGAAGTGCTAGTAACCTCTCCCTTGTCCATTGACAGAGCTAACCTGCATTGCACCGCTAGGGAACCTGGAAAAAATTTCCCCAGAAGCAGACGGCTTCGGACTTTGAGGGAGCTACGCACGTTCACCCCACCGTAAACTGGGTGAATCAGAAGAGACAACATTCGTGTTCAAGAACAATGGACTGCCACCCCTTTGGGCAATCTGAAGCTCCGACTGCAGCTGAACAAACCTTGAGTTCGTGGTATCCTATCCGAAAAGGATGGCCCCAGGATTTAGCCTGGGTTCTTGTGTTTGTAATCTGTTTGTTATTTGTTTTTTTGTTTTTGTTTTTTTTGGTGGTACGAAGAGTAGAAAGTATAGAATCACATAGTCCTAACACATTTATACGCCTTGCCCATGAAATGAAAGCTCGCATGCCAGCCCTACAAAATACTTCATGCTGGGTGTGCTCGTTAATGCCAGCTGATAGCCAAAAGGGTCTTCCCATGGTCCCTATTCTTCTTAGTGCAATGAATATGACCTGGACTCCATCCTGGAAGGATTCCTCAGGCAATTTAAATATTACCTGGGCGGATACCGGCATCTCTGAGAGCAAGTATCTAATAGTTTGGAAACGAGTTGGTCAATGGTGCCTCTTGAAAAAGGGAAAAATAGCATTAGGAAATAGTGAGTGCAACGCTTACTTTAACGGCACTCATTTTGGGAGCAAGAGAGGTCCTAATATCACTCTCCTGGATGGGGCAACCTCTTGTACCTCTGAATGGCACAGTTTCACAGGTCACAAGTGCAGTTTACATGGGGAGGAGAATTTCCTGTATCATGGTCACAAATTGGTGGAACATTACGTCATCAATTGCACGCTTGAGTATAACCTGACAACGCATATTATGTGCTTATGTTCCTCCAGTGCCTCCACAACTAAATTCTCCCTTCTCCCATCTTGGACAGGGTGGTATAGACGTACTAATAATACCTGGTCCAAAGTCACTCCTACTCTCTTTGGAGTATACTGGGTATGTGGTAATAAGGCATACCTAGCCCTTCCTCCTTCATGGAGTGGATCCTGCTATTTGACTTGTTAGAACCACCTGTAGTATATCGCGCACAACTTCCCAAAGGAAGAATCAGAAATGTAAGAGGGGTGGAGGAAGACATTAATGATTCTTGTCCCCTTACTTGGAGTGCCCTAAACGATTGGATAGGTGCTTGTGCAGGATTCGTCTTCGCCTGTGGGGGCGCCACTTGGCATATTGGAGAAGGAGTTATGAGACTTCAGGGAATATTAGAGATAATGGCAAATACTATTGCCAAGGCCTTGGTAGCTTTAGCAACCGAGCAAAAGAAACTAAGGCAGATGGTCCTTCAGAACCGCTTGGCGTTAGATATTTTGCTGGCCTCCCAGGGAGGAACATGCACGTTATTTGAGCAGGAATGCTGTGTATATATTCCAGATGTTTATAACGCCACCTGGGAAAGAGCAAACCACCTTATACAAGTTGCAAAAGACCATGGAGGAGAGTGGGTTGACTCGTGGTGGAGCAATTTGTTTAATTGGATTCCAGATATAGGTGGCTGGCTACATAACCTGCTTTGCAGTGCTGTTGTAATCATTTGTGGTTTAATAGTTTTGTATGTTATGCTAAAATGTGGCTGTTGGGTGGGTACTAAGTTGTGCCCTACCAACTAGTGGATATTTCACACACATGACTTCCTGTGTCCCCAGAGTTCCCCCACGACACTCTGGGGACAAAGCGGGGACTGTTAGGAAAATGTAACATGAAGCAGTTATGTCAACCGAACCAAAGTTAGGCCAATGCAGGAATGCTAGGAAGGTACCTGACTGGAATAGGTAGGATGAAAGAATGCTCGTTAAGTGCAAGGAGTGAATTAGGAGGAGACCTGTATTCCTGCGTTATCGTACCAGATGTTCTGAGAATGAGAAGGAGACACACTGTCTCCACTCCCTGTTTCTGTTTCATGTATGTTCTTAACTCCTCGTCTCCCGCTTGACAACTGGATTGATAATGAAGTTGGGGAGGCATAATGACTTGAAAAAGCTATATACAATCGAAGATAGGTATGCATGCATGATAAAAGACTTTTAACTAGCAAAGGGGGGGGGGTTGGGCTATTTCATGAATAATCTGTGATGCAACGGACCTGTCTATAAAAACCTATTAGTTTTGCTTAGAAGCAGGCTGGTTCTCTTGGGAGACGGGCTGCTCTTTATTGTTGTGTGCACTCTTCAATAAAGAACTTATACTTGGACCTTGCTGGTGTTGCCTGTCTCTCTATGGTCAGACAACGAACCGTGCTGTCTGGGGTTCGAGTCCCTGACAGCTGCCAGCACTAATAAGGACTGCTCTCAAGAACCCAGGATGTCCCTTCCAGTCCTACATCCCGAGTCATGCCTACATGCTGTGGGGCAGGGGCTGGCCTCTTCTCTGTGCTCACACAGCCTGGAGCCCCGGTTTTCAGTTACGGTCTCAAGCGCTGCCAGAATGGAAATGATGCTCTCAGTATGCTCAGATCTTCATGGGTCAATAGCACTAGCTGTCATGCTGTGTCTGCCTCCTCTCTGTCAGGAGATGTGGGGATGAAGGGAGCTTCAGACCTCTCACTACAGGGCCTGTGTTTCTGAAGGGCTTTGGCCTCTGTGCTGACAATGGTCCGTTCTAAGAGTCAGAGAGTGTTGGCTCCTCCAAGACCCTCTATGCTTCAGCCATGTCCACATTATCAAATCTACTCTGGGTGATCAGACACTGCCTGCCTTCTCCCTGTGATGCAAGTTTGTGCCAACCACAAGGTGATCTCTGCTTTCTGCCATTCCTGGCAAAACTTCACCACTAAAAGTCCTAAACCAAGACAGTTTTCATTTACACATGGTTAAAAGAAGAGACTCGCAAAAAAACCCCAACTGCTATTGATGCTCCAGTTGTAAGGTCTGAGGCCTCTTTCTGCAGTAAAAGCAGCAGCCATGAGCTAAGTTACAGAGCGTCACATCCTTACATTCTGTCTGTTGCACCAAAACGATGTAATATTGGGCTGTTAGGAAGGTGCTCCTGTCCTAAGAGTACCCACCATTACCAGATAAAGAAACATATCTTAAGATGTTTAAAGAAAATTTTATTTAATATTATTCTGTCTAGCAAGAAACCACTTATAAACAGTTGTGATTGTGAAATCTATATCTTTATTGTTTTGCCTTTATGGTCCCTACTTCTCTATTTTTTATCTGCATGGTTTCTGTCTGGTTCTTTAATTGTTTCTGTCTGTTGCAGACTAATTTAGCAAGATTTAAATCAACTAAGGTGGTGGGCTATAATTGGTTAAAGAATTGTTTCATAGTGGATGAAAATGCTGTTTTGTAGTACTTTAGTTTAAAATGATTAAAGTATACCTGAGTAGGACCCAAGTTTTAACTATTTAAACTAGGGTCCAAAAGGAAGTTCTTGGGATCCTAATTCCAGGACACAGCCCAAGATCACAGTTGCCAGACCTCAACACACTGTCAACCATATAATGCAAAAACTACCTGATCCTGATTGGCCACCAGGAAAAGTTTGTTAGTCTTATTGGGTGTGGTAAGTATTGTATGCATTCTGCTTTGGTAACTGTTAATAAGTAGAGGTTAAGAATATTACTGTATAAGGCTCTTTCACTGTCTAAAAGGCCCTGCAGACCCATAAAGCCCAGAGCCCACTGGGAATGGGTGTTAGTCCGGAGCCCACAGAGTGGTAAAGTTGGGTCCCTTACTTCCTGAGTACCCAAAAGACGGGGGACGGGGGAGAGCACTAAAAATGCATCCAATGAAGTGAGCTGTAGCTCACGAAAGCTTATGCTCACATAAATTTGTTAGTCTCTAAGGTGCCACAAGTACTCCTTTTCTTTTTGTAAATTGTGCAGGTAACACAGTGGAGATGGATAGTTGCTTTTCTTTCCACAGCAACCCCTATGACAGATTCTTATCTCCTTTTCCATAAAAAAGCAGGGAGCATGGTGGCACTGGGGATGGTAGCTTACAAAGAACTGGGAGGTGCTGGGACAGCTGTATTGTGTGCATTTTTGGCTCTAAGTTCTCTTGTGGGAAGGACCTTGGAAATGAGATCAATAAAGCAGCATCCACTAATGACTATATGGCTTAGTGCAGGAGTTCTCAAACTTTTTTTGCTGGGACCCCCTTTGAAAATATTTCAGGCTTTGATGACCCTCACCCCAAAAAAGTGACATGCCCCCCATACCATGCCACCCAACTTCTGCCTTCAAAGCTGGGCAGCCAGAGAGTGACGGCTGCTGCCCAGGCATCTAACTCTGAAGGCAGCTCCACCCCCAGCAGCAAAACAGAAGTGAGGGTTGCAGTACCATATACCATGCCCAATTACAGCTGCGCTGCTGCTGGTAGCAATGCTGCCTTCAGAGCTGGGTGCCTGGTCAGCAGCTGCTGCTCTCTGGCCACCCAGCTCTGAAGGGAGAGCAGAAAGCAGCAGCTGGTGCCCAGGCACAGTAAGGATGGCAATACCATGACCCCCTCTACAATAGGCTTGCCACTTCATTTTGGGTGGGGACCTAGGTTCCCTGTAAGCTGTGCGGCCACGCAGAACGCTATTTAGGGTCATGAATGTCCCCCTCCCCTGGCCCAGTCCAGCCCCACTGGAACTGCTGTGGCTGAGGAGAGGAGCCCCTTGCCTGGCCCAGGACCGCCAGAGCTGCCGTGGCTGGGGCGAGAAACCCTTGACCAGGGATAGGAGCCCTTCCTCCAGCCTGGCCCAGCCCAGCCCAGCCCCACCAGAGCTGCCACAGTGGGGAGAGGCGTCCCTCCCATCCCCAGCCCAAGCTCTGCTGCGGGGAGAGTCCTCTCTCACACCCCAACCTTCCACCACAGCCCTGAGCCCCCTCCCACACTCGAAACCCCTCGGCCCACATCACCTCCACATTGGTGTACATAACAAAATTCATCCCGCACATGGGTGGGAAAAATTAGAGGGAACACTGGTTGGGACCCCCAGTTTGAGTAATGCTGGCCTAACACTTGGTTCCTACCTTCCATTCCTGAGATTCAAGTCCTGAGATTCAAGTCAAGTCCTGCCTTCTGCACAGGGTAAATAAGAACTTTCAAGGCAACTTTACAAATACTTTGCTATGAGAAATCACGGGCTGCCTCTGCATGGGATAGCTGGTTTAGCAGTAGGTGTCTGGCTTTGGAGGGGCTAAATTCCGGTATGTGCTACAAAAATAAAGCTGTGGCTCAGTCTCTCAAAAAAAGGTTCTGCATGATTTCTCCTTTTGTCCCCGGGGAATAGAGATGTGTGTGTGCATGCAATGGAGTCAGATTCAAATGCTGCCAAATGCTGTGATCAGTTAGGAAAACAAAGGTAGGTTTCTTCTGCAAAAAATCCCTCCTGACAGATCCACGCCGCCTTTTCCATGAGAAGGCCATGAGTGAGCTGAGCTCACGTTGTGCCACTGGCACTGGGCATGGTAGTTCATGGAGCACCCGGGCAACATTGTATGCCTGCACACTTCTGGCCCTACATTGGCCTGTCTCCTTTCCATGGAACAGAAAGCAGCTGCTGCTAGTGGCCTGAGTCTCGCCCACCATTCCTCGGATCGAGGTTCAAATCCCAGCTATGTCTCATGCCAAGTATAAATTCTCTGGCTCCTTCAGTTTTTGAAAAAAAATGACCCTTTAGGACTGCTTTACAAGAGGTCTGAGTAGCACAAGGAAAGGAGCTCTTTGCTGCCATCTACTGATGAACCAGGGACAGACATGACAAAGAGCAGCCCTATTTAGCATGTTTGTTACTTGCCCTCACAGTGTGTGTGTGTGTGTGTGTGGGGGGGGGGGGGCGTTTTAGTTACAATTAATTATAGGGAATAATGAAGCATGTTATCCTTCTGGGATGACAAATGGGCAGGAGAACTGTACTGAACATGCCCTGAGTGAGGAATCGCCCATCTCAAAAACTCACTCAGTCTTCAAGAAATGGGCAGGAGAGCTGCACATTCACTGAGGGGAAAGGTTCCAGTCTTGGAGAAAGGACTGGAGTCCTAGTGGCAGGGATGCTGCTTCAGTAGCCTATGGGCTCCTGGATTCCATCTGCAGCATAATGACAGGATTGAAATCCCTGGGCGGGGGGTGGCTCAGTGACAGACCCTGGATCTGCTAAGATTGCAAGATGCAGGAGTGGTCCAGACTTTTCCTTGTGAAAGCTGGGCAGCACTCATTCCAGGGGCCGGAGATGGAGATGGACCTGTCCAAGTGTATCCTGGGCTCTGGGTCTTCACTAACTACCATGAGGGCTGCATCAGAAGCGGGGGAGGGGTGGAGTGAGGTGTTAAAGCATACTCTCTTTATGTCTGTCAAGGCTGATTCCCCACTTTGGCACTTCGACTGCAGAAGGTGAGGGCCTGCAAGGATTCTAAAAATTAATACAGGCCACTCCAGGCTAGTATTAAATTCCCAAAGTTACAGCTTCTCTCTGACCTTGGATGGGTAGATCGGGGTGGCCAACCTTTAGCTCCGGAGCCACATGCAGCTCTTGTATAGGTACCAACTCCAGGGCTGGAGCTACAGGTGCTAACTTTCCAATGTGCTGAGGGGGGGCTCACTGCTCAACCCCTGTCTCTACCACAGACCCTGCCCCCATTCCACCCCTTCCTGCCCCCTCCCCTAGCCTGCCATGCCCTCGCTTCTTCTCCCCCCACAAGCCTCCTGCATGCCACGAAACAGCTGATGGGGAGGGAAGGGGAGGCGCTGACTGGCGGGGCTGATGGTGAGTGGGAGGCGCTGGGAGCAGGGTGGGAGCTGCTGACATATTACTGTGGCTCTTTGGCAATGTATATTGGTAAATTCTGGCTTTTTCTCAGGCTCAGGTTGGCTACCCCGGGTAGATGATGCCACCACCAAAGTGAAGGAAAGAAAAAAAAGCTCCTTTGGACCCAGGAAGGCGCACTTGGGAATTCCTCCCTGTGGGCTACCCTTCAGCCCTTTCACCCCCCACTCTGGGGAATAGCTGAGAAAGCAAACAAAGGAAAACAGCTGTTGCCACCAGCTAATTAAACAACATATGCACAAACTTCTTAGGACACAAAAAACCCAATCCTGTTCGTAAAAAAAGGTAAATTTTATTAAAAACAAAAAGAAAGAAAATACATCTGGAACTCAGACTATTGCTAGACTTTAAAAAGAACTACTTATAAGGATTAAGCATCAAAATTACTTTCTTGAGGTCCAGTTTAACGTTTACAAGCAAAACAAAAGCATTTGGGGGTTAGCACAGAGGAGTCCACAAGCCAATAAGCAGTAAAAGTGATAACCATAATCACATCTTCCTAGACATTTCCTTATCTACTTACATATCTGGGTTTCAAATAAAGAGTTCTAGGTATGATCTGATGATTTTTCATACCTGGCACAAGCTTCTTACAGCATTGCGGCTCTGTGTCTCCTCTTTGGAGAGAACAACAACAGACAGACAAAGGGAAAGTTTTCTCCCAATTTTAAAAAGTTTTAGCCCTCCCATTGGCTCTTTTGTTCAGGTGCCCACTCCCTTCCTTTTACCTGTGGGCTTTTTTAACCCTTTACAGATAAAGCAAGTAGATAACAGCTACTAACAGGGATTTTATAGCTACTGGCTGGCTGGGTGTCCATAGGAGGGAGTTATCCTCCCTTCATTAATCACATGCCCCCCCAAATCACAGAAAATTTGACCAGCCTGGTTCAGGTTGGGTCCACTATGGCTGGGATTGCTTCCTGGAGGTTTAGGAAACAGAGTTAATAAGATACATGCACCTCTAATTTTACTACTAATTACATGAAAAACTAAACAGTATTTTTCACATTTCAAAGACTACAATGACTTAGAACACAGAGACATTTTTACCCAGCTGATTCTGGGAAACCTTCCCGAGAGAGTGCATCAGCCACTTTGTTAGAGGCTCCTGAAATGTGTTGTATTTCAAAAATCAAAATCTTGAAGAGCTAAACTCCACCGAAGAAGTTTTGTATTAGTTTCTTTGACTGTGTGAAGCCACTTCAGTGCAATATGATCAGTCTGCAAATGGAAACGCTGTCTCCAAATGTATGGCCACAGCTTCTCCAGAACATACACAATGGCGTAACATTCTTTTTCTGAGACTGACCAGTGGCTTTCCCTCTCAGAAAGTTTTTTGCTGAGAAACATGACAGGACAGAATTGTTGATCTGGTCCTTCCTGCATTAAAACTTCTCCTACACCATGCTCAGACGCATCTGTGGTTATGACGAAAGGTTGGTCAAAGTCCGAGGCCTTCAGTATACGGTCAGACGTAACGGCCACCTTAATTTGATTAAAAAAAGGCTTTCTGACACTTCTCAGTCCACTGAACTGCATTTGGTTGGTTTTTTTCCTGGTTAGGTCTGACAGTGGGGTGGCAAATTGGCTGTAGTGTGGTACAAATCGTCTGCAATACCCAGCCAAACCCAAGAAGGATTGGACCTGTTTCTTTGACTTAAGGACAGGTCAATTTTGGATAGCATTTACTTTAGCCTGTAAGGGGTTGATAGTTCCTTGACCAACCTGGTGTCCAAGGTATGTTACCCTGTTTAGGCCTATTTGACACTTGGCCTTAACAGTTAATCCTGCCTCCCTTATGCGCTTGAAGACAGTTTGAAGGTGTTCCAGGTGTTCTGCCCATGAATCTGAGAATATAGCCACATCATCAAGATAGGTGACTGCAAATTCCCCAAATCTAACCAGAAGGTTATCTACCAGTCTCTGGAAGGTGGTGGGTGCATGTCGCAGTCCAAAAAGGAGCACATTATATTCATACAGCCCTATATGGGTGATAAAGGCTGACCTTTCCTTGGCTGGCTCATCTAGCGGCACATCTAGTTAAGTCTAAGATGGAGATGAACTGGCACGCCCCAGTTTTTCCAATAGCTCATCTGTGCATGGCATTGGATAGTTCTCTGGGCGAGTTACAGCATTTAGCTTATGGTAGTCCACACAACAAGAACCAAGAGGTGTTCTTACACTGGAAGAGACTATAAAAGGCTGATGCCTCATCTCCATCTTGTCTTCAATCCTGCTTCTGACCTCTGGAGGGACTTTGCTACAAACTGAAGCTCTGAACAAAGGACTGAATGACCCATCCAAGTTGCGGAGGTACTCCAGAGACTTGATTTGAACCTGCAGTTTATTGTATCACTGCTACAAGTCTAAACCAAGAACTTTGCCAATTACTGTATGTAATTGATTCCATTTAATCAATGCTAGCTCTCATCTGTATCTTTTTCCTTTTATGAATAAACCTTTAGATTTTAGATTCTAAAGAATTGACAACAGCGTGATTCGTGGGTAAGATCTGATTTGTATATTTACCTGGGTCTGGGGCTTGGTCCTTTAGGATCAGGAGAACCTTTTTTCTTTTCCTGGGGTATTGGTTTTTATAACCATTCATCCCCATAATGGGTGGCACTGGTGGTGATACAGGGAAACTGGAGTGTCTAAGGAAATTGCTTGTGTGACTTATGGTTAGCCAGTGGGGTAAAACCGAAGTCTTCTCTCTTTCGCTGGTTTGGTTTGCCTTGGTGTGCAAAGGAACCCCAGCCTTGGGCTGTAACTGCCCTGCCTTAAGCAATGTGTCCTGAATTAGTCCTCTCAGCTGGGTCCCACCAAAGCCAGCATCATTACACTGGCTCACGCTTTTAGCCCTGGTGTTGCTTAGAGCTATTGCTTCCGGCCATCATGTGGTAAAATCCATGAAAGTCAGTATGTACACCTTTCCTCTGCATGTCTTTTTAGCGAAAGGACCCAGAATATCCACAGCTACATGCTGAAATGGAACCTCAATGATGGGGAGTGGCTGGAGAGGGACCTTGACCTGGTGTTGGGGCTTTCCCACCCTCTGGCACACCTCACAAGACCGGACATAAGTAGAAACATCCTTGCCCATTCCCTCCCAGTGAAATGACTTCCCCAAACGGTCTTTGGTCCTGTTCACCCCAGGATGGCCAGTGGGGTGATCGTGGGCTAAACTCAAGAGCTTCTCCCTATACTCAGTTGGAACTACCAACTGTCTCTGAGGATGCCAGTCCTCCTTGTGCCCACCAGATAGGGTTTCCTTGTATAAGGGTATGTCTACACTACGAAATTAGGTCGAATTTATAGAAGTCATTTTTTTAGAAATCATTTTTATATAGTCAATTGTGTGTGTCCCCACACAAAATGCTCTAAGTGCATTAAGTGCATTAACTCAGCTGAGTGCTTCCACAGTACCGAGGCTAGTGTTGACTTCCGGAGCATTGCACTGTGGGTAGCTATCCCACAGTTCCCGCGGTCTCCGCTGCCCACCCTCTGGAATTGGAATTCTGGGTTGAGATCCCAATGCCTAATGGGGCAAAAACATTGTTGTGGGTGGTTCTAGGTACATGTTGTCAGGCCCTCCCTCCCTCCGTGAAAGCAACGGCAGACAATCATTTCACGCCTTTTTTCCTGAGTTACCTGTGCAGACGCCATACCACGGCAAGCATGGAGCCCACTCAGACCACTGTCACCCTTCATCTCCTGGGTGCTGGCAGACGTGGTACTGCATTGCTACACAGCAGTAACCCATTGCCTTGTGGCAGCAGATGGTGCAATAGACCTGATAACCATCGTCATTGTGTCTGAAGTGCTCCTGGCCACCTCAGTAAGGTCGGTCAGGAGTGCCTGGGCAGACATTGGCACAGGGACTAAATTAGGAGTGACTTGACCAAGTCATTCTCTTTAGTCCTGCTGGCAGTCATATTGTACCGTCTTATGGCGAGCAGGCAGGAGATGAGGTTGGCTAGCAGTTCTACTGCACCATCTGCTGCCAGCCAAAGATGTAAAAGATAGATGGAGTGGATCAAAATAAGAAATACACCAGATTTGTTTTGTATTCATTTGCTCCCCCCTCCCTCCTTCCATGAAATCAACGGCCGACAATCGTTTCGGTGAGATCTGTGAGGGGTACCTTGAAAACTTAATTGAAGATTCAGTCCTGCCTGAAGTACCAGGGAGAGGGATAGCTCAGTGGGTCGAGCATTGGCCTGCTAAATGGTTTTGAGTTCAATCCTTGAGGGGGCCATTCTGTATGACAGTTGTTTTTGTTTCTCCTTGATGTAAAGCCACCCTGTTTGTTGATTTTAATTCCCTGTAAGCCAACCCTGTAAGCCATGTCATCAGTTGCCCCTCCCTCCGTCGGAGCAATGGCAGACAATCGTTTTGCACCTTTTTTCTGTGCAGACGCCATACCACGGCAAGCATGGAGCCCGCTCAGATCACTTTGACATTTAGGAGCACATTAAACCCACGTGCATTTATCCAGCAGTATATGCAGCACCAGAACCTGGCAAAGCGAAACCGGGCGAGTAGGCGACGTCAGCGTGGTGACGAGAGTGATGAGGACATGGACACAGACTTCTCTCAAAGCATGGGCCCTGGCATTGTGGGCATCATGGTGCTAATGGGGCAGGTTTATGAGGTGGAATGCCAATTCTGGGCCCGGGAAGCAAGCACAGACTGGTGGGACTGCACAGTGTTGCAGGTCTGGGACAATTCCCAGTGGCTGCGAAACTTTCGCATGCGTAAGGGCACTTTCATGGAACTTTGTGACTTGCTTTCCCCTGCCCTGAGGTGCAAGAATACCAAGATGAGAGCAGCCCTCACAGTTCACAAGCAAGTGGCAATAGCCCTGTGGAAGCTTGCAACACCAGACAGCTACCGGTCAGTCGGGAATCAATTTGGAGTGGGGAAATCTACTGTGGGGGCTGCTGTGATGCAATTAGCCAATGCAATCAAAGATCTGCTGATATCAAGGGTAGTGACCCTGGAAATGTGCAGGTCATAGTGGATGGCTTTGCTGCAATGGAATTCCCTAACTGTGGTGGGACCATAGACGGAACCCATATCCCTATCTTTGCACTGGAGCACCAAGCCGGCGAGTACATAAACCGCAAGGGGTACTTTTCAATAGTGCTGCAAGCACTGGTGGATCACAAGGGACGTTTCACCAACATCAACATGAGATGGTCGGGAAACATACATGACGCTCGCATCTTCAGGAACTCTGGTCTGTTTCAAAAGCTGCAGGAAGGGACTTTATTCCCAGCACAGAAAATAAGTGTTGGGGATGTTGAAACACCTATAGTTATCTTTGGGGACCCAGCCTACCCCTTAATGCTATGGCTCATGAAGCCATACACAGGCAGCCTGGACAATAGTGAGGAGCTGTTCAACTACAGGCTGAGCAAGTGCAGAATGGTGGTAGAATGTGTATTTGGATGTTTAAAAGCGTGCTGGCACAGTTTACTGATTCGGTTAGACCTTAGCAAAAACAATATTCCCACTGTTATTACTGCTTGCGGTGCACTCTATAATATCTGAGAGAGTAAGGGAGAGACGTTTATGGCGGGGTGGGAAGTTGAGGCAAATCGCCTGGCCACTGATTAAGCTCAGCCAGACACCAGGGCGGTTAAAAGAGTACAGGAGGGTGCGGTGCGCATCAGAGAAGCTTTGAAAACCAGTTTCATAACTGGCCAGGCTATGATGTGAAAGTTCTGTTTGTTTCTCCTTGATGAAACCCCCGCCCCTTGCTTCACTCTACTTCCTGTAAGCTAACCACCCTCCCCTCCTCCCTTCGATCACCACTTGCAGAGGCAATAAAGTCATTGTTGCTTCACATTCATGCATTCTTTATTAATTTATCACACAAATAGGGGGATAACTGCCAAGGTAGCCCAGGAGGGGTGGTGGAGGAGGGAAGGACAAGGCCAAACAGCACTTTAAAACTTTAAAACTTATTGAATGCCAGCCTTCTGTTGCTTGGGCAATCCTCTGGGATGGAGTGGCTGGAGACCCCCCCCCACCGCGTTCTTGGGCATCTGGGTGAGGAGGCTAGTCTGTGCTCCTGCTGCCTTTCCTGCAGCTCAACTATATGCTGGAGCATATTAGTTTGATCTCCAGCAGCCTCAGCATTGAATCCTGCCTCCTCTCATCACGCTACCACCACCTTTCAGCTTCAGCCCTCTCTTCAACCCACCACTTATACTCTCCAGCCCCCACCACCTCTCCTCCTGGTCATTTGGGTTTTCCTGCACTCTGACATTGTCTGCCTCCATGCATTCATCTGTGCTCTGTCAGTGTGGAAGGACAGCATGAGCTCAGAGAATATTTCATCGCGAGTGCGTTTTTTTTCACCTTCTAATCTTCGCTAGCCTCTGGGAAGGAGAAGATCCTGGGATCCTTGAAACAAATGCAGCTGGTGGAGAAAAAAAAAGGGACAGTGGTATTTAAAGAGACACATTTTATAGAACAATGGGTACACTTTTTCATGGTAAACCTTGCAGTTAACATTACATACATAGCACATGTGCTTTCATTACAAGGTTGCATTTTCCTCTCCCCACCACGTGGCTAGCCCCTCACCCCTCCCCTTGGCTAACAGCGGGGAACATTTCTGTTCAGCCACAGGCAAACAGCCCAGCAGGAACGGGCACCTCTGAATGTCCCCTTAAGAAAAGCACCCTATTTCAATCAGGTGACCATGAATGATATCACTCTCCTGAGGATAACACAGAGAGATAAAGAACGGATGTTGTTTGAACGCCAACAAACATATACTGCAATGCTTTGTTCTACAATGATTCCCGAGTACGTGCTACTGGCCTGGAATGGTAATGTGTCCTACCATGGTGGACGGAATTAGGCTGCCCTCCCCAGAAACCTTTTGCAAAGGCTTTGGGAGTACATCCAGGAGAGCTTTATGGATATGTCCCTGGAGGATTTCCACTTCATCCCCAGACACATTAACAGACTTTTCCAGTAGCTGTACTGGCCGCGAATGCCAGGGCAAATTAATCATTAAACACGCTTGCTTTTAAACCATGTATACTATTTAAAAAGGTACATTCACCAGAGGTCCTTTCTCTACCTGGCGGGTCCCGGAGTCAGCCTTGGGTGGGTTCGGGGAGTACTGGCTCCAGGTCCAGGGTGAGAAACAGTTCCTGGCTGTCTGGAAAACTGGTTTTTCCGCTTGCTTGCTGTGAGCTGTCTACAACCTCCTCCTCATCATCATCTTCCTCATCCCCAAAACCTGCTTCCATATTGCCTCTATCTCCATTGAAGGAGTCAAACAACACGGTTGGGGTGGAGGTGGCTGAACCCCCTAAAATGGCATGCAGCTCATCATAGAAGCAGCATGTTTGGGGCTCTGACCCAGAGCGGCAATTTGCCTCTCTGGTTTTCTGGTAGGCTTGCCTCAGCTCCTTAAGTTTCACTCGGCACTGCTTCGGGTCCCTGTTATGGCCTCTGTCCTTCGTGCCCTGGGAGATTTTGACAAATGTTTTGGCATTTCAAAAACTGGAAAGGAGTTCTGATAGCACGGATTCCTCTCCCCATACAGTGATCAGATCCCTTACCTCCCGTTCGGTCCATGCTGGAGCTCTTTTGCGATACTGGGTCTCCATCATGGTCACCTCTGCTGATGAGCTCTGCACTCACCTGCAGCTTGCCATACTGGCCCAACAGGAAATTGAAATTCAAATGTTCACGGGCCTTTTCCTGTCTACTTGGCCAATTCATCTGAGTTGAGAGTGCTGTCCAGAGCAGTCACAATGGAGCACTCTGGGATAGCTCCCGGAGGCCAATACCGTCTAATTGTATCCACATACCCCAAATTCGACCCGGCAAGGCCAATTTCAGCGCTAATCCCCTTGTTGGGGATGGAGTAAAGAAATAGATTTTAAGAGCCCTTTAAGTTGAAAAAAGGGCTTCGTCATGTGGACGGATGCAGGGTTAAATTCGACCTCAACTCCTAGTGTAGACCAGGGCTAAGAGTCCTCCTTTTACAACAAACCTGGACCTATTAGAAGAGCTGAAAGGTAGTGGGTTGCTCCATGCCACTGTCCAAGCTCTCTGGAGGCTTTCATCTGCTTTCTGCTCTGCCTGAAACTGCTCCCTTGATGCTGGAGACATTAGTTCCTCACTGGGTCGTGGACTTGGACTACGTCCCACTGGAAGCGATACAGGTGGTGGGGGTGTCTCCGTCAATTGTGAACTGCTCTCTGCTGGTGTACTAGGTTATATTTGAAGATCCAGTTGAGCTTCTTGTGCCGGTTTCGCTGCTCCTGCAGGCGCAGGCGCTGTGGCGCCCTTTGGTGCTGACTCCCCTGACTCTGGTGGGGTTGCAAGCACAGTCTCTGGTGCTGACAGCTTCACCAGTTCTGATCCTTGGGCTGGGTCCCAGGAACTGGATCTACAACTGCTGCCATAGAGTTTGGTCTGGGGTCTGGTTCCACCACCTCTGGCTGGGTCCCTGTAGAAGGCTCAGCTTAGCCTGGCTGTGGGTGACCATACCCACCCTTTTTGTTAGCCTCACATGGTTGGTTAAGTCTTCTCCCAGGAACCTGGGAATGGGATAATTGTCATAGACTGCAAAAGTCCATATTCCTGAGCAGCCTTTGTACTGGACAGGCAACTTAGCTGTAGGCAAGTTAAAAGAGTTGGCCTTAACGAGGTTGCACCATCACTTGGTCCTCTGGGTTGATGAATTTGGGGTCCACCAGGGACTGGTGGATAGCAGACACCTGTGCTCCAATGTCTCTCCACGCAGTAAGCTTCCTCCCACCCACACTCACAGTTTCCCTTCGCTCCAGGGGTATTTGTGAGGCATCTGGGCCTGAAGGCTCTCTTTGGGACCCCGGGGTGATGAACTGCAGTTGGTTGGTGCTCTTGGGGCAGTTGGCCTTCATATGCTCCAGCTCATTACATTTAAACCATCGCCCAGCTGACTGTGGGCTGGGGTGAGGTGGGTGGTTGGAGAGTACCGTGGTGAGATGAGAGGGCATCTGGGGGCTCCTTGGCTGTGTGGAGGGCTCCTACTTGTGAGGTGGGGCCTTGGACTGACTTCAATGGTTGGGTGTCATCTCAGGTTGCCCCTTCTGGTATCCGCACCAACTGCTACTAGCTTTCTTCTTCTCCACCACCTCCACTCATTTGGCTCCAATTTCCTCCACCACAGTTACAGTTTTGGGCTTCCCATCTAGTATGTACCTTTCTGTTTCCTCAGGAACACCCTCTAAAAACTGCTCCACTTGCATGAGGAGAGACAGATCTTCCAGAGACTTAATGCTTGCTCCTGATATCCAGGTGTCGGGGACTCAAACCCCAGATGGCGTGGTTCGTTGTCTGACCGCAGAGAGACAGGCAACACCAGCAAAGTCCAAGTATAAGTTCTTTATTGAAGAGTGCACACAACAATAAAGAGCAGCCCGTCTCCCAAAAGAACCAGCTTGCTCCTAGGCAAAACTAATAGGTTTTTATAGACAGGTCCGTTGCATCACAGAATATTCATGAAATAGCCCAAAACCCCGCCCTTTGCTAGTTAAAAGTCTTTTATCATGCATGCATACCTATCTCCGATTGTATATAGCTTATGCAAGTCGTTATGCCTCCCCAACTTTCTTATCAATCCAGTTGTCAAGCGGGAGACGAGGAGTTAAGAACATACATGAAACAGAAACAGGGAGTGGAGACAATGTGTCTCCTTCTCATTCTCAGATTAGAACATGTGGTACGATAACGCAGGAATTCAGGTTTCCTCCCTAATCCACTCTTTGCACTTAACGAGCATTCTTTCATCCTACCTACTTCAGTCAGGAGCCTTCCCAGGATTCCTGCATTGGCCTAACTCTGGTTCGGTTGACATAACTGCTTCATGTTACATTTTTCCCTAACAGTCCCCCCTTTGTCTCCAGAGTGTCGTAGGGGAACTCTGGGGACACACTGGCTACTGGAAGTGATGAGTGTGAAGTCTCCACTTAGTTGGTAGGGCACAACTTAGTACCCACCCAACAGCCACATTTTAGCATAACATACAAAACTATTAAACCACAAATGATTACAACAGCACTGCGAAGCAGGTTATGTAGCCAGCCACCTATATCTGGAATCCAATTAAACAAATTGCTCCACCACGAGTCAACCCGCTCTTCTCCATGGTCTTTTGCAACTTGTATAAGGTGGTTTGCTCTTTCCCAGGTGATGTTATAAACATCTGGAATATATACACAGCATTCCTGCCCAATTAATGTGCACGTTCCTCCCTGGGAGGCCAGCAAAATATCTAACACCAAGCGGTTCTGAAGGACCATCTGCCTTAGTATCTTTTGCTCGGTTGCTAAATCTACCAAGGCCTTGGCAGTAGTATTTGCCATTACCTCTAATACTCCCTGAAGTCTCATAACTCTTTCCCCAATGCGCCAAGTGGGGCCCCCACAGGTGAAGATGAATCCTGCACAAGCACCTTTCCAATCGTTTAGGGCACTCCAAGTAAGGGGACAAGAGTCATTAATGTCTTCCTCTACCCCTCTTACATTTCTGATCCTTCCTTTAGGAAGTTGTGTGCGATATACTACAGGTGGTTCTAACCAAGCCAAATAGCAGGATCCACTACATGAAGGAGGAAGAGCTAGGTATGCCTTATTGCCACACACCCAGTATACTCCAAAGAGAGTAGGAGTGACTTTGGACCAGGTATTATTAGTATGTCTATACCAGCCTATCTAAGATGGGAGAAGGGAGAATTTAGTTGTGGAGGCACTGGAGGAACATAAGCACATAATATGCGTTGTCAGGTTATACTCAAGCGTGCAACTGATAATGTAATGTTCCACCAATTTGTGACCATGACACAGGAAATTCTCCTCCCCATGTAAACTGCACTTGGGACCTGTGAAACTGTGCCATTCAGAGGTACAGGAGGTTGCCCCATCCAGGAGAGTGATATTAGGACCTCTCTTGCTCCCAAAATGAGTACCGTTAAAGTAAGCGTTGCACTCACTATTTCCTAATGCCATTTTTCCCTTTTTCAAGAGTCACCATTGACCAACTCGTTTCCAAACTATTAGATACTTGCTCTCAGAGATGCCGGTATCCGCCCAGGTAATATTTAAATTGCCTGAGGAATCCTTCCAGGATGGAGTCCAGGTCATATTCATTGCACTAAGAAGAATAGGGACCATGGGAAGACCCTTTTGGCTATCAGCGGGCATTAACGAGCACACCCAGCATGAAGTATTTTGTAGGGCTAGCATGCGAGCTTTCATTTCATGGGCAAGGCGTATAAATGTGTTAGGACTATGTGATTCTATACTTTCTACTCTTTGTACCACCAAAAAAGAAAAAGAACAAATAACAAACAGATTACAAACACAAGAACCCAGGCTAAATCCCGGGGCCATCCTTTTCGGATAGGACACCACCAACTCAAGGTTTGTTCATATGCAGTTGGAGCTTCAGGTCGCCCAAAGGGGTGGCAGTCCATTGGTCTTGAACACGAATGTCGTCTGCTTCTGATTCACCCGGTTCTCGGTGGGGTGAACGTGCATTGCTCCCTTAAAGTCCGATGCCATCTGCTTCTGGGGAACCTGTTTCCAGGTCAGGTTCCCTAGCGGTGCTCCTCTTGACCCTGGTATGATGGAGCCAGGTGGGTAGTTCCTTCACTCGGATAGCGGTAGGGCTCACCAGAAGGATTTCAAAGGGTCCTAACCACTGTGGTTGAAGTGGAGTCTTCTTATATGCTTTTACCCACACAGGATCACCTGGTAAAAAAGAATGAACAGCTTCCCACAAAGGTAAAGACTGGGAGTGTGCAGAGTATTTCTGCAGTGTCACTAGCTGTCTTTGCAATTCGTTCACACAAGTCTCTGTCGCTTTGGTCATATCAGTATCAGTAGGAACTGATATCAAAGGAGCGAAGGTCGGGGGTATGTGTCCAAACAGGATTTCGTAAGGTGCCAATTTGGTTCTGGCACCCAGAGTTGTTTGAATGGTGTAAAGAGCTAGAGGAAGGACTGTAGTCCATCTCATGTTGAGTTCTTGGCACAATTTTGTCAAAAGAGTTTTTAGAGTTCCACTCATCTGCTCTACCTGGCCTGAACTCTGGGGATGCCAAGGAGCATGAAAGGCCCATTTTGTTCCTACCGTTTTTGTAAGTTCATTACAAATCTTTGCAGTAAAGTGATTACCTTGGTCTGAGTCAATTACTTTGGGAGGGCCAAACCTTGGTATTATTTCATTAAGTAATACCTTACATACTGTAGTTACAGTTGCTCGAGCGGTGGGATAGGCTTCCACCCATCCAGTGAGCTGGTCTATTATGACTAATAAATGCAGTTTTCCTTCAGAGGGAGGCAAATCAGTAAAATCAATCTGTACATGTTGCATAGGTCTATGAGCCCACCGGCGCCCCCCAGGTGGTGCTTGCTTATTCACACCTTTTGGATTACATTGCTGGCACAGGGTACATTTTTCTATTATCCTTCTGGCTACTTCGTGAAGTCCTGGGGAAATAAACTACCTTAAAATAATCTGAACCATTTTGTTCACTCCCAAGTGCGTGTTTTTATGAATCTGTTCCGTTACTTCCCCCTGCTGTCCCTTAGGTAAAACAAATCAGCCATCACATTCCCAAATTCCTGTCGAATTGGGCTTAGCTCCTCATTTTTCCCAAATCTTTCTTTCATCATCCGGCGCTTGCTGTTGCCAGATTAAAAGTGGCGACCGTAAAGCTAGTTGGGTATTTTGTAAGGCAGCGTTTCTAGCAGCCTTATCAGCCAAGCGGTTACCTACTGATACAGGGTCAGTGTTTTTAGTATGAGCCCTGCAGTGAATAACTGCAATTTCTTTGGGGGCTTGAATAGCTTGCAATAGTTCAGCTATCTCTTTTCCATGAGCAATTTGTGCCCCTGAAGAAGTAATGAAGCCTCTTTCCCTCCAGATGGCTCTGGTGGCATGACACACACCAAAAGCATACTTAGAGTCTGAATAGATATTGACCCTTTTCCCTTTAGCATACCAACAGGCAGCTGTTAAAGCCTGTAACTCAGCCGACTGAGCGCTTGTCCCCGGTGTCAATGGTTTCCCTATTAATACCGTATGTCAATCAGTGACTGCATACCCAGAATGTCGGATTCCATTTCGTACAAAAGCAGTTCCATCTACAAACAATTTTAATTCCGGGTTTGATAGGGGAACGTCAGTAAGATCAGGTCATGGAGTGGATACCTGATCCAAAACCTGCAGGCAGTCATGTACAATCTCCTGACCATCAATATGAGGTAACAAAGAAGAAGGATTTAAATTTGCACATCTCTTCAAGGTAATTCCATGGGTCATCAACAAGGTCACCTCATATCTAGACAGTCTTTGATTCATTAAGTGTTTGTGCTGCTGAGAATTTAGTAGACTTGCCACAGCGTGAGGGTTGTGCACCGTTAAAGGATGTCCCAAAACAATTTCCTGAGCCTTTTCTACCAATAATGCAGCCACTGCCACATTTCTGAGGCAGCCTGGGTGACCCTTGGCTACTGGATCCAATTGTCCTGAAAGATACGCCACAGGTCTAGGGGCACCTCCGAATGACTGTGTTAGTACTCCAGAGGCTACTCCCTTTACCTCATGCACATACAAGTCAAAGGACTTTTTATAGTTCGGCAGTCCCAATGCAGGAGCTTGAACAAGGGATTCTTTTAATGCCTTAAAGGCTTCTCTCTGTTTAGGAGTAGGGCACAGGGGCTCCTCAGCCTCCTCTTTAGTCAGGTCATGCAAGGGTTTCAGCCATGCCCCGGCTGACATAATCCAAGGGCGACAAAACCCAATCATACCTATAAAGCCCCGCAAACCCCGCTTAGTAGTGGGAAATGGAATATTTACTATGGTTTCTATCCATTTGGAATCCAAACTATGTATTCCGGGACCCAGTGTATACCCAAGATATTTTACCTCCTGTCGAGCCCACTGCAGCTTAGTGGGACTGACCTTATGTCCTTTCAGCACCAATTGATTGAGCAAATAAATAGAGTCCAGCCATTATCCTCTCGAGTCTTTGAAGCTACCAAAATGTCATCAACATAAGTCACCAAAGTAGAACAAGCCAGCAACTGGTGCTTCCACATAACCCTGCTGCATTCTTGTCCAAGTGAGTTGTCCCGGGGATTCAACCCCTTTATCTCTTTTTCCCGCTATACCCGGGACCCCCCACATAAATGTGAAAAGGTATTGTTTTTCTGGAGCCACTGGTACCGAGAAAAAAGCATTAGTCAAGTCCATACATGTAAACCATTCCGCTTCAGGCGGAAGCGTAGGAAGCCTAACCTTATAGCGGAGAGCCCTACACATAGGAAGCCTAACACTAGGGTGCTGTGCTGAAGGAATAGGAAATCTAACCCTAGGTCGGGGAGCCCTACCCATAGGAACTCTAATCCTAACTCCAAGTGGCCTACCCATAGGAATCCTAACCATAAGGCAGGAATCCCTACCCATAGGGACCTTAACCCTATCTACTCATAGGAACCATAACAGTAGGGTGGGGAACCCTACCCATAGGAACTCTAAGCCTAGGGCAGGGAGTTCTATCCATAGGAGCACAAAGCCTAACTTCAAGTGGCCTATCCATAGGAACCCTAATTTTAAGGCAGGGAGCCTGCACCATAAAAACCCTACCCCTAGGGTGGGGAGCCCTAGTCATAGGAACCATAACTCTAGGGCGGAGAGCCCTACCCATAGGAATGCTTAGCCTAGGGCTGAGAGCCCTTCCCACAGGGAAACCTAACCCTAACTCCAAGTGGCCTACCCACAAGAACGCTAACCTTAAGGTTGGAAGCCCTACCCATAGGAACCCTAACACTACAGAGAGGAGACCTACCCATAGGAAGCCTCACCCTAACTCGATGTGTCCTATCCATAGGAGTCTTAACCCCAATTCCAAGTGGCCTACTCATAGGAACTGGAATGCGAGGAGCCCTACCCATAGTAACCCTAAGCCTAACTACAAGTGGCCTACTCATAGGAACCCTAACTCTAGGGTGGGGAGCCCTACCCATAGGAACCCTAACCCTAGGGCAGGGAGCCCTACCAATAGTAACACTCCCCTAAGTGAACATGACTTACCCCGAGGAAGTGGGATGCGGGGTTGCACTTTCATGTGAAGAGATTCTTGTGTTCCTTCTTGTGAGCAATCTCCAGAAATTCCATGGAGAGAAATTTTATTTTATTGCATTTTATGATGGGGGTGTGGATGGCTGAATTCACGTGAAATTAATTGGTCATAAATTCCACATTAATTTTGGAGAATATCTGTTACCAACTTCTTATAATTTCTTATGTTTGCAGCAGTTCCTCAGCTCTGCAGAGGGAGCTAAAGACTGAGTTCAGATCCCTTGTCTGAATTCCTAGCATTTCTTGGGTTATATTACTGTGCTGTTATTTAAGCATGAGGAGAAAAATTATGCTAACTTATTTACTAAAGGCATTTTCATTGTCCCTTCCCAGTGTTTAAAAAATAAGCTGGCAGCTGTATACTCTCCTGGAGGTAATTAGCTCTGTGCAAGGAGCTTTGTCTCAGAGGAAAAGACTTTCCCCATCATTGAGAAATGTATGAACCTGTAGCTCTGGTACTACAGCCATTGCTTAGGGACTTTGGATTTCCTAATCCCCAAAACTACATTTTCATTGTAGTAATTACTCTTTACAAATGATAAATAAGTAATATGGTCGCTGTTTGAAGAGAAGACTTCTTGCTGTGCAGTAGGGCTGCTAATGAGCCAGCTATTCGAATGCTCACAGTGGAAAGTCAACAGGTCTGTTCTTTAATTACAGGAACACAGTTTGGGGCTCCCAGGGCTAGGCCAGCTCAGAAAAGGCCAACTCCACTGTTCTCATCATGCTTCCCTTTCCCATGCAGCCTTGCATGCATTTCCTGGGCGGATGTGGGGTGGGCTCAGAGCCACTGCTTTCATCCTCCTTTCTCCCTATTGGATGGGGTATACCCCTGGAGTACTTGGAGCTGGCGAGCCTCATGCTCCCCCAGAGGTGATGCATTGAGGGGTATATGGGGCCACAAGCACCCCCAGATTTCTCAGGCTGCCTCTCGCCAGGATACCCAGCAGCGAGGAGACAGCGTCTTCTCCTGGCAGCAGCACTCACCATGCATCTATGCAGCACAGGGAGGAGGGAAGCAGCAGGGTGTCAGGCTGAGCTTCCCCCTCTACATGGGGATGCTTCTCCTTCCCTGCTGCTGATGTCCCAGTGCTTCCCGCTATCTGCTTTGCAGACAGCCTGCTGAGGCTGAGGAGGTGGAGAAGAGGCAATGTGTGGGATGGTCATGTGTCCCCCCCAGAACCTTTCAATTTTGGCCCCCATATCCACAGTTATGCCTGTATGAACCACCAAGAGTTAATTGCCACAATCCACTAGCAACTGCCCTTAATGGCTAGTAAGTGCTACTAAATGAGGTTAGCTACTACTACTGCCAATACACATCAACAGTTGCCAGTTATGGCCACTGTAACCAAGCCAAGCAACCTTCACATTCTCCTTAACTGCCAACGGTAACTCCCATCACCTTCTTCTCAACACCATTTGGGGAAGTTATAGGACCATCTTCACATCTGACCATGTTGGTCAGACCATTACCTCTGAAGTAAGAGTCTCCCAACAGTGGGTAAGCCCAGACTAACAGCTACCATGTGCAATTCCAGTTATTTTAAAAGGCAACTGTATTGAGTGGCACTAAGCTTAGCTAACTTATTAAGCAAGATGAAAACCTTACATATGAGAAAGCTCTTAGGCTACTGAGAGCTTCAGGAACTCTCTCTGGAAATTTGTGTATCATGTCTCAACAAGCTCTCTGTCCTTCCTGTCTCCCTGGATGATGTAAATTCCTGGAAATGAAGAATTGCCCAAGTTTAGCACACCAGATTTAAGTGAATCTACAGTAAAGCAGTAACAATGCTATTACAGTTCAGTTGTTCCCTATCCCTGACACCCCAACTCCCCTGCTCCCCAGTCAGAGCACCTCCACCCCTGATTCAAAGTGAATTACTGCTGTCTCTGATGAGAATTGGTGGTAGCTGGTGGCAGTGAATGATAGTTGGTGGAATTTGGCATAGTCAGCAGCAGCTGCAGGCACTTACCTGCAGTTGGAGGAATATTGTGTCATTAATGGCTGCTGGGGCAGCTGATGGTGTTTGAGAGATTTGATGCTAAATAGGGCAGTTGGTGAGATTTGCAGTCATTCATAGATTTTAAGGCCAGAAAGAACCATTCTGAACTTCTGTATATCACAGGCCAGAGAACTTCACCCAGGGATTCCTGCATCCAGTCTCTAATGCCTGGTTAAGTTGGAGCATTTGGTGAGAGTTCCTGGAAGCTAATGGCCTTTGGCAGGAGATTCTGGCAGTGTTGATTGTTGTAGCAGTCTCGCTCTGAGTCTGACTGAAGGGAGAGTTCCTTTGCTTTCACTAGAAAACCTTCAAAGTTCCGGTGAAGGGATATGAACATTTGGATGCAGACAGCACTGAATGTGCTGTTGATCCTTCCTAGTGATGAAAATCAGTTGTCCATGCTGACTTTTTTAGCTACGCCAGCTGCCTCCAGTTCCATTGTCCATGAAGTGCGGTTAACAAATCCTCAGACCCTAGCAGTCCTAAACAAAATTGTCCGTGGCTCTACTCCTTTCTATCTCAGAGGCAGCAAACAGTGGTACCAGACTTCTTCTGTTATTAGGGCTATTCAGATGGGTTTTCAAAATGCCCCCTTTTCTCACTGCTCTTGTTCAAATGTATAGGGGCCCCTTCAGAAGGCTAGTGAAGAAATCTGGGCTGTGGTGTCTTCACCTCAACTAACCCACCTCATGCAGTTTAGTCAGATGTGTAGTGCCTAACAGAATTTACGGCATGGAGGAGAACTAGCCTTCTACTCTCAAACTTGATAAGATTTAGGCAATTCTGATAGAGTAGAACCAGAAGAAGTGTTTTTATGTTAATGCCCCATATACAAGAATGCCCATCATTTGTCTCTCTAGCTTATAGCCTTTGAGTCTTGTTGGCTCCTCAGCTATTCCTGGATCTTCAGAGGCAGTAGTTACCACTCATACTTTGTGCCATTTGCACATTGGAAATAAGGTTGAAGCCATTTTTTTGGGATATGATCCTTGCCACGGTTCTCCTTATCTTTATTACCTCTGGACTTGATACTGTAACTGGCTCTACCTAAAACTATTTCTTACACACATTTGAAAATGACTGCTAAAGCACAAACTCTGAACTGGCTGGTGTAGCAAGATGAACTGGCTGGTGTAGCAAGATGAACTGGCTGGTATCAGAGGCCCGGTATGAGGCCTGAACTAAAGTAATGGTCAAGACTTTGCTAACATAAAGCAAAGTTAAGCTGTGAGCCAGAGGCAGGCCTTGCTCACAGAAGTTGGCAAGAAAAAGGCTGCTAATTGCATGTATACACATATCTAAAAGGTATCAAGTACTAATAGGATGAACATGTGCCAGGATGGCACCAGAACATTCTGGTACCTACACATTCCACAGAGATAATGAGTGTTAGGGGGCTTATTCCTTCACCCGCTTACTTCCCTGGTTCTTCTCGCATGAACAGAGAGCAATCCAGGGAGGTAGAGACTGTGTTTCGTTTGGCAATATACCTGCCTGGGTGCCTTTGTACCTTCTCAGTCTGTGGTCATTGGGTGGTTTGCTCGAGACCTACTGTGCCAGCCACCTGCGCAGAGCTGGGACAGCACACAGGGAGAACACACATACACGCAGCTGACTGTTATCAACATTGAACAGAGCAGAGCACCATACAGACGATGTCTGATGACAGCTGGTAAAGCAGTTTTCACACAGCCAGCAAATTACATCTGGGTTCTGTGATGTGTACAGGCTGCTGAGTAATTTCAGTCTAGATAGCCATGTGGGGAATGGCCTATTCAGGGTAATGTGCCATTAGGGAAAAACAGTAGGCCTTAGGAAAAGCTTATCTCCCACTTGTGGAGCCTTCCTGAAAACACTACAGACAGCCTCCAAGTAATGGCTGCTATGACTCTACAAGGACATGTGATCAGTAGGCCCATACCAAATTCACAGTCCATTTTGGTCAATTTCACGTTTACAGGATTTTTAAAACAGTAAATTTCATGGTTTCAGCTACTTAAATCTTAAATTTCATGGTGTTGTAATTGCAGGGGATCTGACCCAAAAAGTTGGGGGGCAGGGGAGTGTTTCATAAGGTTACTGTATGTGGTTGTGGTACCTGGAACTGGGGTACCACTGAGGCTCCTGACCCGCCAGCCTGGGCTCCCTCTCACTCTATACTGCTGAAAGCATCTTGTCTAGTGGGCATTACCCAGGTGTAACTACGGATACATAGTCAATACTCATAACTTCTGATACAAAAATGATACATGCATACAAATAGGGTAATTCTATTCAGCAAATCATACATTTCCAATGACACTTCACATGACGTAACTTGCATAAAATACATCATAATTATGTCAATTATATCATAATAGTATCACTATGAAGAATATGGGGTGCAATGTCATAGTATGATCTTACCCATCTTGTCTCTCTAATATCTTAAGACCAACACAGCTACAACAACACTGTATACTTTCCCACTATGTCTGCCAGAGTCCGTAATTTTTTGATTATCAAGGACCAGGGCTGAGGGGAGAGCTGAATGGGTAGAAAGATGTAGTGGGAGAATCTGAGTTCAGAGCATTCTGGAAGGTCTTTCATGTTTTTACACAAATCCAGGGAGTATGGATTTTATTGATATAATACACTGCATCTGGAGTGGGA